>NC_143581.1:156464358-156812465 GCF_048544385.1 Mastigoproctus giganteus | reverse complement strand
CGAGTTTCCATATATTGCACTACTTCGAATAAGTAACGCTTCACTAAAAGAGAAGATTATTGTTACTTATTCTCAGTGAGCACCACCACCCAGACGGCACTGTTTCAAGGCATGTTTATATATGTGTGGGATAATAACTATACTATCCACTTGTCCCTATTAGACTTAGAAAAGCAAAAAGTAGAGGAAAAGTTATAGTAGGAATGGAAGACGAAAAGAAACGGTGTAGAAGAATGAAAGGGACAGTAAAGGCAGAAACACACTTATCACGTCACGTGAATCTCGTCATGTCCCTGTCACAGAGTAGTACTCTGTGGTCCCTGCTTAGTGTAAACTGCGAAGGCGGTCGGAGAAGAAACTGTAACCTAGGGTAGCCAGATTAAAAATTTGATCTTGAGGTACTCATGCTTATGTTTGGGGTATTCATTCCTCGTTTTGGGATACTCGCATTATATGAAAACCGAACAATTTTAATAATAACCATTTTATTTCTATATTTTGTTGATTTTTACAAGTTCGTGGAATTCAAAATGAGTCAAATTTTAATAAAATTAACCGAATTATAGCCCATGCTTTAATTCGTTTAATTCGAAAAATTTTATTGCAAGATTATAAACACTAAAGGAAACTTTTTATAAATATTAACATCAAATGTTTTACATGATTGTTTACAATACATATTCAATAAACCTGATTTATTTTATCAAAAAGAAAATATTTGCCTAGCAATACTTTTCATTTGAGCGAATTTTCTTTAACAGTTTTTCATTTTTTAGTGCACATGCGTAAAATTCTTTGCATGACATTTTGGGATTGGTTTCCACCAACAGTTCTCCTTCAACATTCTTATTTCTATCCTTTTTCCGCTCGTTAAACGTTGAGCTAAATACTCGCTCACGCATTGCATTTGAGTGAGGAAAAGCAAAAACAAAATTAATATTTTTTTTCTGTATTACGTACTTCGTACGCATTTAAAATTTTTATCCAACCATCTG
Organism: Mastigoproctus giganteus; assembly: GCF_048544385.1. NCBI lineage: Eukaryota > Metazoa > Arthropoda > Arachnida > Uropygi > Thelyphonidae > Mastigoproctus > Mastigoproctus giganteus. The sequence goes on along the minus strand of NC_143581.1, from coordinate 156,811,470 downwards.
TGGTATTTTGAGGTCTTTTGTCTCAATATTTCTACGGAATGATTTCAACAAAACATATTCTTCATACAGAAAATCGATATTGATATTGGGAATTTTAAATAAAAAAGTTTGTTGCCTGAGCCTTAAACCATTACAACGAAATAAAAAAGAAGTCAAGTAGAATATAAAAGGCATAATATGAATATTCTACAACACTCTTTGTAAATAGGATAGAATGTTATTTGAGTCTTTAATTAAGGGTGCATTTCAACAACAACTTTATCGTCAGTTAATTCTTTCTTCCTAAATAATCATCTCAACAGGGTGTTTTATGATTTCTGCATTTTTCGAATTCCCCATTTCAAATGTTAAAAAAGGGGTATCTTGGAAATTTTATTATACTTCCAAAAGGGGTACGTCTGGCAACCTGTAACGTTGTATACGTGTAATTCTCTTTGAGGAAAGCTGAAGCGAAATGAATTGCCACAGTTCATCCACCTCTTCAGATTTTGAAGAAGATTTAGAAAATGCATGCGCTTCTCTTATAGCCGAGAAAACAAAAGAGAGTACGCAATGGATACACGACATCAACTGGAAGAGAACAGAAAAAGGCGAATTCCATCATTTACTGCAGGACTTGAAGAAGATGAAAATCGTTTTGGGATGTATCGTACTTACGGATGAATAAAGAAGAATTTAATTTCCTATACTGTATATTCTAATTAAGGATGACATTCAAGGGCAAAATACGCAATTTCGAAATTCAATTAGCGCTAAAGAAAACTTAGTTATATGTTTAATGAAAGTTAAAATACTGCAAGTTTAATTTTTAATAAGGACTTATTCTGTCAAAATACGAAACAAAAATTTTTTTACGAAATTTAATAACAACAAAAAACTACTTCTCAACCCTAAAAATTGAACTTGTAATGAGTCGTGCAAATTGAAATGATCGGCTTGTTCGTCCTCAGTTTGTAATTCTGTTGGTCTATTTTCCTCCTTTGACCATTTTTGAGCGTTCCTGTGACTGGACATTTGCGGTAAGCATGCAGAGCAGCTGGTCGAAGTGCAGGGTGCTTCGGAATAGGCACAGGTGCAACGTTCTTGAAATTGTTGTTATTTGTTTTCGGATATTCTTACTTGTGCGCTGAAAACAGATTATTTACTTCAAATTTAGTTTTCTATTAGCATTTCCTCCATTTTCCTCTTGTCACGCGGTCACGCCCAACGAAATTTCTGTTCGAACAGAAAAATCTGAGCTCCTGACAATGTCATTCGGCCTTGAAGCCCGACGTGTTATCTTGTGAATACAGCCAATCACAACACTGTGTCTCCGAGCAATAAACTATTGGTAAATATAGCTCCCCCACATTCGGTGTTAGATATGTATATGAATGAAGTCTCGTGAAATGATAATAGTGTTTATTTCCGCCCTAACTCCTTCAACTCGCACCACTCAAAAACTCCTCCAATAGGCAACGTTTCCCCAGTAGAGAAGACTGTTGTTACCTATTCTCGGAAACTCCGTGAATATCAGGCTCCCCATGACAACACGGTTTGAAATATGGTATGGTATAAAGATCTCTGTTATCCTCATACTATCCCTATTAGACTTAGGAAAGCAAAAAAGATGTAGGAAGGTGATAGTAGGAGAGGTAGAGGAAGGAAATGCCGTAGAAGGAAGAAAGGGACAGTTGCTCCTTCAACTCACACTCAAAGCTCATAAATTCCTCGAATAGGCATTGCTTCCCCAGTAGAGAAGATTTTTGTTACCTATTCTCGGAAACTCAGTGGCCATCATGCCGCCCAGACGGCACCGTTTCAAATCTTATTGACACCGTTTTGAAATATGGTATGGGATAAAGTTCTCGGTTATCCTCATACTATCCCTATTAGACTTAGAAAAGAGATAAAGATGTAGGAAGGTGATAGTAGGGGATGTAGAGGAAGGAAATGCCGTAGAAGGAAGAAAGGGACAGTTGCTCCTTCAACTCACACTCAAAGCTCATATATTCCTCGAATAGGCAACGCTTCCCCAGTAGAGAAGACTGTTGTTACCTATTCGAGGAAACTCAGTGGCCATCAGGCCCCCCCCTGACGGCACCGTTTCAGGGCTATTTGGCCCTTCTTCGGTGGGTGGATAGGTACCCGAGTGATGCCGTTTCAAGGCTAGTTGACCTCTCATCGGTGGATGGTTTGGTACCCTGGTATTGGAGACATGACAATCCAGTTGTGAAGATAATCACACAGTATGAGATGCCAGAAGGTGTACGTGATAATCTTTAAGTAAAAATTAAATGCAACAAGGCATCATATCTTTAAGAGTATAAAAATCTATATAATATTGGTGTAAACACACCGTAGACAACTCTTAAACAAAAAACTACGTTAGTAGTGTGAAGGGCATCATTTTATCTGTATCTCATATTGTGCTCTTCACAACGAGTTGCCATGTATTGCACTACCTCGAATAAGTAACGCTTCACTAAAAGAGAAGACTATTCTTACTTATTCTCAGTGGGCACCAGCACCCAGACGGCACTGTTTCAAGGCATGTTTTTTTTTTGTGTGGGATAATAACTACACCACAACCCAGCCGCCGCCGTTTCTGGGTTGTGGTGCCCACTGAGAATAAGTAAGAATAGTCTTCTCTTTTAGTGAAGCGTTACTTATTCGAGGTAGTGCAATACAAGGCAACTCGTGAAGGAAGAGCACAATAAGAGATATAGATAAAATGATGCCCTTCACATTACTAACGTAGTTTTTTGTTTAAGATTTGTCTATGGTGTGTTTACACCAATATTATATAGATTATTATACTCTTAAAGATATGATGCCTTGTTGCAAACAAGAACATTTTAAACAAGAACATTTATAATTAATTTAACATATAGAAAAAATTCACTTACATATATTGAAAAGTCAATCAAGTTAAAATAAATTTAAAAACTGTTAATTTTCACAAGTTTAGTTATCAGTGGACCATTCATAGAGTGAAACACATCCGCTGCTTTGGGAAGTTTCCATTATCGGAATTGAACGCTAACAAACAAACAAGGTGAACACTAGTACAATGTATTTTCATCTCATCATGTGACTGAATTTGGCCGTTCCAGAAGGCTTTTTTCGTTATTATTATTTTCATTGTTGTTTATCCCCCCCCCCCTTCCATATGATGACTAGATCTTTTAAATAATCTGTAGAGGCCTAGTAATTAGTATGAATTAATGTACTTGTGTACTTTGTGTTCCTTTAATATTTATTAATAAGTTGTTTAATGTGAACTATGATCTGACGAGCAAGAAAATATTTTTGGAATTGGGCGGCCATATTTTGAAAATTGGTAAGCGGGACAACTTGAAACGAAATGTGTAGTATAGAATTTTTTTTCCTTCGGAAAGTAAAAGAAAAATATAAAATTACAATTAAAATAATTTTTTTATCAATCAATCAATGATAGTATTTATTTGTTATATGATTGTTGTTCATATGTATTTGTCCTATATAAACTACAATATTATTTATAACAGTTATTTTAAATATAGCGAGGAAGACTACTTTTTCTTTATATTTTTTCCCTTAGATTTCGCTAGTTTTAAATTTTCTACTTTTTCCGAAAATTTTGAAAAGGTTTTAAATGCTGAACAGGACATGTTATAGTTTGGTTTCACGATAAGTTCGGCTTCTAAATTTTCTAATAAAAGACGTTTTCTCTCTTTCCACCAAGCAGTTTTCATTAAGCTGAAAACTCTTTCTGATGAAGCATTTGAATGTGGAATGCTTAATATTTTGCAATATCTTAAATGATTATTACTGCTTTTTTTAAATTTAATTTTCAAAATTACTTCACTTTAACAATTCAACAAAAGGAAAATTCATTTGAGAATTATTACTAAAATAATGTATAGCATAAATTAATACGTTATACGTGTAATTTAAAACAACAAAGAGAAAAAAAATTTCTCAATTCTCCTTTTTCTCTTGTTATCAGAATTAATTTTAGCACATCTGTTAGATTCCAATAAGAATTAATTAAAAATACGTAAAGTCAAGAAATTAACAGTTTTCTTCCCTCTTATTGGTACAAATGATGGTAATATCGGGAAGCCGGACTTGAAGTTCTAAATTGGGACAACCTGGCCATGTTGGGACGGTTGGCCACCCTGTTTTGGAATATTTTCTCTCTTGATAGAGAGAGAGAGAGAGAGAGAGAGAGAGAGAGAGAGAGAGAGCATGTATAACATACCATACATCTGCCGTTGACGCATAGTCCGTCCTCATTTCCACAGTTGGTTCCATCCCAGACTTTTCCAAAACTATAATATAAGTCAGAATTAGCTGCTCGGCATCGTAGTTCACATGGATTAGAACCTATACGAATTAAAAAGTTTGCTTATTGTTGAATTTTATAAGCACCACTTATTTAATAAGAGAAAATTAGTTATATTACAGAAAAATATTCTAATAAGACGCATATATTGCAGAAAAAGAATTCACCACCAATTCAGCTTCTCTTAGAGATGTATTCAATAACGTTGTTTTGAGTGCCCCATTGCTAAGATGCATACGATCTGCCACGCATCTTAAACTCACAATGTAAATGAGCCTGCTTCTTGTTTTTCAGTAATCTTTGATGAACCACTGTGTGTCTTGCCTTGGATTACTTAAGATAAACACCTAAGCAAGAATTTGACTTATCAGTTTATCTTGTCCTTAAATGCTCTTCAGTTTCACTGTTACCACAATGTTCATATCCATTGTGCCAGAAACGAGACTAATGGTCTCCAAAGCCAAATCAAGGCAAACTATCCCGGACGGCGACATCACCTCCGCCAACCCTCACAGTTGGGGTGATACACTAGTAAATAACGTTTACTGGTCATTGGCCAGATCTAAACACGGCCAACAGATCGGAAAACCATGTAACGCGATTCGTCACTTCACAACACAGCTTTTTTCTAGGAACCAGTTACGATTGGTTGCACAGCAAGCAAGTCGAAGCTGCCCATTGGGTGCTGTGACGTTTGGTTTGTATGCTCTGGCTCTTATCTCATACTAGGTAGCTTTCTATATCGTTCGTGTACTAAGATAAATTCCTGTGACCTCCTTGAATTCTTAATTGATAGGTACTAAATGAATACTGGTGGGTTCTATATACCATTCTTGCTGGCGTTCTTTGGTCTCTTTCCATCAGTTTCTGCCGTTTACCCGAACGATTTTGGGCTTTAGTAGCATTATGACGTTTCCATTTGGTGATTATATCAGCCACCGTTGATCTAGGAAGTTGTAGTTTTGCTGAAATGGCACGAACAGATTGATCGCTAATATGGCATCCTATGATGACTCCCCGTTGAAAGCAGCTAAGCTCAATGCCTCAAACTTTCTTTTTCTCGTTGGTCTCATTATGTTAGCATGAATTCAATTGCTTTTATACCAGTCCCTGACATGTGAATCTCGTGTATGGTTCATCTTTCTCCAAATACCAGGAGTGTTCTTTTACTTTTGGCAATACAGTGTATATATACACCGATGAGCCAAAACATTATGACCACCTACCTAATAGATTTATACCCGGCGACGCATGGACGCTACAAGATTTCTAAATGTGTCTTGTGCTATCTGGTACCAACACGTAACAAGCAGATCCTTTTAACTCCTGTAAGGTCCGTGGTTGAGACGCCGCAGATCGGAGTTGCTGTTCCAACACAAACCACAGATGCTCGATGGAATTGATGTCTGGGAAATTGGGAGGCCAAGGCAATACCTGGAAGTTTTCCTCATGTTCCGCGAACCTATCTCGAACAATCCGGGCGGTGTGGCATGGCGCATTATGCTGCTGAAAGACGGCACCGCCAGAAGCGAAAACCGTTGCCATGAAAGGGTGTACCTGGTCAGCAATGATGTTTAGGTGGACATGTGTATATGTATACGGCAGCACCTAGAACGTCTGTTCAACTCCGCCTCGTGTCTCTCTGAAGAACAGTATCACTACAAATGGGCCAGATATGTGTGTATTCTGCTGTTGTGCTGGCCTCTTGGCTACCCAGAAGCATCAGTCACAGGGACAGATGATTCTGAGTACTCGTCCACACCACGGGAAGGTGGGCCACTTCCAGTAGGGCACGTAATGTCTCAAAAGAGACTCTGACCCACCTAGTGATGCCAAAAGGTGGGCCAGGATCCTCTGGGGCCCTTTCCAGAGGAAAAGAAAGGCACAAGAGAAGGAAGAAAAAAAACCAACCCGTGGTGCTCATTGGAAAAAAAAAAAAAATATATATATATATATATATATAATAAAAAAAACAGTGCAGAAAAAAAAGACACATTTTTATTAGTTGGGATAAAAAAATAATAATAATAAATAAATATTAATAATAATAAAAAGGGATTGGTGCTGGTAAAAAAAAAACCGGTGCTGGTTGACAAAAATGAAAAAAAAAGAAGAGAAATCTTTTCTTTTTTTTTTCATTTTTGTCAACCAGCACCGGTTTTTTAAGTACTAGTGTATCCAGGATAATTCAGATGTGGAACTGCACAGAAATTTCTCAGTGTTCCCTGAAAGTACATGTTTTGTCATCCAGGATAGTAGAGAAGCAAACTATTGTCCCGCTTACACAGGTGTATTTAGTGGATTGTTTTGGTGCGCTGCTCCGGTGTTGATTCTCTTTCTGCGAGCAAACACGTCGGAGGCAAATTTCTGAAGAGCTGAAAGGTGGTTCTTATTCTGCAGAAGCAACTCCTCCCGCCCTGGAGAGATATCTGGAACGTCAGTTCGGAGCTTCACCATAAGATCGTCGTAGATTGCACAGTTAAAGAGCAGGTGACTCCAATCTTCTGTATTCCCGCAGCTGCAGAGATCGGTGTGATGTAAGCGAAACTGAAAGAGTTTTTGATTGAGAGAGCCACGTCCGGTTACCAAAAAGGAAGTTTCCATAGTTAAGGAGCACCAGGTTTTAACCGATTTAGAGAGTGTAACGGCTCCTGGGAGTTCTCCCATCTCCCCGGATATACATTGTATTGGGCCAGAGATTTGAAGGTGTGTGGGGGTCATGTGCTGTATATTGTGTTGTGCCCTTTGTTCCTCTGGTCTGTTAGCCGCCAAGCCCCTAATGGGACCCGACGTTACCACACCGTGCCACGGGGAGGCTGAGCAGGTGTGCCTGGTCATCCTCCCACTGATGTTAGAGTACTCTGGCGAGTTCTACGACCTACTTCGCTGGGATTTCAGTGGCTAGGACCAGATTTGAGAATGAGATGATCGCTGTTTCTTGAACAACGGTTGTAATTTTAACAGAGCGTAGGGTTGTTCGCTGATAACTTGTTCTAGGACCAAATAGGTCGGACAATAATTTTGATGTGTTTAGATTTATACCTGTTTGGCATATATAAAAAAAAAAAAAAACATTGTGTAAGAGAAAAGTAAGGCAGAAGACTGGAGGGTCGGAAACAGAAGGAAGGGGCCACTTGGGAATGTGGCACCTGCTGACAGTGTGGCATGTCCAATGCCTCATCAGAGGGAAGAGTGGGGTGGCGTGGGGGACTAAACCACCCACAAAAAATAAAATAAAAGCCACTGTGTAAGAGAAAAGTAAGGGGGAGAGACAGAATGGTAGGAATCAGAAGAAAGAGGCCGACAGGGAAGATGCTCCTGCTGAGAGTGTGGCATGCCCAATTCCTCATCAGAGGGAAGAGTGGGTTGGCGGGGGGGCGAAAAACCACCAAAAAAGAGAGAAAAAGAGAACGGAGAGAGATACTCCGCAAATGCAGGGTAGGTACGGCCAGCACGGACAGTCAGTAGGAGCCGGCAACTTGGTGGAAATCCAGCAACGTGAGTGCTACTATGGTGGATGGGTCATGATCGGGAAGGTCGAGTCCAGGTGTCATCATTGGGACTCCATTCGGTGAGTCTGTGTCGCATCCAGACTGAAGGCTGGTCCAGTAGTCCATGATAATGAGTAGTTGGAAGGTCAAAATTGGGAGTCCAAGATAGGATGGTCAAGTCCAGGGATCGATGTTAGGTCTCTTCTTGATGAGCTGTGTCTCGTCTGGTGAGGAGAAGTTGGTCCAGGAGTCAATCATGAGGAATTTGTTAGGTGTGAGGACCATGTCTTTGATTGCTCTGCTAGTGTTGTCCAAACCAAGTGGGGAGACTAGTTGACTACTCGAGATGTGAGGGGTCAAGTTGGGTTCTGTACTCCGGATTGTCTTCTTGGTCAAGTTGGTACAAGGCGTTAGCATCCATGGCTCAGCGATGTGCAGCAACAATTGGCAGCCATGGTTGTTTTGACCTATTGATTCGAATACTATGGTGGTGGTAGCGCTTTCTGCCTGGTAAAGAGGCCCATTGCAAATTGAGTGAGGGCTCGGTAAGCTCCAAGCGGGGTTGAGCATAGAGTCTAGAGTGTATTTAGTGTCAAGCGGCACCAGGGGTTTCCCTATCTCCTCATTGCCAGATTACTGGAAAGACCAGAGATTTAAAAGTGTATGGATATTGCATACGTATAGTGTTATGTACCGTTGTTCTTCTAGCCATTTAGCCACTGAACCCCTGCTGAGACCCAACGTTGACCACACTCAGCCCCGTGCAGGCAGACCAGGTATACCAGCATTATAATTATATACTCTGGCAGGTCCTGCCACCTAATTTCCTGAGTTTTCAGTGGCTAGGACCTAAACAAAAAATTTTTTTTTTATCTTTTGCGTGGGGGGTAATAGCGCTAGGATTTGAAAGTCCGAAACTATTGGCAAACAGTAATTTGGACATGATTAAATTTGGACGTGTAGGGCAATCGTTTGTGTACAGATAGAGTAGGGGAGGGATATTAAAGACTGGGAGAGAGACAGAAATATGGGGTCAAAAGGGAAGGCAACCCCATAGGTCAGTGTGGCATGCCCATGCCCCACCAGAGGGAAAAATGGGGGGTGGAGAGGAGAGGAGGAGACAAGAGGACAGTCTTTCTTTCCACTCCACTTCCCCTGCCAGGGAAGTGGAGTGGAAAGAAAGCCAGGAAAGAGTGCCCAGCTCAGTCGCCAATTGGCACACTGGCAGCAAATCTGCTGTTCAAGGTGGGGAAAAGATATTGGTTCAAAGAAGCAGTCGGAACCAGTGCCCCCATGTCATTCATGGGCCATTGCTCCAAGCGGGGTAAAAGTGTAAAGTGTGTTCGTGTCAAACGGCACCAGGGGTTACCCCCATCTCCACATGGTTTTCTTTGTAGGTGTAACAGATCACTGTTAAGGCCAGAGATTTAAAAGTGTATGGGATTTGGAAGTATGTGTGTTTTGTATCGTTGTTCCTCTGGCCATTTAGCCGCTAGACCCCTGCTGGGCCCGAACATTGCCCACACTCAGCCACGTGGAGGCAGACCAGGTACACCAGTATTATAGTTATTTACTCTGGCAGGCCCAGATGTCCTGACAATTCAGTGGCTAGGGCCTAAAAAAAATAAAATAATAATAATAATAAGAAGAATAACGCGATTTTAAGGGATAGTTCGCTAATGAGGTTAAATTTCGGAATTGATGCGCGATTTGGCTGTTATAATTTGGGAGTTTCTTTAAGTTTTTGTTGTGTGGGGCGTACACTGTGATGTATAGAGAGAGTGGGGGAAAGGCTGAAGACACAGGAGGGGAAAGACAGAAGTATGGGACCAATATGGAAGACAACCCCAGATATCAGTGTGGCATGCCCATGCTGCACCAAGAGAAGTAAACGGGGGTGTAAGGTATAAGGTATATTTAGTGTCAGACGGGACCAGGGGTTTCCCCCATCTCCGGGTAGTTTTCATTGTGGGTGTACCAGTTCACTGGAAATGCCAGAGATTTAAAAGTGTATGGATAATGTATATGTGTAGTGCCGTGTACCGTTGTTCATCTGGTCGTTTAGCTGCTGGACCCCTGCTGAGGCCCAACGTTTCCCCAACTTTGCCCCGTGGTGGCAGACCAGGAACCCAGTAGACTTAAGTTACTCTGGCAGGTCCTGCCGCATAATTTCCTGAGATTTCAGGGGTTAAGACCTAAAAAAAAAAAGAAAAAAAAGTAAAGAAAGAAAGAAATAAAATAAAAATAAAAAAGATAAATAAAATAATAATAAAAATAAAATAAAATAAAATAAAAATAAAAAATTCTTATATTGTGTTTATATTGCATGTATATATGTGTGTATACAAGTACATATATATACACATACACAAGTACATATATATACACATACACACACGCGCATATATGTACACACAACGAGCATACACATACCAGCGTCAATCGTGGGGTTGACATCGCTTGAGTTGGGCCGGGACGTGGGCAAAGATATTTTGGATGTGTTTAAATTTAGGTGTGTGGGGCTTCGCTAGCGTGAAGATAGAGAGTGGGGAGCTGAAGACTGGGGGGAAGAAAGACAGAAGTATGGGGCCAGTATGGAAGAAAGCCCCAAGTTTCAGTGTAGCATACCCATGCCCCACCAGAGTAGAAATGAGGGTGGGGGACGAGAGAATCGTCTCCCTGGAGGAATAGGGTTTAAAGGTGAAGGGGACTAGGGTGCCCTCTTCACGCTGCCGTCAGGCTTTGGGAGCTAGGCTGCAATTTGTTCTCTATTCTTGTCCACTTAATTCAGGTTGGGACACTCATGGGGCAATCCCTGACCTTTTTTTTCCCTTCTTCTTTTCTTTATTCTTTTCTTTTCCGTTCATTCTCTTTTCTTCTTCTTTCCCCCTTTTTTTCTTTATTCATTTCTTTTCTCCATCTTTTCTTTATTCCTTTCTTTTCCCCTTCTTTTCTTTATTCCTTTCTTTTCCGTTCATTTTCTTTTCTTCAACAGTTTTCTTTTCCAGGAATTGTCTCTATCTTATGCGATTTGTTTATATTACTGTACTATCAGTCTCGATGTATGGCAAGTAACACCCTTCTCCTTGTGAAGAGGTCCTGTGCATACTGGGAAAGCGCTCGGTACTACTCTTCTGTGTCAATGAAGTGATGTTCAAGTTCTTTGGGCAGGTAATGGATTTTCGTGATGAGGGTGCATCTGAGATCTTCGTATTGTGGGCAGTCGTAGAGCAGGTGGTCCCAGCTTTCGACCTCCCCTCACGTGCAATTTGGGTCATCGGCGAGGCCGAAGCCGAACAGTTTCTGGTTGAAGGGTCCATGTCCTGTGAGTAAGGAGGTCAGGTGCAAGCCCGGGAAGAACCAGCCCGGTTGCCTTGGGTATATTTTGTTCAGTTCTGGAAAGAATTTATGAGTGATCTCACCCTTTGTCATCTCTGTCCACCTTTAATGCCACTCCTGAAGGAGGTAGGTCTGTAGTTGTGCTCTTTCTGTTTTTTGACTGCTTGCTCGGTTGATTGTGAAGTCCTGATGATTTGTGGCCACTCCCTTTGAGTGCAGGTAGAGCAGTCCTGCTTTCACAGCTTCTAAATCCAGGGGTAGCGCTCCAGCAAGCACCTGCAGTGCTGGTATGCTTACCGTGTGGCAAGCTCGTGTGCTTGTCAATAGGATGGTCCTATGTGTCATGTCCAGGATTTTCTTGTTGGTTACTAGTGATGTTTTGGTGTACCATACTGCAGTTGCGTAGGTTATTGCTGGGATGAAGGTTGACTTATAATATAGCATTAGGGTTCGTTTTTCCAGTCCCCAGTCCTTCCTCGTAATCCTAGCCACTAGGGCTGAGTATCTTCTTATTTTCATTCTTATGTGTTTTAGGTGGGGTATGAAGGATAGGTTATTATCTAAGATAACTCCTAAGTACTTCATTTGCTTGGTGAGTTTGATGGTCAGGCCATTTATTTTTATTTGGGACGGATGCTGTACCTGAAGAGTTCTTTTCAGCAAGATGGATATAGTTTTTGTCTGTGCAATTTTTAGCTGGTTTTTTGTGGCCCAGTATTGTAATTTCTGCATTGCCTGATTACCGATGTTTTCCAGTTGGACTCTGGAATCTGCCTCAGTATTAACAATGAGATCGTCCGCAAAGGCCTGGGCTTCAGCCAGCCCCAAGTCCTCGCACTGGAAATCGTCCAACACCATGTTCCAAATGAGAAGACCCAAGACAGACCCCTGTGGATAGCGCCTATGTACGTTTCTTGTGATTTTTTGATAATTTGTATTTATTTCCACTCTACTGCCTGAAAGGTAGTCTTCCATTGCTTTGTATAAGTTGATGGGTACTGCAGCTTCTCTTAGTCTGCTCAGGACGCTCGGCCACCAAAGTGAGTCGAAAGACCCGGCGAAATCGACTGAAATGACCAATAGATATTTTTTCCTGCACTCTTGTGCTTTCCTAAGCAGATCTCCAAGGGCATCCACCGTAGAGGATCCTGGCTTAAAGCCAAACTGATTTTTAGCTGTCAGGTCTGCCCTTTCGTAGTGATTTTGTATCCGCATGGGGAGCAGCCTCTCGTATAATTTACTGACCACCGAGAACAGAGCGATAGATCTGTATGATGATGGACATTCTGGGTTCTTAGTAGGGTTTTTCAGAATTAGTTTGGTGTTTGCAGTTTTCCACGCCGCAGGGAATTTCCCTGTTTCCAAACATTTGTTGTAGAAGGTGAGTGGGATTTGCGGGGCAATTTCTACTATTTTTTTCAGTATCCCCGGTTCGATCATATCAAGTCCCGGGTATTTGCGGTTTCTGATCCTGGTAGCAGTCGCGCCGAGTTCCTCATGGGTGAAGGGGGGGCTCGAGCGCAGGGGTGATATATTTTTCATTTTCTTCGCAGATTTCATGTTGTTCTTACAGAGTTTGGATCGCGGGTTCCTTGAAAATTGTGTTGAGTATATTACCCATCGATTGCTCCCAAGTGGTTGTATAGTCTCCTTGCGAGGTCCTGGTGGTGCTGAACACCTCCCCCCCTGGGCAGTTTGTTTGTAGTCACCTTGAAAACTACACCCCAGAGGTCATTGCTTCCTGTCGTGGATACTAGATGCTCCCAGGAACGCTTCTTGCTTTTCTGTATCGCGTCCGTATAGTGATTTCTGGCTTCTCGATAGCGCTGTCTTCAAGCCTGTACTTGATGTGCAGGCGAAGTCCTACGGGCTCTCTGGAAATCTTTCCTAGCTTTTTGCATCTGGCGTCGAAGCATGGCTATTTCTGGGGTCCACAAAGGAACAGCACCAGGTTTGGGTTTTTTCTTTTGATTGTTCAATGGCTAATGGTTTGTATTAGGTCTGTGGTTCCCCTCAGCATGTCATCCGGGTAATTCTGTGGGTTTATACTGGCTGGGTTCCTTTCTATGGCTGTGATTAGCACGTTCTTGAATGAAATCCAGTCTGCTTTGGCAACTGCATAACTATTTTCTGTTGGTTTTTTAGTGTTCCTGTTGTCAGTTGTCTGATTATTTTAAAGGTGATTGCACGGTGGTCTGAGGTAGCCCATGCCTCCTCCATCCTCCAGTCAGTCACAAATCCTGCCGTTCCTAGTGGCTAGGGATACATCAATCGTGGCCTCCTAGAGGGTGTTGCAAAAGGTTGGCAAGAGGTGAGTTTGATTTAGCACTGTCAGCTGTGATCCTGCCAAATAATCCTCAAGGAGTTGACCATTTTGGGTTCCACGCCTGCCAGGGGTAGTACTGTGCCATGTCGAGGATCGACAGTTCATCTTCTGGCTGAAGTTCAGTCAATTTCTGGCTATGGGTACTCATTTTGTCACAGGTACGGTTTATCGAGACTACTGCGCATTATCGTGGTTGGATCCACACACTCAAGAACCGGCTAGGAATGTTTACAAATGTTGCCGACCATACGTGCGGCGCACAATTTCGGGCCTAGCAGTGGTCAATCTAAACTTTTTGATTCCCCACCAATGATTGGAGGGGGGGGTAACACCCAAGTATAAAAATAGTCCTAGGTAGGCCGGGCTAATTTTGATGGGGGTTTTCTAAGACACAGATACCGTGGTGGTTACAGGTATTATATGCGTGTTTACGAAGATCCAATCTGTCCGTGGTAAGTCTATGGCAGAGGGAGGAAGCAAAAAAGTCATTGTTTCTTATATTGTAGGCACACAAATAAAACTACTTTAAATAAAACAAATAAAACCACTGGTTTTGGGGGGAGAATCACTGTCCCGGGTTACTCAGCTTGTCGCCGAGGACTTCCTTATCACAAAAGAAACTATATTCTTCGTAACGCAGAGGCACACGACATTTAGTTACTGCTTTTAAGTTTTTGCTTTCTCATTTTCAGTATGAGTGTAATAAAAAGAAAAATACTATATTAGGGTTACCCGTAAATGATTACATTAACCCGTATTCGTGTCTGTAAATTGCGTGAGTTCTCTGGTCGATTTGCCTGTTTTGCTGGACGAAAAAACCTCAGTTTCTGAGGGAAAAAACCTTGTTATCTATGCCTGAGACCGACTAACTCAACCACGGAGTGAAAAAAGCCCACTAAAGTTCCTCGCGTCATCGACGGGATTCGAACCCAGGCCTTTTCCACCCGGTGTGGTGAGGACGGTGACGATACCACTGTGCTACCCACGCAGACTTCAATATGAGTGTAAAGTGTAAAGTGTATTTATGGTCATACGGCACCGGGGGTTTCCCCCATCTGCGCGTTGTTTACATTGTGATAGGTGTGCCAGTTTGCTGGAAATGCCAGAGATTTAAAAGTGTATGGATATTGTACATGTGTAGTGTCGTGTACCGTTGTTCATCTGTTCATTTAGCCGCTGGACCCCTACTGAGGCCCAACGTTGCCCCACCTTTGCCCCGTGGAGGCAGACCAGGTACACCAGTATTGTAATTATTTACTCTGGCAGGTCCTGCCACCTAATTTCCGTAGATTTCAGTGGCTAGGACCTATAAAAAAAAAAAAAGAATGCGCATATACATACATACAAATGCATATAGATACACATCAATTGGTATAGGTTCGTTAGCGTGGTGAAGACGCTCGAATGAGAAGCCGAGAATTTTCGGCGAAATTTATTTTGATGGTTAAATTTGGATTGTGTGGTATATGAGTGTAAGGTAAGGTGTAATGTGTATTTAGTGTCAGACGGCACCAGGTATTTCCCCCACACTAGTTTTCATTGTGGGTGTACCAGTTCACTGGAAATGCCAGGGATTTAAAAGTGTATGGATATTGTATATGTGTAGTGCCGTGTACCGTTGTTCATCTGGACGTTTAGCCGCTGGATCCCTACTGAGGCACAGCGTTGCCCCACCTTCGCCCCGTGGAGGCAGACCAGGAACCCAGTAGGCTTAAGTTACTCTGGCAGGTCCTGCCACCTAATTTCCTGAGATTTCAGTGGCTAGGACCTAAAAAAAAAAAAAAAAATTATTGTATTTATATAGCATGCATATATGCGTGCATACAAGCACATATATATACACATGCACATATGTACAGCATACATGTGCCAATGTCAATCGTGGGGTTGACGTCACTTGAGTTGGGTGTATATATGCGTGCATACAAGTACATATATATACAGACATGCACATATGTACACACAACGTGCATATACATACCAACGTCAATCGTGGGGTTGACGTCGCTTGAGTTGGGCCAGAACGTGGGTGAAGATATTTTGGATGTATTTAAATTTAGGTGTGTGGGACTTCGCTAACGTGAAGATAGAGAGGGGGGGAGGCTGAAGACTGGGGGGAGAAAGACAGAAGTATGGAGCCAATAGGGAAGATAGCCCCAGGGTTCAGTTTGACATGCCCATGCCCCACCAGAGTAGAAATGAGGGGGGATCGACGAGAGAATCGTCTCCAGGGGTAGTAGGGTTTAAAGGTGAAGGGGGCTAGGGTGCCCTCTTCAGGTTGCCTTGAGGCTTTGGGAGCTAGGTTGCAGTTTGTTGTTTGTTGTCTCTATTTTTGTCCACTTGATTGAGATTGGGACACTCATGAGGCAATCCCTGTCCTTTTTTTCTTTTTCTTTCTCCTCTTCCGTTGATTCTCTTTTCTTCTTCTTTTCTTTATTCCTTTCTTCCATTTATTTTCTTTTCTTCCACAGTTTTCTTTTCTAGGAGTTGTCTCTGACTTATGCGATTTATGTTACTGTACTATCAGTCTCGGAGTATGGCAATTAACACCCTTCTCCTTGTGAAGAGGTCCTGTGCATACTGGGAGAGCGCTCGGTACTCCTCTTCCGTCTCAACGAAGTGATGTTCAAGTCCTTTGGGGAGGTAATGGATTTTCGTGATGAGGGTGCATCTGAGGGTGGATATGAGTGTAGTGGAAAGGTGAATGCTGTGAAAAGCAGGTGGTCGCTGCAAGGCAGTTACTGCCAGAGGCGTAGAGTGCGCCCAAGTAGCGCTTGCTAAAGAGAAGCTTAAGCAGCAAGTGACCTTCAGCCAAGACTGTACATGTACTCACACAGGGGATATATTACTATATACTATATATATTAGAGTTACCCGTAAATGATTACATTAACCCGTATTCGTGTCTGTAAATTGCGTGTGTTCTCTGGTCGATTTGCCTGTTTTGCTGGACGAAAAAACCCCAGTTTCTGAGGGAACAAACCTTGCTATCTACGCCTGAGACCGACTAACTCAGCCACGGAGTGAAAAAAGCCCACTAAAGTTCCTCGCGTCATCGACGGGATTCAAACCCGGGCCTTTTGCACCCGGTGTGGGGAAGACGGTGACGATACCACTGTGCTACCCACGCAGACTCACACAGGGGATTACCCTCCCCAGTGAATAGTGCAGTTCAACCGTGGTACCAACAGAAATATGTGTTTGCTACACTGTCCAATTCTAGAACAATGCCGTCAAGGTGTGCAGACACATTGTTACAAGCGTTGGATACGAAAGAGTTGAAATGCACGAAAATGGCCCAAAAAAACAAGAAACTGATCTCACCACTGAGTTCATCTTCCTTAAAAACCCTTGTGTGGCACAAATCCAAAAACTGCCACTATTTTTAACTGATTAAAACTATCAATATGCACGGAGCGATTTGCAGCACGTGTTACCAAGAAGGCAGCCATTTTCTAAACCCGTAAACGGGGGTGACGGCGAGGAGGGGACGGTCCCGTTCCCTTCTCCCGCCGGGATAGGGAGAGAAAGTGGGCCAGATTAGGTGTCCAACCCAGATCGCCAAAAGGTGAGGCAACAACGTAGTTGCGGTCACAGTCGTGGTTTTTGATTGCCAGTTCAGAATCACTTCAGGTGGGTTACTGCGGTCGCAGTCATGATTTTTGGATGTTCAGTGCAGTGTCACTTCAGGTAGGTCACAGTCTTGGTTCAGTGTCTCACTAGTCTCATGTTCGTGTTATGGGGTCAGGAAGAGGACTGATGACTCTGGTCAGTTTGTATTACTGCTTTGATGTCAATTCAAGTACTGTAGTCATATTCGTTGAGAGCATCAGTCCTGGCCTTTTGTACCAGGTCACGAATGGAGAGGTATCTTTGTTGGTAATTTCCTCTGATCGGTTTTTGTTGGTAATTTCCTCTGATCGGTTGTAGTCATGCTGTAGTCTTGAATGCCTCCTCCTTGGTTAGTTTCAATGGAGCTCTTCTATTCAGATATTTCCGTATTGTTGCGGATAGCGGTTTCCGTTTTCCATCTGTTAAAGATGTCCTGGGCGTAGTGGCTGAACGCGGTGTACTAGTCTTCCGAATCCAGTGATGCTCGTTGTTTTTTTGGTACAAACTTTATACTGGTGATGAGTACTGATCTTTGTTCTTCATAGCATTCACATTTGTGCATAATATGTTGCCACGTCTCCATATTGCCACAGGTGCAAGTTGGGTCCTCGGTCAGTCCGAGTGCATTGAGTTTTGCGTTAAAGGGCCCATGGCCCGTAAGGAGAAAGGTGGTGTTCAGTCCCGGGTAGAACCATTTGGGGGCCTTTAGATAGGTCTTGTCTACGTATGGTATAAATTTCCGTGTGACTTCACCCTTGGTTGTCTCTTGCCATCTCCTCTGCCAAGTTTCTTTCAGGTGTTCCATGAATTTCTGTTTTTCCGTTGGGTGGTTGTTTGTAGGATAAAAGTGTCAAAAAGTGTTAAAGTGTTAAACGTGGTCGGTGTTCCCTTTGCCAGGTAGTACATCAACCCACATCTTGACAGCTCCAGGTCCAGAGGGAAAGTTCCCGCCAGTACCTGCAGCGCACAGATACTCACTGTGTTACACGTCATGGTGATGGTGAGGAGTATTTTTGGCTGTATCGTTTTGAGGATTCTTTTATTTACTGCAGTTCTTGCTTTGGCGTACCATATTGGGGCTCCATAAGTAATTGCTGGGACGAAAATCGTTTTATAGTAGAGGGATAATGTTCTTTTGTTTAGTCCCCAGTCTCTGTGTGTTACTCTGACTAGCCGACCGAGCTAGCCGAGTTGGGTAAAGTACCTGCCCGGCAACCCAAAGGTCGCGGGTTCGATTCCCGCCTCGGGCTTGGATCAAAGTACTGCAAAAACCTTGGGAGGTGCAATATGGCCACAGAAGCCGATGCGCTGCGTATTTTCTCAGCTTCTCCTTCAGGTATAAGAGGTGTTGTCTAAAGGACAGGTTGTTGGAATCTAGGATAAAGCCCAGGTATTTCATCTTTTGCTAGTTTGATTGTACTGCCCCTTACTTTTATCTGAGGCGGCCATCTGAAGTTCAGCGTTCATCTGGGTAGTAGTGGTGATGGTGATTGCTCTCTGTTTTCTAACTTCTCCACTAATGCCGGTGTCCCCCAAGGTACAGTTCTTTCCCCCACTCTTTTCCTCTTGTATATTAATGACCTTCTTCCATTGACTGGAAATCCTATCCATAGTTTTGCCGATGATAGCACATTGCATTCAACTTTCCATTTTGAGAAACCTTGTCCTGCTCAATCAGCTTTAACTTCTCGAAAATCTGCTAGCAATTCCTTAAATGCCGATCTTCAGTTAATTCTCCAGTGGGGCAAAGACAACTTAGTTGATTTCAACCCTTCTAAAACTCAGTCTTGTCTTATATCTCGCAAAAAGGATTCTTCTGCTCCTATGCTTATGTTTAGTGACACTCCGATTTCTAGGCAAAATGATATATCTCTTTTGGGGATTACCCTGACTTCTAATCTCTCTTGGCACAAGCACATTACAAATATTGCTTCCTCTGCATCTAAAAAACTTGGTTTTCTCTTTCGCTCTCCTCGATATTTTTCATCCAAACAGCTGTTCACTCTGTATAAATCGGAAATCCGCCCTGCCATGGAATATTGTTCCTGCATCTGGGGTGGTGCCCCCAAAACCTCTCTCAGGCTTCTTGATTCCATTCAGAAGAGGGCAGTTAGGTTAATTAATGATTCATCTCTAACAGAGTTTCTCCACTCGCTTTCGCATAGACGCACTGTTTCTGCTGCATGCCTCTTCTACAGATACTTCCATGGGCACTGTTCTTCTGAATTGGCTTCTATAATTCCCGCTCTCTCTTTCAAAACAGTCCGAACACGTGCCGCCACCAGCCAACATCCATTTACTGTCCAACTTCAAACCCACAGAACCAACTTTTCATCTTCCTCATTTATTCATTCAACTGCCATTTTCTGGAACAACCTTCCTTCATATGTATTTCCTGAAAATTACAATCTACAGAAGTTCAAGTCCAATGTCAACAAATATCTTCTTATATCTTCTCAACCTCCAACCCAAGCACGGTACTAAGTACTATAGGTTCTAATACCTCTCGTGTTTGGGGTTCACATAAAAAAAAAAAAAAAAAATATATCAGTAGAATTGAGTTCGTTTTGATCGGGGAAATCTCTAGTGTATGCAGGTTTGCCCAGTCCTGGAGTACCTGCAGTTCATGGTTCGCACGGGCTTCTAACTCTGACCTAGATCTCGCTGCCACCGTTAGGACGAGATCATCCGTGAAAGCTTGTGTGTTGACATCACCCAAGTCGAGTGCCAGGAATTCATCAAAAACAATGTTCCACAGGAGCGGCCCCAGGACAGATCCCTGCGGGCAGCCCCTGCTGACCGATCTTGTCAGGCTCCGGAACGGTGCCATTACCCTGATTTTTCTATCAGAGAGGTAGGCTCTAATGCAATTATATAAATTCATGGGGATTTTTGCCTTGCGGAGTCTGCCCAGGACGCTCGGCCACCAGAGGGTGTCGATCGCCCTGGCGAAGTGGACCGCAATTATCAGGAAGTACTTTTCGTTACATTGTGCTGCGCTTTCTAGGAGGTTCTGAATTGCCTCAATGGTGGAGAGTCCCGGTTTGAACCCATATTGTCTGGGTGACTAGGTTAGCTTCTTTGTAGTGGCTGAGTATTCTTCGATGTAGTATTCTCTCCAGGAGTTTACTAAGTGTTGATAGCAGCGCTATGGGACGGTAAGAGTTTGGTTGTTCAGGTGGTTTAGTTGTGTTTTTCAGGATTAGCTTGAGGTGTGCTGTTTTTTCCAGCTGGTTGGGAAATGGCCCACTCTGAGGCTGTACCTCTTCAAATGCTGCCTCAGAGTGGGAATTGGCCCACTCTGAGGTAGCAGTTGAAGAGGATCAGCAGGGGTTCCGGTATGCGCTCCACCGCCCTCTTAACGAGTTCTGGGTCCTGGAGGGCATGGCCAGGGCATTTCTTGTTGCACATTTGTGTTGCGGCTTCCTGTAGCTCATCCGTGGTAATTGGCTGCTCCATTTGTTGGGTGTTATAGGTCTCGTTTGCTTGTATGATAGCTTGTTGGTCTTTCGTGAGTATATTCGGTGGGTCTTTTATAATGGTGTTGAAAATGTTGCCCACCGAGTCGTCCCATGTTGTGGTGCGTTGCCGCGTTATAGTTGCTGTGGTTATTTCCACCATGGGGAGTTTATTTGCTGTGATCTTGTAGACCACTCCCCAGGGATTCTCATTACCTTTAGTTCACACCAGTCGTTCCCAGGAGGACTTTTTACTTTTCTTTATACTCTCAGTATAAGTATTTCTCAGTACTGTATATTTGCGGCACAGGTAAGTGACCTCAGCGGGCGGCCACGACCTCCGTGCTCTCTGATATTCCTTCCTTTTTTGTTGGACTAATCTCCTTTGTCGTTGCAGCTCTGGGGTCCACCAGAGCATGGCCTTGCTCGAAGGCGTTTTTCTTTTTATGGCGACTTCAGCTGCCTTGGTTATAATGTTTGTTATTATTTGTTGCAGTTCGTCTAGGTCCTCTCTTATTTCTTGGCCGTCCTGTCTGGTTTTCCCTGTTCTATCATGAGGTTCACTAAACAAAAGACCAATTATGTATAATACACCCAATAACAACACAAGTTGTGAAAATGTAACCTTCTGTCAACTGAATTGCCAACGCTCGGCCTCAGTGATCTCAGAGCTAGCAAAACTAGCAATAGACAAAAAGTTTGATATCCTTGGCCTACAGGAGCCCTATAATTACAGGGACAAGGTCAAAGGACTGCCACACAACGCAAGGATAGTCCAATCAGAACCCTCAACTGACGGAGTTGGGAGAGGGGCTGTAACAAGGGTGTGGGCTGCACTTGCGGTGATGAACCCGACCATAACAGTAACCAAAATAAACAGCCTATGCACAAAGTATGCAGCAACAGCCTGCTTGGAGGGCCCGTGTGGGCAGATATATGCCACCACAATTTACATGAGATGCCCAGGCAGAAACCAGGATATTGCCCCATACTTAAATTTCATGGAGGCTCTCCTAAATACTCTTCCTGGGAAAAGAATAATAATAATGGCGGATGCCAATGCATCATCGCCATTGTGGAACAGCCCCAACCGAGATACAAAAGGAGAACTACTGGAGGAATTAATTATCTCACAAAACTTGACAGTACATAATATTCCAGGACACCCGCCAACCTTCTCCTCGGCCTCAGGAGAATCATATATAGATGTGACCCTCACCAGTAGCTCCCTTGCAAATGCGATAAAAAATTGGGCAGTACACCTATCCTGGTCAACAAGTGACCATGCAGTGATCACTTTCACCTATACAACAATGCAGAACCCTCATGGTAACAGAATCCCCCAGGAGTCTCCCAGATACAAAACAAAAAATGTAAACTGGGACAAGTTTGACAAGCAGGTCTCAGATAAATTCACCAGTAGTCTCATAGATACATTGAAACAACTGCCCGCAGAACAACTAGAGGAAAAAGTAAGGTTACTCCTAACAGAAATATGTGACGTCACATTAAAGAAAAAAAAGAGAAGAGGAAACCAGGTGCCTTGGTGGACTAATGATTTGACATCCTTAAGGAGATCAGTTAAAATATCTAGGAAAGATTTAAAGAAAGCCAGGAGAACACACAGACCACAAGACCAAATTGACAGACTTCAAGATATATACAAAGAGACAAGACGCAGGTACTGCAACGAAATACACAGGGAAAAACAACTAGCCTGGAAAAGACTGGTCGAAGACACAATGGGAAAAGACCCATTGGGCCTGGTCTATAGGCTGGTATTTGAGAAAATACGCCCGGGAGAAGTATTCTCCTCAATCATAAGCTCCCCAAACAATGAAACACTGACATGGGAACAGTCAATAAATGAAATCCTGGATGGGTTAATAAAGCAGGACAAAACAAACCCTGAGAGCCCCACACAGACAACCATCCGAATTCAGCACCTGACTTACAAAGCAACAGATAGAGAGGATGACTTCACACATGAGGAAATAAATGCAGCAATACTCTCCTTCACAGATGGAAAATGCCCAGGATTAGATCTGATAGAGGTAGCAATAATGAAGAGACTGTGGAAAACAAATAGCACAGTACTGGAAATCCTCTTCAACACATGTCTACATGAGGGCACCTTCCCTGCCCCCTGGAAAACAGCAAACCTTAAAGTCCTCATTAAACACCCTGATAAGCCCCCCAACTTAGCTTCCTCCTACCGCCCCATTGCCCTACTTCCTGTCATAGGCAAAGTCCTAGAAAAACTAATAGTAGGCAGATTCCTACAATACTATACCAAAAAAAATCTTTCCTCACACTGCCAATTCGGCTTCACCCCTGGCAAGTCAGCTGTGGGAGCTATCAAACAAGTTCTTAATACTATCACTTCATCGGAATTTAAATATGTCCTAGGTCTCTTTGTAGACTTTAAAGGTGCCATTGACACCTTATGGTGGCAAAGTGTGCTGGCAAGGTTTCGAGAGGCAGAGGTCTCAATTCCGATCTATCGTCTAATTACAGACTACTTCTCAAACAGGCACCTTGTGGTCTCAAGTGGAGCATGCTCCGTAACAAGACCGGTGACCCGCGGCTGCCCACAGGGATCTGTTCTTGGCCCAGTTTGCTGGAACATGGTCCTTGATGAGTGGCTCGCAAAAGATTTCCCCCAAATAACTAAAATAGGGTATGCAGACGACCTTGTTCTGCTCCTACAGGGTAACTCACGGCTTGAGCTGGAAACCAGAGCAAGAGAGGCCTTAAATGATCTAATCTCCTGGTGTGCAACAAACAAACTAGAATTGTCTGCAGAAAAAACAAAACAAGTCCTTTTTAAGGGAAAACTCAACAGAAACAGGCCCCCATTAATAAAAATCAATGAACAGAGTATAGGTAGGGAATCCACTTACAAGTATTTAGGAGTCATACTAGATGAGAAACTAAACTTTGTAGAGCACGCAAAATATCTAAGAAATAAAACCCAACAATTAACAGGAAAATTATTGAGAATTGCCCGGAAAAAGTGGAACATAAAATCATCTACACTGGCAATGTATTACAAATGTCTATTCCTACCCATTATATGCTACGGAGCAGGTGCTTGGGCACCCAGCATTAAACACAGCCTAGTAAAAAAATACTTAATGCAGGCACAGAGAATTTTCCTGCTGGCCTCCTCCAGAGCATGTAGAACCATCTCTACATCAGCACTCCAGATAATATGTGGTAAAATACCAATAACATACGAAATTATACAGGTATATCTAAAATACTATAGAAGACAAGGAACCCCACATTCCCTAGGAGAATATACAACAGATCCAAATGAGACAGATAAGGAAGAAAAAAGATTAAGAGAAATGTTCATTACAGACTGGCAAAGAGAATGGAGAGAAGACACCAAAGGGAGAACAACATACCAGTTCATCCCCCTGGCACAGGAAATAAATAAAAACAATAAACCCTGGTTGAGCCCAGATTTATATACTACCTTCCTCCTGTCGGGTCATGGAAGCATAAATGCAAGACTGCATGCTCTGGGGCTGGCTGATTCCCCCAACTGCAGATGCGGGTCACTGGAAACCGTACAACATATAATGCTCGAATGCATAAACTACACAGACCTGAGACAACCATTCCAGCTTGTAACAGAAGTGTATCACACTGAGGATTTCCCCAAAGTGCTGGAATCACCAGATAACTTTCAAGCATTAGTAAACTTTGCAACAAGTGCATTCAAAAGAAGACGAACCCTCCTCGGTATGCCGGAGTAAAGCAAGAGGCAACACACAAGCCCATACCTAAAATTGGGAGAGAGGACACAGCATGGATGGAGACTAACCTACGGAAAGGGACTGATATATATTCTCAGTACCCATGCTAAAAATACCACAATAAAAAGGAATACATGCTGACTGCAGCACTGTCATTTCAGATAGTCATAACAATGGACATAAACTGTACATGTACCATAATAAACAGTACCAGGAACAAAAGACCAGTCAACCCCAACATGGCAAAAGTCTAAGACACAACAAGTGAGTAAGGGAAATGGAGAGTATACCCTATGCCACAGAAATATGACAATAACAAGAAGTAATGATTGCAACATGGAAAACAACAAAAATAAATTCAAGGGCATGGTACTGAACTACATCCTCAGTGCCCATGTTTCAGACAACACGGTGCACTTACCACACAAGTAGTTTAGCACCATTAAGAAAATACATGTTGACTACAATAGTACCTTCTTAGGGAACCTCAACAACGGTCATAAACCTTATATGTACCACAAATTATCAGTACCAGGCTCACTCAGACCAGTTAACCCTGTCAGTGCCTGGGCCTAGGGCACATCTGGTAGGTATAGGAAGCAGTGAATAATTGTCCTACATCATGGTAGTAGTGAATAAGTGTCCTAGATCACAGTATGAACCACAAACTATTAGTGCCAAGCTCACTAAGACCAGTTAACCCTGCCAGTGCCTGGGCCCAAGGCTCATCTGGTAGGTATAGGAAGTAGTGAATATTTGTCCCAGATCACAGTAGCACTGCAAGAACAAGAAGGAATGATTGAGGCATAGAAGACAACAAGAAGGGAGGAAAGGGAAGGAAAGAGAGTAGAAGGAAAAGGGGAAGAAGAGAGACAGAATAAAATCAAGGGGCAGGTCACTGAATCACATTCCCAGTGCCCATGCCTCAGACAGCTCACCCTGCAAGCAGTTAAGTGCCAATGAGAACAAAGCAGGTTGACTGCAACACTGACATCACAAATTACACCAAGGGCCAAAAACTTTGTACCTCACATCAACAGTACCAGGCACAATAAGGCCAGTTAACCCTAACATTGCCAAAGCCAAAGGCCCATCAAGTGAGCAGAGGTAATGGGGTGAAATTCCCAGGTCACAATAGTATGACATGGACAACAAGCAAAGATTGAGACATGAACAACAACAAAGAAGAAGGGAAGGGGAAGAGAAGAAACTTTGTCCCCTCATTCCCACTCTTGGTCAGGATTGAGCCCTGCAAGAGATGGAATAGTACATCCCTCCCACTCTTGGCCAGGACTGAGCCCTGTGAGAGATGGGGTATAGGGATATCGAAAAGTAAATGATAGTCCTTATATTATTATAGTTTAATTTATTTTATTTTATTTATTTTATTTTAATATATTTTACTTTATTTTATTTATTTTAATTATCCTATTTTATTTTACTTTACTTTATTTTAATTGTTTTATTTATTTTATTTTACTTTACTTTATTTTAATTGTTTTATTTATTTTATTTTATTTTATTTTATTTCATATCTAAGGGGAAATAAAACCAAAAAAGTGTGCCCTGGTAATTCTGAGGGGACCTTCCCTGATGCATTACCCGGCCACACAGGATTAACTTGATGGGACATCAGACGTCCAAAAACTTAACCACAGGACCGGATCAGTCCGTGTCCTCTTAAGATACAGTAGATCCTGGCTGCCTCCATGTGGCTAGGGATGGGAGTGAGGGGCTGTGACACAAACCTGCCACAGCCCCCTACTGCTAAATGCCAGGTGCCGGCTAACACACAACGCAAACACAACACTAATGCACACCTAATTACATATTTCATCTATCAGATGCATATTTTTTTTTTTTTTTTTTTTTTTGTTTTTGAGTTAAATATATACGTGAAATTTTGATGCTCTTTTAAGTTCTTTTCTAAGCTGGCAACTTGGCAAAAAGCCTAACAAACGGCGGATATAGGGGAAACCCTGGAAGCCGCTAATAACTTACAAATACACTTTATCTGTTCTATCATGAGGCCCCGGGGGTGACGCTGGGGCTACTAGGATATTTCTTGCTAATTGTAAGAGTGACTAATATTTTCTGTGCGAAGACATAGGAGTTGTTATCCTAGTATTGACATTAAGCCATAGTATCACTGCTCATACCTCCGCGAGGTCCGGGGTGGGCAGGCGAGGGGTGAATCCCCTTGCCTGGCGAAATTGAGCTGAGCGTAGATAGACAGGGTGCTCGTTAATCAGGTTCTTGTGAATTTTAGAATCCATTCGAAATTGAGTTGGGATCTGGCTCCTTGCTCACTTACAACTGTTGTAAATAGTTTTTTTTTTTAATTGTATATATTGAAACTTTATATTATAAATGTCTTCCTCTGATGAAATAAGTGAGGAGGAGTTGCTTGCAGCTTCGAGTGAGGTGACTGATGAAGAAAGAGATGATATCGCACGTGGAGTCTTAGAACAGGCTGCAGAGTTGGCTGAGATAGAAGTGCATTGTGAACGAACATTACAAAGAACCTCAAGCGCAGTTCGGTCTAAGGAAGTCCATAATAATAAAGACCTAAAAAAGAAAAAGAGGAAGCAGGGTGATGATCATTCTGATTGTGGACATAGTAGTAAAGGAAAAAAGAGGAGGAAAAAGAAGGATGATGATGAAAAAATTAGTGAGAATAAAGATTTTGAATTTGTGTTCGAGGTAAGACGAAGATTGAATTGCTTCCTACATGATGCTGACAGTAAAGTATCAAAAAATGCTATTCAAATTATAATGAACATGTGGGAAGTTGTAGAGAAGAAAGCGCTAGAAATCCATATTGAGAATGTGTTATTAAAAGAAAGACTTAGAAAGAAGGAAGAAAAGGTTAAAGAGAAAGACTATGCTACAATAGTAAAAAGTCCTGAGAGTGAAGTTAATGTGCCAAAAGTAATGATACTTAAGGCATTAACAGCAAAACATAAAACAAGCGATGAAGTCAAGATAGACGTTATGAAAGAAGTAAGACCCTTGCTATCCTCAGTGAAAGTACGAAATGTAAGATCAATTAGAGACCGTGCTGTGTTGATTGAGGCGGAAAGCGAACAAGATATAGTGAAATTAAAAGCATGTAAAAGAATCCAGGAACTGGGGCTAAGTTATTCTATCCCTAAGCCAATTCTACCACGTATTGTGATATTTGACGTAGAAAAAGATATAGAGCGTGAAGAACTTTTAGAACAATTATGGTCAAGAAATTTTAAGGACAATAAGATAAGTGAAAGAAGGTTTAAGGAGAAAGTTGAGATATTAACTGTGAATAACAATAGGACAACTCATTGTAATAACTGGGTAATTCAGTTAGATTCAGAAATATGGAAGATGATTAAAATAAAAAGTAGAGTGTATATAAGATGGATGGCCTGTAAATTCAAAGAGGTCTATTCTGTTACACAATGTTTTAGATGCATGAATTATGGACACATTGCAAAGTATTGTCAAAGAGAGGTGCTGTGTGGTCACTGTGGAGAGCAAAATCACTCCTATAGGGAATGTAAGAACAAGGATAAGGGTGCACAATGTTATATATGTAAGAAAAAGGGTAAGCCGGCAGATCATACGGCAGTAGATAAGAAATGCCCGGAATATATAAGAGCACTAGAAATCTATAAGAAAAAAGTAGATTATAGTTGATGATGATAATGCTTGGGTAAGATCATAAGTCCTGTAGAGAAGGATCAATTACGTAAGTATATAACTTGTGCTTAATACAGTAATTAAGGAGGATTAGACAATGTATAAAAAAACCACGGTGACTATGACGGCATCTCTTTTGAAGTAGTACATAATGTACTATTAAATAGATTGAATTGTTTGCATTGTGTATGTGTGAAATTATTTGATGTATAAGTGTGTGTAGAATAGTGATTTGTCCAGTTATAAGCAGGTTAAATGAGTTGAATTCTTAAGATTGTAAGTTTAGAATGATACTACATGTAGTAGTAAGATACTAGATATGGAACTGTAAATAATCGAGTAATTGTGATGATACTCGAGCTGCAAAGGCAAAGAATTGTTTTTTAGATAGTTTTAGAGTTTTTTGTGAGTGAGCAAGGATCCTGTAATCCCTGGAATTTTGGTTTTAAATAAATGAATTACATACAAGTGTGAAATATAAAGATTACTCATATGAATGAGTTTACTGGATGGTAGACCCTATTGCGTGGAAAGGAAAGGGTAAAGAAGTAGCTGGATAGTAGAAGCCTACCTCCACGCGGTAGGGATGGCAACTCTCTCCATTAAAATCTAAGAAATAAAAAGTAGATTTTTCTTGGGAGAGGCTAAGTGGCTTAAATTAAATTGAGTTGTAGTTAATAGTTGATAGTTGAAATAACGTTACCAAAATTTTTGTTATATATAGTTGAATTCTAAAAGACTCCGACACTAGTTCCTTTCAAGAATTAGCCATGGATGAGCTATGGCTCAGGGAATGGTTTCCTTGAAAGAGGTTTCGAATGGAATGTTCTATCATGAGGTTGTGCTATCTTTGATTTTGTCATTAGTCAAGTTAGACTTTTGTAATTGTTTGTTGTTTTTGTTAATTTGATTGACCAAGGTTGTTAACAAATAAAACAGTTATGATTGTAAGTGGCAGATGAGCTACGGCTCAGGTGGCCAATTGATTTAGCTTGATTAAATGAATGTTCTATCATGAGCTGTTCTCGGTAGAGTTCCCAATTGGCTTTGGAGATTGCAAATCTTTTTATGATCGTCCTTTCTGTTACGGTTCTTGCTGTGGTTCTCTGTATCCGGTAGGTGATGGTATAGTGATCCGACGTGGTCCAAGCATTTTGCATCGTCCAGTCGGTCACGTGGGAATCGATATTTCTTGTGGTTAGGGTGATGTCAATGGTCGCTTCCCAAAGTGTATTACAGAAGGTTGGGAGGCAGAAAGGTTGATTTTTAACCGTCAGTATTGAGTTAGCCAGGAACTCTTCCATTCTTTGGTCGTTTCTGGTGCCTTGCCGGTGCGGCGTGGCGCTGTGCCAGACTGAGGATCGGTAGTGGACGTCGGCACCTATTATGATCCTCTGTCTTGCTAGGGTAGTTGGGGCGTCCTGGAGATATGTAATGGCGAAGTCAATCTCGATGCCGGTCTGCAGTAGAGAGAGACTGCGTATAAGCAGGCGACAGAGCTGATTATATGAGCACATGCTGCCCATTGTGTGCATAACTGCGGGATCTTGGTTACTGTAATTTCTGGGTTGCGGACTATAATTGCTGCCCACGGCGTATCTTCGTCACTCTCTACTGTTTTAAATCTGGGCGGGTTACCCCTAACTTTCTTCATGTGAGTGTAGGGCTCTTGAATAAGGATGAGATCAGCATTGTCTTCTTCTGCTTTTAGGCATACTTGGGCGATCACTGCTTTCGCACGTTGCGCATTTATTTCGTGAATTTTTAGCACTCCATCATTATATTTTCTACGTTGCGTACCCATAATCGGTTCTGAGTTGATATTTACACTTGAACCTTTGATATGTCGGACATCTTGGATCTCTTATGGAATGCATCTGATCTAGCCTTAGTAGCTTGCAGTTGACGCATACAGGGTCTTTTGCTTTGTTTGGGCAGCTACTGAAGTTGTGCCACTTTTCGGAGCAGTGGCCGCAGGTTGGTTCCATTTGATTACATGCGTGTGTCGTGTGCCCATATTTGAGGCAACTAAAACATTTTACTATGTGTTCTCGTGTGTGTTCTCTGTACCTGTGGCTGCTCCACTCTATATAAATTGATCGCTGTTCCCACAGGACTTGCCAGGCCTCTGGGGCCAGCTCCACTACCCAGTTACAGTTTCCGCTGCTTCTGGCCCTTGTTTTATACTTGGGCATGACCATTAGCTTTTCATCCCTCTCTGTAGGTTTTTCCTATAGATTTCCCCGGTTAGAGTCTCCGGGGTGATGTCTTGGTCCACGTCAAATATTATGGCAGATGGCCCTTTTCTTCTTAGGGTTTCCGCAGTAAGGCCCAAGGTTGGGATCTTTGCATTGGACATGATTATTTCCGCTTCTCCCTTGGTCTCTGTTTCTATTACAATCCCTGAGTTTCTCGTTTTCCTTATTGCTTTAATTCGGGTAGCTCCGAGGTCTTTCCGCAGGTTTTCCATTACCTTCTTCTTTATTTCTTTGCTTGTATGTTCATGTTGTCTTGTTGACTTTAGAATAACTATGTTGGGTGTTGGTAGGAGTGTTCTTCTCGGGGACACTGTTGCAGGTTTCGCGGCAGGTTCATTTATGTTTGCAGTGGTGGTTTTGCTCCTCAGCGCTTCTGAGTAGGTCGGGGTGTGCTGTGGCATTTCTCTTACCCCGCCTTGCAGGTATGCCTCTAATGTGGCATTTATTTTTTCGTTTTCTATGTGGGTTTTGTACAAGATAGTTTCCAGTTTTGTCCACAGTGAGACAATGTCTGCTCGAATCGTTGTTGTCACTCGCTTGTTCTGCTTTGCGAATATTTCCTCCAGGGCAGACCTGAGTATGAGAATCTGGTCTGGTACTGGACCCCCTGGTAAGGTGGGGTGTAGAGTTTTCGTTTCTTCAGTCATCTCAGTCAGTTGATTTTGTTGTTCCAAATTACTTTTGCTCGGGTCAGATTGCGACCTGGTTTCCCGTTCGAATTTCGGAACACCCGGTTTCTTGTTCTTTTTTTTTTTTTTTGAAAGTGGGGCCGGCTTTTGTTCCTCGGTGTCGTCCCTATTGCCATCAATCAGGATGGTTTCAGGTTCTTTCCCGATGTTTTCCTCGGTTTGGCTGGGGGTCTTCCGAAGGCGGTCGGAAAATCGGAGTATTCGGATCAGCGGGATTCTGTTTATATATTCTTGTAGCTGATTGAAAAAGACGAAGTGTTTGGTGGATCACACAAGTTTGTGCGTTGTATGGTTGTCACACAATATCCTGGCAACAATTTGGACTATCCCCACGATCACGTGAGGGGGGGGAGCCAAGTGTTAATGCATATGGAGTTTCTTTGGGGCACCGATGAAAGACTATGATGACATCTAAAATGTTGAAAAATGCACGTGAGAGAAGATTCCACAGCACCATGTAAAGTTTATGGCAGTGGGGATATCACTAAAAACACGATTCACTGTCTTTTAAACACAGCTTGTTGGAGCAGCTTTTGCTCTGGATATATCACAGATCGTGGCACCCTCCACAGTCAACTACAAGGTACCAACGTGGCCTCCGCATTAAAATCGGTGCCTCTCTATATCCCTGCTGCTAGCCACATGGTGGCCAGTGTAGGTCTGGTAAACAAAGGAAACAGAGAAATAACGCTGGTAACTTGCAAAATTCCAGTTAAGTACTCAAAAGTTGCTCACCTAGGGAGTCAACTGTAGTTTATAAATCACTGGATACACTTTTCCTGAAATAAAAGCACTAAGAACTCTAATTTAATCCAAAAATCGCAGAGCGATGTTTCAGCGTGGCAGTAACAACGGCAGCAATATTGGCGATCCTCCAAGCGGGGTAAAGTGTAAAGTGTAAAGTGTGTTTAGGGTCAAACGGCACAAGGGGTTTCCCCCATCTCCGCGTTGCTTTCATTGTGGGTGAACCAGTTCGCTGGGAAATGCCAGAGATTTAAAAGTGTATGGATATTGTATATGTGTAGTGTCAAGTACCGTTGTTCATCTGGTCGTTTAGCCGCTGGACCCCTCCTGAGGCCCAAATGTTGCCCCACTTTCGCCCCGTGGAGGCAGACCAGGAAACACCAGTAGACTAAGATTTACTCTAGCAGGTCCTGCCGCTTAATTTCCTGAGATTTCGGCGGCTAGGACCTTAAAAAAAAAAAAAAAAGAGAAAAAAAAATATAATATATATATATATATATATATTTGGTAAATTCCATGAGGAATAACGCTAAATTTTGTAAGGCCGAATGTATGGGCGAAAAACGTAATTTGGAGATGATTAAATCAATTCCGAAGTGTAGGGCATTCGCTTGCGTATGTGTGGGTTGAGTGGGTGGAGAGACCGAAGCCTGGGGGAAGAAAAGACAGAAGTATGGAGTCGAGAGAGGAGGCAACCCCAAGTCACAGTGGGGCATGCCCATGCCCCACCAGAAGGGAAAGTGGGAATGGCAAGGAGGGGAGGAGACAGTAAGACCGTCTCCTCCACCCCCACCGGGGATAGGGATATTAAAGATGAAGGAGGCTAGGGCGCCCTCTTCAAGTCGCCAAACGGCGTTTGGCAGCTGTGCTGCGTTAAGTCTCTTTGCTTCAATGTCGAGTCGATTTCAGTCCAGTCGCTCATGGGGTAAGCCCTGTCCTTGTGTTTTTCACTTTCTTTTCTCAGGGTTTTCTCTGTAGTAACTCCACTGGATAGTATTTTATGGTCATGTACAGTTTAACTTGTGGTAGTCTTTCGTAACACACGATTTATGGTAATTAGCAGTTTTCTCCTCTCGAAGAGGTCCTGCGCATATTGAGAAAGTGCTCTGTATTCCTCTTCTGTGTCAATGAAGTGGGATTCCAGTCCTTTCGGAAGGTAGTGTATCTTTGTGATCAGGATGCCTCTGAGATCTTCATATTCTGGGCAGTCGTAGACCAAGTGATTCCAGTTCTCGTCCTCCCCACACTTGCAGTTGGGGTCCTCAACAAGGCCGAACCCGAGCAGCTTCTCCTTAAAGGGGCCATGACCAGTAAGGAGCGAAGTCAAGTGCTTTCCCGGAAAGTACCAGGCCGGTTGCGTGGGGTATATTTTGCTGAGGTCGGGGAGGAATTTTCTTGTAATTTCTCCTTTTGTTGTATCGGTCCTTCTTTGTTGCCACTCCCGAAGTAGGTAGGCCTGTAATCTGACTTTTTCTGTTTTAGTACTACTCGCTGGGTCAATTATGAAATCCTGGAAGGTGGCAGCAACCCCCCCTGGCGTGCAGGAAGAGCAAGCCAGCTTTTACAGTCTCCAAATCGAGGGGGAGCGCTCCAGCAAGCACCTGCAACGCCGGTGTGCTTACTGTTCTGTTAATAAAATGGTCCTTTGTATCATATTCAGAGTTCTCCTATTGACTGCAAGCGTTGTTTTGCTGTACCACACTGCAGCAGCATAAGTTATCGCAGGGATGAAGGTTGCCTTATAATACAACAGTAGTGCTGTTTTTTTTAATCCCTAGTCTTTTCTCGTAACCCTCGCCACCAGTGACGAGTAACGTCTTATCTTCGTCCTTATATATTGTAGGTGAGGTTGGAAGGATACGTTTTTGTCTAGGATTACTCCTAGATATTTCATTTGGTTGGCAAGTTTAATGGTCACACCTTCTATTTTAATTTGGGGTGGGCGCCGTATTTGCAGGGTTCCTTTTAGTAGAATAGATGTGGTTTTTGTCGGTGAAATTTTTAACTGGTTTCTTGTAGCCCAGTTTTGTATTTTCTGTAGAGCTTGGTTTGCGGTGGTTTCCAGTTGGGCTCTTGAGTCAGCCTCAATGGCAAGAATAAGGTCGTCCGCAAAGGCCTGAGCCCCGATTAGCCCCAGGTCCAGGTTCAGGAGCTCGTCGAGGACCATGTTCCAAAGGAGTGGCCCCAAGACAGACCCCTGCGGGCAGCCCCTGTGTACAGATCTTGTGACTTTTTGGTAGTTGGCATTTATTTCTACTTTCCTGCAAGATAGGTAGTCCTCCATTACCTTGTATAGGTTGATAGGGACTGCAGCCACCCTTAGTCTGCCCAGGACGCTCGGCCACCATAGTGAGTCGAACGCCCCGGCAAAATCAATTGAAATGACTAATAGGTATTTTTTTCTGCATTCCTTTCCGAAGCAAGTTTCCAAGTGCATCCACTGTGGAGGAACCCGGCTTAAATCCGAACTGATTCCTAGCCACCAGGTTTGTCCTCTCATAGTGGTTTTTGATTCGCTTGTGCAGCAGTGTCTCATATAGTTTGCTGACCACTGAGAGCAGTGCGATAGGTCTATATGACTCTGGGCAGTCCGGTTTTTTGTTAGGATTTTTAAGTAACAACTTGGTGTTTGCTGTTTTCCATGCTGTTGGGAATTTGCCTGTTTCCAGGTACCTGTTGTAGAGAGTAAGTAGTAAGTGCGGTGAAAATTCTGCAGTTTTCTTCAAGATCTCTGGTTCAATCATGTCCAGTCCTGGGCATTTGCGATTTCTGATCTTGGTGGCAGCCTCACTGAGCTGCTCTAGGGTGAAGGGGGGTTCGATTGCCGAGGTGGTATAGTTTGCGTTGTCCTTATAAATTTCGTGTTGTTCTTGCATGGTTAATATTGCTGGTTCCTTAAATATTTTATCCAGTATGTTGCTCATTGACTGCTCCCAGGTGGTCGTTAGGTTTCCCTCCGGTGTCCTGATAGTACTAA
This sequence comes from Mastigoproctus giganteus, assembly GCF_048544385.1. NCBI lineage: Eukaryota > Metazoa > Arthropoda > Arachnida > Uropygi > Thelyphonidae > Mastigoproctus > Mastigoproctus giganteus. The sequence goes on along the minus strand of NC_143581.1, from coordinate 156,776,822 downwards.
TGACCTCGCCCCTGGGGAGCTTATTGGTTATCACCTTGTAGACTAAGCCCCAGGGGTCGGTGTTTCCAGAAGTAGACACTAGGCGCTCCCAGGAACGCTTCTTACTTTTTTTTAATGGTGTCTGTGTAACGGTTCCTAGCTTCTCTGTAATGTTGTCTCAGGACCTCCAACTCATCTTCGGGCCAGGTTCTGCGAGCTCTCTGGAAGTCTTTTCTTGTTTTTTGCATTTGTCATCGTAGTACTGCAATTTCTGGTATCCACCAGGGTACTGTACCAGGTTTTGGGTTTTTCTTTTTATCGCTCGATCACTGATGTTCAGTAATAATTTTGTAGTTTCTCTCTGAAGGTCATCCGGGTCGCTCCGGGGGTTTATGTTTTCCAGATTGTGTCTAATTGCCGTGCTGCGCAACTCTCTATACAGTGTCCAGTCTGCATTTGCGACTGCATATCTCTTTTGTGGTTGGTTTGTTTGAGTTATTCTTGTTAGTTGTCTTTCAACTGAAAAGGTTATTGCCCGGTGGTCTGAGGTGGTCCATGCTTCCTCCATCCTCCAATCAGTCACATGTCCGGCCATACTCCTGGTGGCTAGGGAGATATCAATTGTGGCCTCCCAGAGGGTGCTCGAAAATGTTGGCAGATGGTGGGGTCGATTTAGTACAGTTAGATAGGATCCTGCAAGGTAGTCTTCTAAGAGTTGTCCATTTCGAGTTCCTCGCCTGTCTGGGTTGAGGCTGTGCCATGCCGGGGAGCGACAGTTGACATCAGCCCCAATGATGACTCTTTGATTTGGTAGGGTATCCTGTAGGCATCGGAGGTAGTCGATTGCAAAGTCTATGTCTTGTCCCAGTCTGCAGTAGAGTGCCACGACATATAGAGATCCTAATGCTGTGCCAAGTTTTGCACAAGCAGCCCATGGAGTACACAGCTGTGCGATTTTAGTTGCGCTGATGTTGGTGTTTCTTACCAGAACGGCAGTCCACGGGGTGTCTTCATCCGTGTGGATCACCTTGTAATTGTGTGGGTACCCTGCGACCCGCTTTAGATGTGTATACGGTTCCTGCACTATAATGACATCCAAGTTTTCGTCTTCGGCTTTGGTCCGTATCTGGTCAGCCACTGCTCTGGCCCGTTGTGCATTAATTTGGATTATTTTCAGCATATTTGTGTAATAATTCTTAATTCTCGTTCCCATAGTTGATCCTGCTTTGGTATAAGGTCTTGGTTCGTTGGTATGTAGGGCATTTCAGGTCCCTAAGTGAGTGCTTGTTGTCTAATTTCATAGTCTTGCAGGCAGTTAACGCAGGTGGGTTCCTTATCTTTGTGGGGGCAAGCGTTAAAATCATGGCCCTTTTCAGAGCAGTGGCCACATGTTGGGGTGGTTTGTGCACACGTGTGTGTCGTGTGGCCAAACCTGCAGCAACGGTAGCATTTCGGTATGATTACTCTTTCATGATAGCGGTAGCTTCCCCATTCAATGAAAACCCTTGTTTGGTCTTTCAGGACCTTGCAGGCCTCAGGGGTAAGCTCACCTACCCAATTTTTATTTATTCCGTTTCTCGCTTGTATGAAGTATTTGGGTATTACTGTTTCTTGTGGGTCCTTTCCCGGGATTTTGCTCTGTAAGTTCCTGTGGTACAGCTCAAACGCTAGTTGGTTAGGTGTGACATCCTTGTCCACGTCATAAATTATTATAGCCGGACCTTTCCTTTTTGGTGGCTCAGCTGTTAGGCCCAAGGCAGCAATCTTGGGGTTCTCAATTATCTCTTGCATCTCTCGCTTTGACTCTGTTTCGATCATGAGTCCTACGCTCCTCAGTTTGCATATTCCTCTTATTCTTGTTTGCTGGAAGTCGTTCTTCATAGTGCTTATTAGTTTGTTCTTGATGTCGTCACTTATACCAATTTCCTCTGTGTTTTTGGGTCTTAGTATTACGAGGTTAGGCGTTGGTAGCAGCGTTTTTTTCCCTGGTTGTTCCTTGGCTGGTATATTTATTACAGTTGGTGGGTTCCTGAGCGCATTTGCGTAGGTAGGGGCGCGCTGTTGCATTTGTGTGCCCCTACATTCAAGGTACCTCTAATTTGGCCGCGTTTCTTTCTGCCTCGCTGTTGACTTTGTGGAGGACTGTTTCTAGTTTAGTCCAGATTCCCACAATCTCGCCTCTGAGGGCTGCAGTGATTCTGTTCGTTGACTCTTTTAGTTTGTTTTCGAGCTCTACCCGAAGGCCTCCAAGCGGGGTAGTGGTAGATGTCAGAGTCCCCGGCACAAGGATGACTGGGCCCAGGGTATCCCAATAGAACATTTCCCAAAGCATGACACCGCCGCCACCGGCTTGTGTTCATCCCACGGTTCATCCAGGCACCATCAAGTCCCCAGGTAAACAACACACACATACCTGTTCGCCCACATGGTGCAAGAGAAAACGTGATTCATCGTACCAGACAACTTTCTTCCAATCACTCAAGGTCCAGTTTCGATGCTCGAGTGCATTGTATGCGCTGTCGCTGGTGAACCGTGGTTAGCATGGGCACTCGGAGCGGCCTGCGGCTGCGCAGTCCCGTTTTCAGCATAGTTCGATGTACTGTGCATTGTGACACATTTCTCCCGTCACCAACATTCCAGTTACCGGCTAGTTGCGCCACAGTCGCCCTTCTGTTGTCGCGTACCATCCGGGAGAACCTTCGCGCACCTCGACCATCTATGAGCCGTGGTCATGGATTTCCCCTCCTCAGAGCACTTTCGGCAGGTATTAAACACGGCTGACCGTGAGCATCTCACCAGCCGTGCCGTTTCGGCCTTTGTCAAACTCGCTTAAGTCCGCTGCCTTTCCCATCTGAAGAACAAGAGTAACACTGATTAACGGAGCTCAGTATCAGGTGTTTTTTTATACAGTGTCCCGACCCCGCGCATGCGCCGTAGTTCACCTGCAGTTGCTTCAATTTGCATAACGACTCACTAGTCATAATGTTTTGGCTCATCGGTGTACGTATCTTGCATAGTAGTACTGGCTATCTATTAGGAACACAGCCCGTGTTAACACCAGTCAAAAATGAAAAGAAAAAAAAAAAAATATATATATATATGCTAACTATAACTCACTTCACCTTCACTTTGTTATCTATTAGCATGTTAAACACATCTACGTTGTTGTGTACCGAAGGAAGTTCGTAATTTCTTTTCAATTTTTAAAGTACAGTGAACTCTTTAAAATCCTGCATCTTCGGTGATTGAGAGGTGCCTCATTTGAAATTATCCGATTATTAGAGAGGTGCGCCGACTGGTTTAGTACGTTTAGACGAGCATACTTCCATAAATACTAAGCACAAACAACTGAACTTATTTATGTCTGTGAACCTGACGTAGCCGAGTGGTCAGGAGCGTGAGTGCAATAGCACGCTATTTGAGTGGACCGGGGATCAAGCCTGTGACTACTAAATATTCATTGTATTGATTGATTTATTGTAAACTCCACTGACCTGGTGGTCGTACCGGAATATAAACAAGAATAGTTATAATGGCTGTCTTGTTCTTCCATCTGTTTTTTCGGAAATCAGGATTTAAACTGTAATGCAATTATCTTAATTCTCACAGCAGAAGAAACCTGCCTTAGTAATGAGTTTGCCTTTGTAATGAGTTGCACTACGTTGAACAGATGGCTGTAACTATATTACAACTTTGAAAACCGATTCGTATACCGCATGGCAGCTCACACGGAATAACATTAGTATTATGACAGGCATATGATGCAAGGAAGCAAGCTTATTATATAGCATCAGCCAAAAAAAAACCTTCTCATTTCACTCATCCATTCACTCCAAAAGTTTGTCTAGTTCAGCATTGTATTTATTTAAGCGATCAACTTCCACAACGACATATGGAAGTTTGTTTCAGCGATCAACTACCCCCTAGCTAAAGGCAAATTTCCGCACATCTCTTCTACAACTGTCTTTCCTCAATTTGAATTTATGCCCTCTCAGGTGCGGAATCGGAGCAAGGGGAAGAATCCGATCAGCATTGAGCTTGCTCAAAGCATTCAAAACCTTATGTATCTCAATCAGAATACCTCACAGGTGTCTAGTCTCCAGACGCTGTAATTTGCAGAACTTAAGCCTTTCTTGGTAATAGTAACGATTTGTTCCACTCACTAATTCCGTTGTCCTTCGCTGAACTCATTCTAGCAGCTCTACATCTTTCGTAAATGAAGTCTCCAGACCTGAATGCAGTATTCAAGGTGTGGCCTAACCATTACCTTATACAAGGGGATAATCACCTCCTTATCCCTGCTAACAAAATTCGTATGTATCATAGGCAATACCTCATGAGCTACTCTTGCAGCCTATCTGCACTGCTCAGAACACGTGGTATCTGACTGCACAATTACCCCAAGGTCCTTTTCATTTTCCGCTACCCTGAGTGTAGTGCCGCATATTTGGTATGTTACTCTGCGGTTACTGCTACCCATATGCAATATTTTGCACTTGCCAATGTTAAACTTCAGGTGTCACCTCTCAGCACATCTGCTCAACTTTTCTAGATCCTGCAGTAGCGTACCGTCCATATTGTCATTGACAACCGTACTAAACCTTCGTATCGTCTGCAAACCTGGACATTAAACCTGATATACCTTCCTCAATATCATTGATAACTACAGAAAACAACGATGGATCCAATACGAATCACTGGAGGACTCCACTAATAACAATAGTCCACGAAGAGGAGTGTCCATTGATTACCACTCTCTGTCTTCTTCCACTCAACCATCCCTTTATTCATAGCAGCAAATTGCCCTTAATGCCATACTGTTTCAACTTGTAAAGTAGTCTTTCATGGGCAACAGTTTCAAAAGCCTTCCGGAAATCCAAATACTGTATATGATATCAAAATTCTTTTTATCATCCAGTTCCTTTGTGACCACATCATAGTATCTGATCAAATTGGTCAGACAAGACTTTTCACTTAACAAACCCATGCTGTGTCCGAACTATAACTGCAGTCTTCTCTAGATGATCATGCAATGCTTCTTTAACCAATGACTCCATTGTTTTTCCCGGAACAGAAGTTAAACTAACAGGTCTTAAACTATCAGTGTCACCTTTCGATCCCCTTTTGTGAATTGGGGATATATTTGCACATCTGCAGCTCGTGGGGACCGCCTCTGAGTCCAAGGATGCATTCATAATCAAGGATAAGGGCCTGCTTTCTTCCCTTGCTGCCTTCTTTAATATAACTGGATAGATCCTATCCACCCAAGGTGCCTTATGTTAATCTTCAACAATTTCTCCTCCACTTTTCTCTCAGTTATTACAAAATCCTTTAACTCCCTGCAAGAGTTTGATAAGCTTCTGGTCTCCACTTCCCAACAGAATTCCTGATGTGTGAATGTAGATCAAAATACTCATTCAGTTTTTCAGCTACCTGAACTGACAATAAACCATTGATATCAAGTGGACCAATCTGATTTATCCCCTTCCTTCCTTCCTTCCTTCCTTCTAGAGTTTATATAAGTAAAGAAGTCTTTACTTTTTCTTTGCATCCTCTGCGAAAGACAAAACATTTTTGACAGAGACAAAACATTTTTTACAAATGTTTTGTGTCTGCTTATTGTCATTAAAGACCATATGAGATCTAGTGGGCGACCATTTAGTCTGGAAACTGGCTGTTATAGCATTCTCATCTTTTAAACAAATGGGCATTTAACCTTTGGAGAAGCCAACTGTTTGAAAATCGTGCAATACCAGGACAACGTTTTGGAAAGGCAGTTTGTTCTGCTGTGAGAATTAAGACCACTGCATTATATCTGCAGTTCAAATCCTGCTGGCGTCAAAACCAGTTTAAAGGACAAGATATACCCATAAGCATTTTATAAAGAGAGAAATGTCATCCTTTTTTGTATTGTTTCTTAATGTCAAATAGTATCGTTTATGAGTTCCGGATTGCTTTCTTAATTTTTCCGGAATTTAAAATGTTGATTTTTTTTTCAGTAAAATGGCAGTCTCTAAAGGATTCTGCATTATAAAATGCCGGATTTTACAGAGTTACTGTATAATAATAATGATAACCATAAAATATATACAATACAATCTTCATTTTTAAGATTTTAGCATATACGCCAAAACTCCTGGGTGTAACCCCGATGCACAAGCACACTGTGAGTGACTACCCAGGTGTGAACAAACGTAAGCAAGGGTCGAAGTGTGGCGCCCACACTGCATGAAGCAATGCCGCCCCTCTGTGTTACCAGGCAATACTAGGTCGTAGATGACTCATCAACTGGTGCAATACCACCACTTTGCTTATTGGAGGCTTGAAGTGGCACCATTATAAAGATAGAATATGGCCCTAGCAGCCTATGTGTTGTTAAACTGAACAACAACAACAGCTTGAAGAGGTGGAGCCCATGTTTAGTCTCTAGAGCTAATCTCCGGTCAACCCTTCCCCATCTCTTCGATCATGCAGCATGATTGATGACTTTTGAGGTTATGATGGACAGTGGCGAGATCCAATCTTCCTTACATTTCGAGGGTGCAGCTCTAAAACGGTATTCGCAGGTCGGCCGCTAGTTAGTACACCGGACAGACCCTATTGGTAACTCTCTAGGAGGCTTCAGGATCAGCTAGTGTATAATCTTGCTACCTCTACTCTGCCAGATAGTGACTGAAGGGAGTCTGAGTAGTGTGTATAAGGGGAGCATTGTCGAGGCCACGTTATGTCAAGGATCTGAGTATATTCTTACCATATGTATGCCATATCCAAAAATTTCATTACTTCATACAGCATGTCCTCCCCCCCCCCACTCTTTCTTACTATTGAATACACCATGAATTGTCAAACTAATAGAGTAAGCTTATCGGCGAAAATATCTAAACCACCCAAACACTTCCTAGTTCATTTCAAAAATATATGAGGTCTCAGTTATAATCAACGATGCTCATTTCCACTTTCAGTTTGCCAAACGCCATGTACTCTTTTTGAGAGAATCTCACTTATCGGTTGATTCAGCGAATGCTCATCTCGGTTGCCCAAATTATTTTTTGTAGGATTCCTTTCGCCTCAAAGGTGGCACTTGTACACATGTCCGTTCCGATATTCCCTGTCAGAGACTTTTTCATTAGGAATCTCCTCTTCTCAATCTTCTGTGGCTTAAAATCTCTCTACCTCATTCTGCCAAATACATCTATTGTGTCTACCGTTCTCCCAAATCTGCTAATCACTTGGAACTCTTTGACTTCCTGTCTTTGCAACTTGACTTTCTCCAGTCGAACTTTCCTAACAGTGAGGTAATTTTCCTTGGTGATTTTAATGTTCACAACTCCAACTAGCTTCCGTTTTCTAGTCACACCGTCCCAGCCGGTCTTGATGCTGAGGCTTTTGCAATTACTAATGACCTTGCACAGATTGTTCATTTACCTACAAGAATACCGGACAATCCTAACCATACAGCCAACACGCTTGATCTTTTTCTCGCAAACAACCCTTCTAAGTACACGGTAGAAGTGAGTGGTCCTTTAGGCACCTCAGTTCACAAATTGGTGATTGTCTCTTCTCCAATGGAGCCTTTATCTCATGACTATTCCTTACCTCGTGTTGTTTGCCATTACAAGAATGCAAAATGGGATGACCTGCGAGATTTATTTTCTGCTTTTCCTTGGTCGGATTATTGTTTAAAAACTTCTGATGTAAACGTTTGCTCAGATCGTGTCAGTGAAATTATTCCTCACACTCCACACTTTAAAATCTCGCCCTTTATCTAAACCGTGGTTTTACAAATAAATGTTGCTAAGACTGTTCAAGAGAAGAATGTTGCATATCGGAATTGGTTTGTTTCCAATTCTTCAGTTTCATTTTTTGCCTACACTTGATCTTTTTGCTTGATCTTTTTCTCGCAAACAACCCTTCTAAGTACACGGTAGAAGTGAGTGGTCCTTTAGGCACCTCAGTTCACAAGTTGGTGATTGTCTCCTCTCCAATGGAGCCTTTATCTCATGACTATTCCTTACCTCGTGTTGTTTGCCATTACAAGAATGCAAAATGGGATGACCTGCGAGATTTATTTTCTGCTTTTCCTTGGTCGGATTACTGTTTAAAAACTTCTGATGTAAACGTTTGCTCAGATCGTGTCAGTGAAATTATTCCTCACACTCCACACTTTAAAATCTCGCCCTTTATCTAAACCGTGGTTTTACAAATAAATGTTGCTAAGACTGTTCAAGAGAAGAATGTTGCATATCGGAATTGGCTTGTTTTCAATTCTTCAGTTTCATTTTTTGCCTACACCAAAGGTCGCAACAATTGTAAAGCAGTTTTTAATCAGTCCAAACTAGATTTTAACAGGCTAAGAGTAAAAAACTTGCTTCTTGCCCTAATGGTAGCCGAGCATTCTGGTCTCTTGCCAAAGCTATTAGCCGCACGTTTTGCCCATCTCTGCTCTCACCTCTGTCAACACCAGATGGTTCAGTTATCACATGCTAGCATCCCATTTTTCTTCCAACTCATGTATTAATGATCTTGGTACAACACCTCCCACTATTCCCAACACGCTTCATCGAATGCCTCCTGTGGTCTTTCATCAAAAGGATGTTAGAAGGATTTTGACGAATCTTGATGCTAAGAAAGCTCCAGGTCCTGATGGTATTTCTCCACTTGTTCTCAAAACCTGTGCTCCTGAACTTACTCCTGTTCTTTGCCGCCTTTTTTCACCTTCTTAATCCAAGGGTGTTTTCCTTCTGCTTTAAAATTTGCTCATATCCAGCCAGTTCCTTAAAAGAGTGACAAATCCCTCCCATCCAATTATCGTCCCATTGCAATTACCTCTACTCTTTCTAAAGTAATGGAGAAATCAATTAACCGTCATCTGTTAAACTACCTAGAAACCTTCCGTCTGATCAACGACCGCCAGTATGGATTCCGTCCGTTTCAATTCACTGAGGATATTCCGGCTTATGTTACCCATTTTTGGACAAATTCAATGGAAACGTTCGGTGAAACACAAGTAATTGATCTTGACATCTCAAAGGCTTTCGATCGTGTTTAGCATAAAGGTCTTCTAAACAAGCTTCCATCTAATGGTTTGCCAACTGTTTTTTGTAATTGGTTATCCAGTTATCTCTTTGATCGTTCACTGAGGATGATGGTAGATGGCTCTCTGTCTTCTAACTTCTCCACCAATGCTGGTGTCCCCCAAAGATCAGTTCTTTCCGTCACTCTTTTCTTCTTGTATATTAATGACCTTCTTCCATTGACTGGAAATCCTATCCATAGTTTTGCCGACGATAGCACATTGCATTCCACTTTCCATTTTGAGAAACCCTGCCCTGCTCAATCAGCTTCAACTTCTCGAATATGCGCCACCAATTCCTTAAATGTCTATCTCCAGGTAATTCTCCAGTGGGGCAAAGACAACTTTGTTGATTTCCATCCTTCTAAAACTCAGTCTTGTCTCATATCTCGCAAAAATCATTCTTCTGCTCCTATGCTTATCTTTGGTGACACTCAGTTTTCTAGGCAAGATGATATATCTCTTTTGGGGATTAACCTTACTTCTAAACTGTCTTGGCACAAGCACATTACAAATATTGCTTCCTCTGCATCTAAAAAACTTGTGTTTCTCTTTCGCTGTCGGTATTACTTTTCTTCGAAACAGCTGTTCACTCTGTACAAATAGCAAATCAGCCCTACGATGGAATATTGTTGCCACGTCTGGGGCAGTGCCCCCAAACCCTTTCTCAGACTTCTAGATTCCATTCAGAAGAGGGCAGTTAGGTTAATTAATGTCTCATCTCTAACAGAGTTTCTCCACTTGCTGTTTCATAGACGTACTGTTTCTCTTTCATGCCGTTTCTACAGATACTTCCATGGGCACTGTTCTTCTGAATTGGCTTCTATAATTCCCGCTCTCTCTTTCAAAACTGTCCGAACCTGTGCCGCCACAAGCCAACATCCATTTACTGTCCAACTTCAAACTCACAGAACGAACTTTTCACCTTCCTCATTTATTCATTCACACGTTAGACTTGAACAGTCTACAGAAGTTCAAATCTAATGTCAACCAATATCTTCTTTCGTCTTCCCAAGCTCCGACCTAAGCATTGTACTAAGTACTATAGGTTCTAATACCGTTCGTGTTTGGGGTTTTCATTACAAAATAATATCTAATAATAATATAAAATAATAACTAAAATAATTGCATAATGCCATGTTTACAGCACCCTGAATTTAGACCGGATACACTGTTTTCTCCCCATAGGTCACAACCACTCATTTAGATATCGCACAATGTACACACATGACGAGAAATATTCCTACCACAATTGCACACCTTAATCTTCAAGGGAGTGTTTAAATTTTTTTTATTATTTTATTTGTTTAATTTAATTTTTTTTGTTGAGACACTTATTCAGAGTACAACATTTAACAAATAATTAGGACATTGTCATGGCTCTCTCGCTTACACAAACAAACAGTTACTCATTACAGCACTCTGAATATAGATCAGCACACACTCTTTTCTTTCTTTTTGCAATTTAAGAACGCTGTATTGTCATACTTTGGAGCATTTTCGCCAGTGCGAAGGTTCAACACATGGAAATTCACTCATACTCACTTGCCGTGAACAATCATAATTGGCTGTTCCCAGATATCAGGGAACTGGGATCTGAGAATAAGAAAGGAGCGGTGTGAGAAGTGGGGTGGGAGGGGAGGTTGGGAATTATTAATAAGTGCAGGGTATTACTAAAATAGGACTAGGAAGTATCGTTGTCTTATAATTTAGAAGCTGATCCCTCAAACCACACTCGGTTGGGCCTCGTCCATTATAACCATAGAATAGTATGGAACTGGAACTGGCCACCGGAAGTAAGGGAGATGAAGGTGGGGGTTGATTTCGTTGTTACCATATTGCTCTGGTACTCTAATTTACCCTCCCTCGTAGTAATTAACTCGGTTTTTTTTGGATATTCCTCTCATTAAATGCTTTATTTATCCAGTGACATACATCACAAGTTGCCATAGCTTAATATGCAACCGGAAGTAGTCACCAGAAGGAAAAGAGAGGAGGGTTGGACCAATAATATAATTGTTTCTTTGTGATTAGGATGGCAATTTACACCCCTCCACCAAAAATCATCCGGTTCGTAAAGATTTCTCATCGCAATTTACCAAAGACCCCAGATGACAGACTACACATCTCGACGGTGCCACCGTGTCCCAGAAACAACCCAGTACATCATTACGGGATGCAGAGTGATCACCCAGACTCAGTACACTCATAGGCACGACCAGGTCGCCAGATAATACATCAGAAGCTAGCGAAGAAATACCAGCTGATCAAAGAAAGTATACTGTATTTCAAGCACGAACCTCAACCGTACTAGAGACCCCCTATTCACAAGTTGTACTGGGACCGCTTATAAAAATGGACAAGATGATCCCACATAACAGACTGGACATAACCCTCACTCTCAAGAAGATAAAAGACTACCTATCTGATCGACATAGAGGTACCCAACACTAGCAATCTACAGAAAACTTACAAGGAAAAGATCAAGAGGTCAAAGAGATGTGGTTTATGGAACAAGTAGCGACTGTCCAGATCATGGTGTTAACCACCGGCATAGTGTCAAAGTGCCTACATAAGAATAGCAACATAGGCCTCCCAGGCCTATTGCTGCTATTCTTATGAGAAACTCCAGAAAGCCGCGATCCTGAACACCTGTAGCATAGTTATAGTTCCTCGATCAGTAATATTAACCGGACATAACAAACACCCCACTCACCTGGTACCAGTACCCTTTGTTGGATGAAAAAAAAAATCCATAAGGAGAGGTAAGAGATAAGAATAATGGCAAATGGTCACATATATACTGTGTATTATACATGTACAGTATATAATCATCATTCTACTCTTCCGTTTGGCACTGGTTGAGTCCCTGTTTAGATATTGTCCTCCATTGTTGTCGATCTCTTGAATCTTGCATCATTTGTTGATAACTCTGAAAGCCTGTGTTTTCGTTTAGGTATTGGAGCCATTCTCTTTTGGGTCTTCCTCGTGGTCTCTTATCTCCAATTCTTTGGAGATAAGAGTATATACAGTATGTACCGTTTCTTATGAAGGGTGTCAAATATGCAAAATTTATATTATCACTGGCTGAAAATGAAAAAAATTATTTGAAGCTACCGTTGGTTTTCTGGGAATATCAGAACTTTTTATTTATTATTATCTTTCTTTCTATAGATTAAAACAATTTTCTTCCTAGTGATATTCATTCAGCAAATGGGAGAAGAGAGATACGGGTTACGTGGTAATACGTAACAAATACAAAAATACGTAACAGAAGCTTGCTTTAATGCGGTAAAACAAGCTTCTGTTTAAGTGTGGTCATGCTAGATAAACCTTGTGCACACGCTGTGTTTATCTAACATGACCACGCGGTACTATTCTTATTTCCCTATGTAACGTATTTATGTAGTCATAGCTCAGAAAGAGACACACACAGTGTCGAAATCTTCTGTAAGTATTTTATTTTAATAAAACAAGCGAGCGCAGCGAGCAGTGGGCGGAGTCCCCTAGTTATTATTATTATTATTTATTTTTTATTTTATTATTATTATTTTTTAAGAATTGGATGGGTTGTACAGAAGCAGTGTGAAGCGCATGAATGGCAGTGGCCATTGATAACGTTAATTGAAAAAATATGTATATACAGGGTGGCCATAATTAAAGTATCCCTATTCAGAGCTCTCTGTAGCTCTAAGTAATAAGCGGAATGCCACCAAAATTAGTAATAAACTATTCAAGGCATGGGGAGAAGGATCCCTTGAAAAATAAAATTAGTTCCAAAATCTGCCGATATGGGATAATAATACGGCGCTGTACAAGAGGAAAGATATGACAAAGTACCAACAAATAACTAAGACAAACTTTAATGAAATTACAAAGTTTTGTTTGTGCTCTTTGCAAAACAACAGAAAGAAAATGTTCTTGTTTATACTCCGGCACGACCACCAGGTCAGCGGAGTTTACAATAAATTAATCAATAAAAATTGTTAATTGTATTTAGCAGTCACGGGCTTGAACCCCGGTCTACTCAAAAAGCGTGTACTACTGCACTCGTGCTACTGACCACTCGGCTACTGCCAGCGGAAATGGTTTCATAACTCCAAACTCACTCGCGGTTTACTCCCAACGGTCGATGATGTCGCTGATGGTGGAGTTGGTTTTCGAGGTGATTACCATTGTTCTGGAACAGAAATTGCATTCGATGCACAGTGTACTCGACTGCAGAATGCAACATCTGAATAATGTTCCGCACATGCTGCGTTACGTTGTCCTTTAAGACAGCCAGTGGTTTAAGACGAACGTGGTGGCCATGCAATAGGAAACAAACAACTAATGACTCTCTCTGCAGTAAAGTGATGCCGGGGAAGCTGCTGTACTGGTCGTGCGATATGAGGAGGAGGCTCGATCTTGCATAAAAATTGTCTCATCGAGGCATCCTCTTTGCTGCAGTTGAGGAATAATGAAGCTGCTCAGCATGTGATGATATCTTTGTGCTGTAACGGAACAGGCGGCTGCCCCTGCTGGGTGCAATTCCTCGAAAACGTATTGCCTTAGGATGAAATTTCAAGTCACACCACACCAGACGGTGATTTTCGGCGAGTGCAATGGGATTTGCTGAATAGCATGCGGTACTTCTGAAGCCTATATTCGGCAATTTTCTCGACAGTCTTATCGAGATAAAAATGAACCTCATCTCCCCAAAGAATGTTCCAAGGCCAGGCATAGTCCACTTCCATTCTGCTCAAAACGTTACAGCAAATGCTTTCGTTTTTCAGGATTTCTTTGCAGCTGCTGCTGGCGACTGATCTTGTATGAATAATAGTGGATTAGTTCCGAAGAATTTCCCTCACAGTGGAATATGGGACATCCAATTGCCTCGCTAATCCCCTTGCGCTGCTACTAGTTCCATCAGCTGTATCCATGGATTGGTCGACGATAGCCGTTGCAACTTCCTCTGCTACCTGAGGTGAAACAGGCTTCCTTCCTCTTACAGGCTTAACATCAAAGGACCCAGTTTCTTCGGATTTGTTAATCATCCTTCTAATTTCCGCAGCTGATAAAGGACCTTGACGTAAGTTCTTACAGCATCTAAATTCACGCAGAGCGGCTGCTGCATCGCATCCATTAACGTAGAATAGCTTCGCAATTAAAGCACAATCCGGTGGAGTGAGACGCATTGTTAACAGTAAACTTAGAATACGCTTGTGATGTTCGCGTTGTGCCTTTATAGCTCTCTGCTGCTGGGAAAATTAAATTAACTGATATTTATGCAAATTTTCTGCTCTCTTAGGTGTCTTATTTTTTAGTTTGGATTTAAAACTTTAGTGCAATTCAGTTTCTTTCTGTTTTTTTTTTTTTTTTTTTTTTTGCAATGAGCTGAAATAAAAATTTTTAATTTCATTAAGGTTTGTCTTATTTGTTTGTTAGTACTTTGTCATGTCTTTCCTCTTTTACAGCGCCACATTATCCCCTATCGGCAGATTTTTGAACTTTTTTTTTTTTTTTCACGGGATCCTTCTCTCCATACCTTGAATAGTTTACTTACTAATTTTGATGGCATTCCGCTTATTACTTAGAGCTACAGAGAGCTCTGTATAGGGATACTTTAATCATGGCCACCCTGTATATATAACAGAAATTGATGAAATAATGAGCACTTCAAACTGGTTGGAGTGTAATCTGCCTTTAATTTATTAAAGACTGATTTTTCATTCTTTAAGAAATTAAAGGCAGCTTACAGGTTGAAGTGCTCAATATTTCATTAGTTTCCTGATATTGTTGCGCACCATGCCGCTGAAAGCATAGTTAAGATTCATATATATATATATACAAGTATGAATCTAAACTATATATATATATAGTCAAGAATAATGATATAGAGAAGCTATATGATATGGGAGGAAAATTAAGTTTAAAATTAGATAAGTCTGAATTACAATAACATAACTTATGGATCAGGGACACTGCTAAAGCAAAACATATCCTACATCCATAATGTGTACATGTATATATATATATATATATATATATATATACAGGTATGAATCTTAACTATATATATATATATTTTTTTTTTTTTTATTTGCGACATGGGGTTGGAGTTACCTACTACGCAAATTTTGTTAAGCAATTATTATCCCACAATGACTTGACCACACAGAAAAATATTTTTCAGTTTACCAAAAAATCTCACCCTACGTCTGCCATTCGCAACAGGGAAAGAGCGCCGGTTTCATGGTTTGCCTTGCGCTCTTATTGCTTGCAACGGATATAGGGCCGCCCTTGCCAGGCAGCATAATGGAATAAGTTTTATTCCATTTTGTTATGGTTAGTGCTGATACAGTATTATTTAAATAGTATATTTGGTTAATTAAAAACACTGTTATTAAAACTTTTTAAGCCTAAGTATTAATATGTTCTGTGTAAAATGCAGGATTTACGCTTATTTGCCGTTGCAGTACGGGAAAACTTCGGTTCATAGTAAATAGATGGAATATTAAAAGTTTCGCGTTCTTAGCAACAATTAAGGGACACTTAAAATAAGGCATTCATTGGATGCTCCTTCTCAGTAATTTGTACAATATCGATATGCCATATATTTTTTATGTTTCTTTTATATATCGCTGCTTAGGCTCGGACTGCAAACTTGGGGAGACGGGGGAGAAGCACTCCCCATTGTCTTTTATCTTGGAGACGAATTATTGTTACGATCTAGTAACAATAATTTCGTTCTAAATTATATGTTAATTTAGTTAGTTCCAAATATATTTGAAGACTGAATTCCCCCCGCTAAAAATCAAAAGCCAGTGTTGTAACGCTGCTGACAAACATCACTCCAGTTATACTTTCTCTAATAGCACGGAATAAATCTTGTCAACCGTCTTCTAAAGTGCGGACACCTAAGGACCAATCAATCAGAGATCTTCGCTCTTGGTATGCCCTATTAAACTTTCGCATGCCTTTTATATCGCCTAGTTCTCGCTTTTTGACTGCCAATTATTCAATTTTGTTACGCACTATTGAGACCTTTAACGTGCCTCTGAAATACTACATAATATTTTTGCTGTTAACCCTGCATTAGGCAGTGAGAGTCTGTATCACTTGGATGTTCTTCGAGGACAGGAATTCAGTGGACTGTAATTGACAGTTAGTGATGATAGAGAAATATTTCTGAAATGGAATTGCTGATGCTTTCCGAAGGTTATTGGATATAGGACACAAGGCTGAATAACCTTGTCGGCTGAAACAATAAAGAGCGTGAGAAAGTTGTTCTTGTTTGATGCTATCAGACCTCTTCAGTTACGTATGTTTAATCTAATAAATAATGCTTTTCCGAATTCACCCGTACTTTAAAAAAATAAAATAAATTTTCTGTTTATACTCCGGAACGACCACACGGTCAGTGGGGTTCACTGCATAGACAGAATACAAAAAACAGCACCGTATTTAGCAGTAATGCGATTTCGAACTACGGTCACTCAAAGCACGTGTACTTGTGTACCCTCGCACCTGATCACTTGGCCACGGCGGCCTAAAAATAAATTTTCTCGTTATACTCCGGGACGACCACATAAGTTCAGAGGATTTTATAAGATGCAGAGAATACATGAACATTCTATTGTATTTAGGAGTCACGCGGCTTGAACCACTGTCACTGAAAGTGCGTACATTTTTGTATCCTTTGGCTTGGCAACTCGGCTACGAAGGCTTAAATATTCTGTTAATATTCCGGGATGTGTCCTCGGGTTCTTCTCTGGGTATTTCAGATCCTAAAAATATTGTTATACTTCGACGAACAGAGGATTCTGCTTTGGCTTCGAGTCAAGACATCAGAAATGCGGTGACAGATGCAATTAAGAAGGATCATAAGAATATGAAGCTTAAAAATATTCATCTCCTCAGAAATAAAGTGGTTTTTATTAGTAACTACAAACTCAGAAGATGTAACTAGGATTGAGCATGTTTCAGCTTTAAAGGAGATTGGTCTATCGATCGAGAGGCCTAAGATGTCAGATCCAACAGTACTTGTATATGGAGTGCCTAAAGATTTAACTAAGGACGAAATCCTGGATGATTTATACTATAAAATTTTTTAAAGATTATGAATTTTCCCAGGAAGAGGTAAAAAATGAAGTAATATTCAGATTTAATTGTGGATTAGGAACTAAAGTGACTAATTGGGTAGGTTTCAGCCCTCGATTATTACACTGAAAGTACAGAATTCGCGGGATACCTGGTTCCTGAGCAACGCGACACTGTCAGCCCTCTCTCTCTCTACTGGACAAACCCACCGCTTGGCAGGAATATAGGCAATGCTGTAGTCGTAAAATTAGCAGGCGTACACACACGCATACACACACAAATACAGGGTATATTTACTTATATATACGGCAGGCGTATACGGCGTATACCCGTGCACACACACAAATACAGGGCATATTTACTTACTTATATATACGGCATATACACTGTGTATATTAAAAATAATAAAACTATACGTATTGCCTAAGAATAAAATTCTAATAAATTTATTTTTTAATTTTCAGTAAATATTTAATAATATTTGTTTTCACCTAAAACAATTCACCTAAAAAAATCCAGAGGGTATACTATACAGCGTATATCCTCCACTACAGCCCTGTATATAGGTACACTGCTTTGATGTAGACGGTAATTCGGTGTCAGTATGGATAAACGCCTTGAGTTAACCGATTCTGAAAGGGGAATGATAGTGGGTGCCCGACGCATGGGTCACGCTATCGCGGAGGTCGTACAGAAATTGCACTATTCTGGTTCGATAGTATCAAGAGTGTATCGGGAATACGCCATTTCCAGAATAACATCTCATCCGGGACAACGCTGTGAGCGGAGAAAGGTGGCAACGTGGCCGTAGACGACTGTATCGCATTGTTTCAGCCAACCAGAGAGCGACAGTGGCACAAATCAACGCCGACTTCAACGAGGGAGGTGCCAGAAACGTCTCCACCAAGACCATCAGGCGATCATTAGCCGCAATAGGTTATGGGAGCCGCCAACCCACCAGAGTCTCATTGCTAGCACAACGACATAGGACTCTACCCCTCAATCGGGCAAAAGAACATCGGCACTGTACCTTGGATGATTGGAGAGGGTCTCCTGGTCCGATGAGTACCGTTTCCAGTTATTTCGAGCGGACGGTACGGTGCGTATATGGCGGAAACCGCACGAAGCTATGCACCATCATGTCAACAAGGCAGGTGGACGGTCGGTAATGGTCTGGGACTTGTTCAACTGGCACACGACGGGACCTCTGGTACGTCTAGATGCATCTCTGAACGGTCCAGGTTACGGATGGTCTGCAAGGATGTCCATCCTTGCAGACCATCTGAATCCCTTCATGGTCGTCGTGCACCCACATGGCAATGGACTCTTACAGCAGGACAATGCGCCTCCCCACAGAGCAGTGGTTACTAGAATATGGTTCGAAGAGCATTCCTCGTTTCAAATTCTGCCACCATGGAATGGCCTGCCCATTCACTGAACATAGATATTGTGGAGCATCTTTGGGATGCTGTGGAAAGGTCCGTTCGAGCTTTGGATCCTCCACCCAGGAATGCGACGGAATTATGGACAGCGGTGCAGCAAGCATGGATAGAAATACGTGTGGAAAGCTTTCGTGACTAGTGGATTCAGTGGCTCGCCGTGTGACTGCCGTTATCTGGGCGAAAGGTGGGCCTACCCTTTACTAGGTAGGTATCCCATGATTTCTGTCCACTCAGTGTATAAATTCTTGTTCCACAATGAGAGAATTTTCCTTGGTTTTTGTTCCCATAGGTTTCGGAAATTCACTGTGGTGAACAATTGTTTTAGATGTCTGGGTTTTGGACATTCTGCGCAATCTGGTACACACACAGGACTGTTTCATGTGGTCACTGCGCTAATGGAGGTCATATTTTTGCTGAGTGCACTCATAAGGAGGAGTTTCCTCAATGTATTAATTGTAAGAGAAGAAACAGAGATTGTAATCACTCGGTAAGGGACACCAAGTGTCCTGAGTACATGAGAACAGGGAAATTAGCAAACATGCGTATCAATCATGGATAATATATCCTTCTCTGATTTTACTTCTGGAGTATTGCAAAGACATAGGGATTGAGTTGTCATGAGGAATTATATTCTCCAGGTAAACTATGCGTTCTCACAATATGTGGTACCTTGGTTTGTGCCTTCTATGTATACTTCCTTTTTGATGAAGGGACATGGTTCACTTCGGGCCAAATTATATGAAAGAGGATTGGAGGCTGATCCTTTTGTACATGTCGTGAACAGGAGACTTGGATGCATGTAATTTTCTTACGGCGGGAGTATGAGCACCAGAGGCAGACATTGATGGAACACATTCCTGGCTTATCGTGAGATACAGTACATTTACTTGCAAATCGTGACTGCTTTAATGCATTTCAGTATTTTTCAGCTGCTGTTTTTGCCAGGACTGTTCTTAGAGCCTTTCTTTGAGGGGGTTACCTGGTGACTGGATTGTCTTTATGGAGTATCTAGTTAGACCCGATTCCTTCTGTCGGATCTGACATTTTGGAAAGCATTGCCTTTACCTATTGGATTCTAACTCTGGCTGGCAGCTGGAGTGCTGGACCTGATTCATGGTATTGGGTCTAGTGCTCTGGTTAATTTATTTATTTTATTTTTTTTTGTGCTGTGATCAGGAATACTTCTGGATTTTGGGATTCCGATCCTGATTCATTGTGTCAGGTCTGGTGCTCTAGTAGATCTGTTTTCTATGGTGAACAGTTGGACAACTGCTGAATGGTATCTTTATTGGTCTCTGGTATTACAGTGATTGTGGGACATCAAGTGAAGAGATATACAGTTCAACTGTAACTTTTGGAGTTTTGTTCTAGGCTATGGCGGATTCAACTTGAAATTTAGGGTTGTGCCCTCCAGAGAATAGACTAATAGTTTTTTTTGGGGGGCCTCCCTGGTATGGGCAAACGGGGAAGCGGGATTGCTGACACCCATCAGTATTGCACTACTTCGGGTGGGCGCGGAATTTCATGCGCGAATTTCGCTACAGTGACAGTAGATTCAATTCACACAATATACTTTTCCAGGCCCGCTCTGTAGAGATTCCATACCACCACAGGCATCCAAGGTGGAATTGGGCTTATGCCTGCGAGCCAACCTGATTCAAGAAGGTATTCACACACACACACGTTAAACATTATGTCAGAGCGTATTTAAATATATGTGAATACAGGATTATCTTCGGAAATATTTAATCGATTGCTGTGATCGTAGCAGCAAATAGTGTGGTAACTCACTAAGTTTTATTTGACACCTCAAAAGTGACCTTGGCTGCGCTTTCCGTTGCACGGCCATCTTACTGACACTGACTGAGGCGGTGCGCGTAGGAGTCATTCTGCGCACACTCAAGGCGCAGCCAAGGTCACTGTTGAGGTGTCAAATAAAACTTAGTGAGTTATGACACTGTTTGCTGCTACGATCACAGCAATCGATCAAATATTTCTGAAGATAATTAAAAGGGAAATCACGGACACCTTTTTCGATGACCCTGTTTATCTTTTATATAAATCGTATATATAATCTGATGCACATAAGTCTCCAGGATGTATTTTGTGTGTGTAAATAAAGGAAAAATGAAATGAAATGAAATACTGCTGGATGGCAACGTAGTCAGAGTGGACATAATATGTATCTTTCAGCGGTACCAGTGGTCCTCCACAAAAAGTATAAGAGTGTCACTGTGAAGAAGCAAAAACAGCCAAGGCCAAATGGGGGTGTGAGCAGTGTAGGTATGGTGAGAACAGTGCTGTGTTGTTCTTCATCTGGCCTCTTAGTTACTGGAAGACCCCGTTCACCAGGAAGAGGCGTTCCAGCATCTGTTCATGGCACGAGGAGCTGGGCAAGGTTAGTAGAGGGAAGCCTGTCGTGGTGAACCCCTCCTGCCTAGGAAGCATGGAGAGGACCCAGGAAAAGAATTTGTGGAAGTGGGAAGGGATGAGAAAACGTTAAGAAAAAGCGGGAAACACAAGGACGGGTCCCTCAGGCGAGTAAGAAATCAGAGGCCACTAGTGGGACACCCAACGACAGGTGAATGAGGACAGCAACAGTGCACGTTAGAGATAATAGAGACAGGAGTGAGTGCCAAAAGACGACAGAGGAAGGTACCCCTTCCCTAAAGAGGAGAGCACAGGTACAAGCAGGAGCCAGCGTGGAGAAATCCCACACCAGCACAGTGGCGTCAGCAAGAGATTCAACCAAAAAGCATTAGCACCAAATTGAAGTTCAGCCTGAGAGAACAGAACAAGGTTCAGGCAAAGGTGGTCTACCCTGCAGCTGGTGGAACTGCAAGAGTGGGAATAGCAGCCAGAAGATTTCTTCTATGCTTGAAAAGAGCCGTACAAAATTGTATGAAGGAATTCAATGCTTCCTTGTTGGCAGTTAGGGAATGAGGTGCATCAAGGGCTGGAAGGCAGCCTCAGAGGAGCTGCTGTCTGAGGTCAAGATAAACTGTAGTCATGCAGGAGGTGTGTAGCGTCTTCCCTTTCATCACCCAGGCAGATGCCTTTAGCAACGCCAAGCTGTTTGAGACGGACTTTAATGGAGCTGCGACCGGTCAACATAAAAGGGGTTTCCAGGATTGGAGTAAACCAGGCCATCGTATGTTTGTTGGCTAATGTCATGAATGGCTTAAGTGGCTAATGTCATGAATGAATTTTCTAGTGACTTCGCTTTTGCATCCAGAGGACCAGCGGGTATGCCATAAATTGGTAAATTTTAACAAACTCTTCTTATCTAAAAGGTGATTGTCCTCTGCAAGGGTGGATATACTGAGAAAGTTAATTTGAAGGGTAGACCTTGCTGCCTGTAGGAGGCTACAGAAGGCAATGCACAGATATAGAGGGAGGTTGCCAGAGATCACCTGGAGTGCTGGAGTGGATGTGATTCTGTAAGCTTAGTAATAGGTAATAAGAAAAACTGCTGGATTTGGTTGGCTTTGTTTGCAAATGTAATTCTATCTATCCTTCGAAACCAGAAGGGAGCACCATAATTTATCAGGAGGAAAACAGCAATATAGATGAGACTGAGGGACCTTCCTTCGAGTCCCCAGTTTTTGCGGTTGACCTTAGCGAGCATCTCTATGTACTTCTTTACTTTAGCTTTGATGTAGTCTAAGTGTTGGAAAATTTTTCATTTATAGTCCAATATAAATCCGAGATATTTTATTGTGTCAGGATTTCAGGGATGCACCCTGAATGCGAATAATTGGAGATGTACGTAAGTCCAAAGTTCCCTTGATGACGAGTATATTCGTTTTGGTGGTGGAGATAGTGGAAGCTACTATGCTTTTCATACCGATAAGAAATACTCTTCAAGGTATAGGCCCAAATGGATGTCAGATTAACTAATGAGACTCGTGCTAGAGAAAAAAAATTGTGGGTTGCGTACAAGTTATCAGGCGACACAGAAGTTTATGATAGATATAAGCTACTCTGTAATCTAGTCACAAATGAGGGCAGGCAAGCGAAGGCAAATTACGAGAAATCTTTGACAAAGGATGCTAATTAAAATAGCAAGGACTTCTTTACTTATGTAAACTCTTGAAGGATGAGGATGAATCAGATTGGTCCACTTGATATCGATGGCTCGACTGTTAATGATCCTGATAAGGTAGGTGACAAACTGAATCAATATTTTGCATCTACATTCACACACGAGGAATTCTGTAGGTAAGTGGAGACCAGAAGCTTATTAAACTCTAACAGGGAGCTTAATGATTTTGTAATAACCGAGAGCAAAGTGGAGGAGAGATTGTTGAAGTTAAACATATGAAAGGCACCTGGGGTGGATGGGATCTATCCAGCTATATTAAAGGAGATGACAAAGGAAGTAAGCAAAACCTTAGCTATAAATATGAGAGCATCCTTGGACTCAGAAGAAGTCCCCACGGACTGAAGATGTGCAAATGTATCCCCAATTCACAAAGGGAGATCAAAGGGTGACGCGAGTAATTACAGGCTTGTTAGTTTAACTTCTGTTCCGGCGTAAAATAATGGAGTCACTGATTAAAGAAGCCTTGCAGGACTTCAATAATAATTCAGACACAGCGTGGGTTTTTTTAAGGGAAAGTCTTATGTGACAAATTTATTGGATACCATGATGCACTTACAAAGCAACTGGAAGCAAAAAATAATTTTGATAACATATACTTGAATTTCCGGAAAGCTTTTGATACTGTTGCGCATAGAAGTCTACTGTACAAATTGGAGTAGTATGGTATTAAGTGCAAGTTGCTACAATGGATAAAAGGGTGGTTGAGTGGGAGAAGACAGAGAGTGGCAATCCATGTACACTGTTCTTCGTGGACTAATGTTATTAGTGAAGTCCCCCAGGGTTCGGTGTTAGGCCCACTGTAGTTTAGTGTATTAATGTTATTGGTGAAGGTAAATCAGGCTTAATGTCGAAGTTTGCAAATGATACAAAGGTTGTCAGGGTTGTTAGAGGCAGCAATCACAGTGCTACTGCAACAGGATCTAGAAAATTGGGCAGATGGGCTGAGAAGTGGAAACTGAAGTTTTACATTGACAAATGCAAAGTACTGCATATGGGTAGAAGTAACCGCAGAGAAACGTACGGACTGTGTGGTACTACACGCAGGGAGGTGGACAATGAAAAAGACGTGGAGGTAATTGTGCAGTCAGATATGAAGTTCTCTGAGTAGTACAGACAGCCTGCCAGTGGAGATCATGGGGTTTTGTTAATGATATAGAGCAGGGGTGTTCCCGCAAGTCGATCGCGGCTTTAATTTCGGTCAGTCACGACGAATTTTAAATATACAGGGTGTTTCAGTTAAACGTTTCAGAACTTCTAAGAGGGGTAGGGTACATCCTGACAACTCGAAATCATATAGCAATGTGGGGTCGGAAATGCTTTCCTGAAGCGGTGTTGTACACAGAAGCACCATAAAGAAAAGAGACCGTAAGTGAGAAATCGTTTTAATAATACATGAAAAGAAGCAAAAGGTACATGGATTAAAGTAAGTGTTCGAAGTTTCTTCCACGGGCTACAATGCACGCCTCACATCTCCGACGCATGGGCATCCGAACATTCTGGAATACTCCAGGCGAATTTCGAATTTCTTCGGCAGCTACTGCGATTCTTGCAACCAGCTCCTCAGCATTGTCAACAGGAGTGTCATAAACTAGCGATTTCATATGATCCCAGAAATAAAAATCAAGACATGGTAGGTCGGGTGACCGAGCAGGCCAACGCACGGGACCACCACGTCCCGTGCGTTGGCCTGCGAGATCACCTCATCGGACCTTACCTGTTACCGTGTCGTCTAACCGGACCTAATCTACTTGATCTTTCTGCAGCAAGTATTGCCACAACTTTTGAGAGATGAACAGATTTCTGCATCGACGCAACAGACAATGTGGTTCCAACACGATGGAGCCCCTGCCCATTATAGCGGAGATGTTCGTAACTACCTGGATGTCACATTTGGTCAACAGTGGATCGGACGTGGTGGTCCCGTGCGTTGGCCTGCTCGGTCACCCGACCTATCATGTCTTGATTTTTATTTCTGGGGTCATATGAAATCGCTAGTTTATGACACCCCTGTTGACAATGCTGAGGAGCTGGTTGCAAGAATCGCAGTAGCTGCCGAAGAAATTCGAAATTCGCCTGGAGTATTCCAGAATGTTCGGATGTCCATGCGTCGGAGATGTGAGGCGTGCATTGTAGCCCGTGGAAGAAACTTCGAACACTTACTTTAATCCATGTACCTTTTGCTTCTTTTCATGTATTATTAAAACGATTTCTCACTTACGGTCTCTTTTCTTTATGGTGCTTCTGTGTACAACACCGCTTCAGGAAAGCATTTCCGACCCCACATTGCTATATGATTTCGAGTTGTCAGGATGTACCCTACCCCTCTTAGAAGTTCTGAAACGTTTAACTGAAACACCCTGTATATAAAAAATAGATTATTCAAAATCTAAATGTTGTTATTATTATTATGCGCCCCGCTGCATACGCTTATTACAAATCCGTTTAATCACGTGACTACTGTTGTTGCCATGCAGCCGCTAGGCTTGTCTAGTGGAGAGCATAGTGTATGTGTTGAATGCTTATTTAGCTTACTTAATATTAATAACTGGGCAGTACTAGTAACTGTTAATTTAATACTCTTTGATTTAAAATGAATACCACGAAAAAGAGTAAAGTGTATCATTTTCATCAAGAGTGGGAACTAAAGTACTTTTTTGTAATGATAAAAGAAAAATGTTATTATTCGATTTGCAATACTTCCGTGGCTATACCCAAAATAGGAAATTTAGAAAGGCACTTCAACACTCCGTGATAAATACCAATTGGATTTTCCGCCTGATAGTGACCTTAGAAAAAATAAATTAAAAGAACTTAAATTCAGATTATTCGCGCAACAAAATTCCTTCATGACACCTAATTTATAATCTAAAGCAGTAACTGTAGCATAAATTAAAGTGAGTCATCTTCTTGAAAAAAAAAATACAAACCATTTTCTGATGGTCATTTCATCATAGACGCATTTTTAGGAATGACAGATTCTCTTTTCACAAATGTTAAGAATAAAAAAATAAATGAAAAGTGCTCTTCAAGAGCTGAAATTATCTCGAAATACTGTGATGCGACGCATCGAAAACACTAGTAAAAATGTGAGCGAACAATTGCATGCTCATATTGTTAATTGTGTGACCTTTTCTTTATAACTGGATGAATCTTCAGACGTCAGTGATACAACTCAATTGCTCGTTTTCCTTCGTATGATTTTCGATGAGTAAAGAAGAACTGCTGGGTATGTTTCGTTAAGAAAAAGAACTAGAGTTCTTGATATATTTAATGCATTTAAAATTTTTATTGAAAAAATTAAATTACCACTATTTAAACTCGTATCAATAACAACAGATGGAGCTAAAGCAATGATGGGGCATCTTAACGG
The DNA here is from genome assembly GCF_048544385.1 of Mastigoproctus giganteus. NCBI lineage: Eukaryota > Metazoa > Arthropoda > Arachnida > Uropygi > Thelyphonidae > Mastigoproctus > Mastigoproctus giganteus. Next base: position 156,750,771 of record NC_143581.1, on the reverse strand, counting down.
ATTCATCGCATTGTGCTAAAAGGATGATGAATTCTCAGATGTTTTGAGTTAACACTTTATCATCCATAAACAATTGTTAGCCAGCAAAAGATTAAATACTAAAAGTGTTATGGACATAGCTTTCAAAATCGTGAATTCCATTAGAGGACAATCTCTTCAAAGGAGACTTTTCAAAATGCAATTCGATATAAATGAACCAGATCTGATATTACATACAGATGTCAGGTGGCTGAGTCGGAGAAAGTTTCTACAGATTTCGAAAATTGCTGAATGAAATTTAAAAAAAAATGTTGATCAAACGGGAGATAATTATGAGCAGCTACAAGGTACGGAGTGATTGTGTCATCTGGCTTTTGTGGCAGATTTTACCAGTAAATTACGAGATCTGAATTTGTAAATAAAAGGAAAAATTAAAAATGTAGTGACATGATTAGTAGTATTTCTGCATATCTTCTTCTTCTTTGTCTTCGCCTTTTCCCACGTTATATGGGGTCGGCATTCAAATGTTCCCAATTCACACTTTACATCCTCTTTTTCTCCTCTAGTTCATTAACTTCTTAACCGGAACACGTCTATTGGTTTTGGCATAGTTTTTACGACCGGATGCCCTTCCTGACGTAAACCCTCACCATTTATCCGGGCTTGGGATTTAAGATGCCGATCTACTAAACCTGCCGCAGCCGTATAAATGGAGTAGCTCTTATTCAGTGATGAAGCTTCCTCGTGATGTCACAGTTTAATAATTTTACGCAATTTATGCCGAATTTCTAGTCACCACTGAACAAGCAGGTGGCACTGCTGTAGTTCTTTTATCTCCTGGAAACATCCAAATGGCTGACTCGGTAGAATTACGGTGACCTTGAAAATACCAATAATGTATAACTCAGCAACACGTGAGTATTTTTAAATACAATTTGGTATCCTGAAAACTTCTACATCAAAGCTATCAGGTAGCACAACTATTCCACTAAGAATTACCAGTGACTGATTATAGTTCCTTAAAAATTTAATGACCTTGAAATTTCCTGTTTTCCTGTGTCCGAACATAATAATGATAGTCATTTTAAAAAAGTTCACAGTCCGAAAAATAAAACCACCTTTAGGTCCCAAATCTTAACCTATTACTCACCCACACTTATTTTATCTAATATATAACTTCTTTTTGAGCAACACTCCCGAAAACCTTCTTTATCATCCACCAACAATTGTTAGCCAGCAAAAGATTAAATACTAAAAGTGTTATGGACATAGCTTTCAAAATCGTGAATTCAATTAGAGGACAATCTCTTCAAAGGAGACTTTTCAAAATGCAACTCGATATAAATGTTTTGGTTCCACATATCTATGTGGATCAGCCTTTTCGTATTTCTGCATATAAATATCAATATTTGGCAATGGCTAAGGATCTCAAAGAAAAAAATTCGAACATTTTGCAAATATGCAAGATCATTATCAGCAGCTACATTGTTCAATATATTTCTTATCCATTTAATGTCGACTTACATATGAAACAAATTTCAGAAAAAATCGCTGAGATTTTTTACATACAGAAAATATTACATGGAAATGAAATTATTACATTGCGAACGATATCTCCGTAAAAGCCATGTCATCAGAAAAAGTCTTTTGGAAATGTTTGCCGAGAAAAGTATCCAAATGTAAAAAAATGCAGTGAATTTTTAAATTTCTGTTTTGGTTCAACATATCTATGTGGATCAGCCTTTTCGTATTTTAAACAAAGACGAAGACTCGCTCTACTCTACGAACTTGCATACAGAAGATTCTTTACGGTTGTCCTTATCACGGTATATCCCCGATTTTGAAAGCTTGGCAGATGACATTAAGACACAGACTTCACATAAATTAAAAATTTAAATACGTATGAATTTAAAATAAGAATTTTCAATTGTATTTAATTTTAAAATTTATGAACAACGTTTTTCAATATGTGTCGATTAACTTTTTTAACCATGTGCAATGAAATTCTTGAGATGATAGATCGCGGCACATTTTGAAGAAAAAAAAACTAGATCGAAACACAATTTTAGTTGGTCACCCGTGATATAGAGGAATTTTTTTCTAGAAGGGAAAAAATGAGGTGATTATCTCTTTGTATAAGGCAATGGTCAGGTCAGGCCACGCCTTGAGTAAAAAGTGTAGTATGACGAGGGATACTGCTCGACCATGACTTTACCAGTGCTGCTCAAAGTAGTCCACAAAGAGAAAAAATCTTCAATCAAGCGGCAGCAGTACAGTTATCCAAAAATGAGATCAGCAAGGCAGGAACAAGTACTAAAAGTAAATCTGTTAATATGGAATGATATCAGAAGTCACTGGTCGATGATGGTATCAATCACTATGCAGAGGAAGGATTGAGTTGCGGAGAGTAGTAATAAGAGATGAGCCAGAAAAATGTAAAATCTCTTAAAATCTTCTTCCTGTGTTCCTGAAACTGTATCGAAAAAACTGTATCGGAAAAAATGAAGCCAAATTATGATAATAGGGGCACTCGTAAATGATTACATCTACCCATATACATGTATTTATTTTGTCTGTAAATTGCGTGAGTTCTCTGGTTTATTTGCCTGTTTTGCTGGACGGAAAAAACTTTGCCATCTACGCCTGAGACCAACTAACTCAGAAGTTAGTCGGTCTCAGGAGTTAGTCGATGTCATGAAGAAATTCCATTTTGCAGTTAGCATACGCTGTCCGTAGCCGACAAGTCATGCTGGTGATGCTGATGAGATCCATTCGTTGGGTTTCAATACACGTGATGCCATTAAAATACAATTTCTTTGTTAATAATAATTTATGTAATTGTAAACTCCTCTTGATCAACATGGTAGTCATCAAGTAAAAAATATATTACAGGTAGTAGTACAAAAAAAAAAAGTGTATTACCGGAGTAGGAGTGAAATAGAAAATGTATTGCATTATTTGAATTTAATTTTCATACACATTCATTTCTTCAATTCAGTAGTTTAACGTCCAGTACTTACTGAACTTGCTTTTATTATTATTAATGTTGTTGCTCGTATATTATTTCTCCCTAATTGGGAGTTCCACCTCTTGACGGGTATTGCTACCAAGTACACAGGATGGTTGTTATGTCTGGTGTTATTGTTGGACGAGGAACTCGCTGACTATCCTACAGATGTTCAGAATTAGGACTTTCTGGAGTTTCTTGTAGGAGTTCTCTGGGAGCCCTATTGCTGCTATGCTGCTACATAGAGTCTTTGGCATTGCTGCTATGCTGCTAAGTAGAGTCTTCGGTGGTTGACGCGATGATCGGTATGGTCCTTACTTGTTGCATATGCCACATCTCTTTGATCTCCTGTCTTAGGTTTGTGTACTTCCTGATTTTTTCCTCATGGGTTTTCAAGAGGTTGCCAGTGTTGGGCACTGCTATATCATAGATAGGTAGCCTTCCTTCTTGTCCACAAGGGTTTTGTCCGGTATGTTGTGCAGGATTGTGCTATCCGTTATTATGGCGCGGTCCCAGTACAGCTTGTGGGTTGGGGTCTCTAGTACTGCCTGGGGTGGGGTTCGTACTTGTAGTACAGTACATGTTCTTCTTTGATGAACTAGTATTTCCTCGCTAGCTTCTGATGTATTATCCTGGCTACCTTGTCGTGTCTACGAGTGTACTCAGTCTGAGTACACAGAGATCACCTTGCATCCCGCTGTGATGTGTTGGATCGTTTCTGAGGCCAGGTGGCATCGTTGAATTGTGTTATTTGACAATTCGGGCTCCTTGGCGATGTATTTTCTATAGTTTCTGGCGTAGATTACCTGGAAGGCGAGCATGAATCCTTCAGTCCCGGGGAAGAGCGTCCCGCTCGTGAACCATGCATTGGAATTATTATTATTATTTCTCCCTGATTGGAGGTTCCACTTCGTGATGGGTATTAGTACCAAGTACACAGGGTGGTTGTTGTTATGTCTGGTGTTACTGTTGGTCGAGGAACTCTGACTATCCTACAGGTGTTCAGGGTTGTGACTTTCTGGATTTCTTGCAATTGTTGGCTGGAAGACCTATTGCTGCTAAGCTGTGATGCGGGATCTTCGACATGATGATCGGGATGGTTGTTACTTGTTGCATATGCCATCTCTTTGTTCTCCTGTCTTAGGTTCGTGTACTTCTTGATTTTTTCCCCATGGGTTTTCTGCAGGTTTCCATTTTTTAGTACCGCTATGTCAATCAGATAAGTAGGTTTTTCCTTCTTGCCCACAAGCGTTATGTGTCTGTTGTGTGGAATTGTCCTATCCGTTATTATGGCGCGATACCAGTACAGCTTGTGGGTTGGGGTCTCTAGTATTGCCTGGGGTTCGTACTTGTAGTACGGTACACTTTCTTAAACCAACTGGTATTTACTTGCTAGCTTCTGATGTATTATCCTGGCTACCTGATCGTGTCTATGAGTGTACTCAGTCTGAGTGATCACCTTGCATCCTGCAGTGATGTGTTGGATCGTTTCTGAGGCCAGGTGGCATCGTCGATATGTGTCATCTAACACTCCGGGCTCCTTGACGATGTATTTTCTATAGTTCCTGTTTTTGATTACCTGGTCTTGGATGGCGAGCATGAATCCTTCACTCTCGGGGAAGAGCGTCCCGCTCGTGTGCCATGCATTGGAAGCAATTTTATCTGTGATCCTGATGGAGATCATTGTAGTGTCTGCCATGGAGTGTCTTCTCTGCCCATCTTTCTAGCTTCGTTTGTACGTCCTGGTTGGGGGGAACTCCTTGCTTAGGTTGAGTGGGGTATATTTATTATTTATTATTTATTTATTATTATTATTATTATTATTATTATTATTATTGCTCTGATATTATTTCTCCCTGATTGGGGGATTCCACTCCGTGACGGGTACTGCTACAAAGTACACAGGGTGGTTGTAATGTCGGGTGTTACTGTTGGTCGAGGAACTCTCTGACTATCCTACAGGTGTTCAGGATTGCGACTTTCTGGAGTTCCTTGTAGGTGTTCTCTGGGAGATCTATTGCTGCTAGGCGGCTATGTAGGGTCTTTGGAACCATACCGGTGATCGACACGATGATCGGGATGGTCGTTACTTCTTGCATATGCCACATCCCCTTGACCTCATGTCTCAGGTAAGTGTATTTCCTAATTTTTTGCTCATGGGTTTTCTGAACATTGCTAGTGCTGGGCACGCTATGTCAATCAGGTAAGTAGCCTTTTCTATCTTGTTCACAAGGGATCAAGGGTTATCTCCGTTCTGTTGTGCAGTATGGACTTATTCGTTATTATGGCGCGGTCCGAGTACAGCTTGTGGGTTGGGGTATCTAGTACTGCCTGGGGATCGTACTTGTAGTATGGTACACTTTCTTTGGTCAACTGGTTATTGTTATTATTATTATTATTATTATTATATGCTTATTTCACAAAAGGAAACCACCCCGGGATGTGCCAGGGTACTAATTGCATAGCAGGGTACGAGATACTACGTGCAGTGGATTAGGTATACTGAGTACGTAGTCTCCTTCCGAAATGTTATATATAAGTAGGAGTGGGGGCACTTTGAACCAAACTGACCAGGGGGGGCGGTCTGTCAATCCTCCCTTCCCCCACCCCGCCAACCCTCCCCTCTCCGAGCTCGCGGTCTGCTTCCCCCCTCCCTCCCCTACCCCCGAAACACTTTGAACCAATTTTGTCAGCGGGTGGTCCGTCGACCTACCCCTCACCACTAGGTGGCGCTGCCATCGAAACACTTTGAACAATTTCCAGCGGATGGTCTGGCGACCTTCCCCCTCCCCTACCCCCCGAAACATTTTGAACCGATTTTGTCAGCGGGTGGTCTTCCACCCTCCCGCTCCCTACATACGCCGCCAGGTGGGGCTGCCATAGAAACCCATTTAACCTAGCTGACCATGGGCAGTTTTCCACCCTCCCCCTTCTCACCCCCGCCGCACACTGTTAAAACACGCATAGTGTCTTATGACGTCATAGTCCTTTGAGGTAATTCTTGGAATTCAAAGAGAGGGTTTTGTTCCCCCATGAATTTGAAAGTGTTTTTTTTTATTTTGCTGCTGGATGGTAAATTTTTAAAAGAATTTTAAATGAGAAGACTATTTTAAACGTTATTTTTAGGCAATAAATTAGTGCTATTCATGAACAAATCAATGGTATTATTTTAAGCATTCATGACCAATATTTTAAACATGTTAATTTTAGGCAATAAATTAAAGTATTCATGAACAAATCAGTGGTATTATTTCAACATAATTAAAGTAGTTTAACCTATGGTATTTTTTAAAGTATTCATGAGCAAATCAATGGTATTTTTTAAGTATTCATGAGCAAATCAGTGGTATTTTTTAAGTATTCATGAGCAAATCAATGGTTTTTTTTAAGTATTCATGAGCAAATAAAAGGTATTATTTGAATATAATTAAAGTATTCATGAACAATATTTTTAACCAATGGTATTTTTAAGTACTCATAACCAACATGTTATTTTTAGGCAATAAATTAAAGTATTCATGAACAAATCAATGGTATTATTTGAACATAATTAAAGTATTCATGAAGAAATCAATAGTATTTTGCCAGTTGAAAGTGCTTTTAAATATAACTTTTAATGAAGACACAGAATTATAATGAACGAAGTCTTTTATTGAACACTGTTAACAAAATTATTTACAAAGGAATCATTATTCTGATAAAATCTTGACACAGCTCTCTCTTCAATATGCACAAGGGAAACTAATAATAAAAATGAGCACGTGCTTGATCTAACAACATGGATCTCAGTTCAGATAACATTGAATTTACAGCATTGAATATTTGATAAGAATCGAATTGTGAGAAGAGTCCTTTACCTTTCTTTTTCCCATCGAATTCACGAACAACATCATAAGGATATACAGTCTTTAAATATAATTCATAAATATCGATGAAATTTTCATCCTCGGCGCCGTTCAAGAAAGTATTGGTTTGGAAGAGTTTCCTTTTTAGGAACACATCACGAGCTTGATATAAACGTGAAACTATGATATCACCCATAAGTTTGAAGATAGCCGCTTCCTCCTGTAAAAGCTGTAGTCGTTTTTGAATGGATATGGTTTTAATTGATAAAGTTTCCACCTCTAAATCATCGAGTTTAACATCGTGAATATCGTTGTTATCTATATAACGAATAAATAGTCAAAAAACCGTTCCCACACACTGTTGCCAGATTTTCACTTATTCTGCATTCGGTGTCTTCTTTTTGGTTCAAATATTTTGTAAATTCCGGAAGTTTCTTTAGAAACAGCATCCATTCTTCACACTTAATAACAATTACTTGAGAATCGGACTCCAACTGGACACAGGGTTTAAAATTTACAAATCCAACCCGGACAAGCCATTTTGAAGACACAGAGCGATAGAAACTGTAATAGCAAAACTTAGACGCCATGGCTGGAGAGAGAGAGAGAGAGAGAGAGAGAGAGAGAGAGAGAGAGAGAGAGAGAGAGAGAGAGAGATGAAACGAGCACAGATCAAAAACCCTTTTTAAACCAAATATCACACTAGTTTTCAGCCAATCAAAAAACAGATGCGTACAAACATGTTCAATCGTGATTAAAATCCTTTGCATGGCCTAACAAGTCTTATGATGTCATAATCCTTTTGGGGTAATTCTTCGAATTCAAAGAGAAAGGTTTTGTTCACCATGCACGGTATAACAAGTCTTATGACGTCATAGTCCTTTGGGGGACAACACAACTCCTAATTAAATAGTTTATTTTTTACATTATTTTAATTTGTTTTGTAGCCAATAAAAAAATAATTGCACGTTTATATGAGCGCAAAAATAAGTATTGTGATCAAATAAACAAGGGGTCGTTTCAAGCTGAATTTCCTTTCTTTGTGGACAGCCGATTTTTTCTAAATTAATTACAGATGCATTGGTATATTTTGACAAAATGTGTTTCTTTTCTTCTCCTTTCACATAAATTATACTACACTTTGAAGTGACCATATCCAACCACATCCTTAAATCTTTTTGTTGAATGAAACCCGAATTCCATGGTAATTGATGACAGTTTTTAAAAATCCAAATATTTTGTCTCTTAATTGCGTTTGGTAATTCATTCCAACCACATGGCGGGTACATTACATTACTAAATAAATTTTCACCGTCAAAAAACCCAACTTCCTTTATAAAATAATTTCCATCAGAATTTAGAAACATCTGGAAATCGATGACTGCTGATTTTTGACCCATTTCCAGGAACTGTCTGTGCTCAGTTGACGTCGATGTGGTCCCACATTTCAACATAAAATCGTCCATGTCGATAATCATACAGATCTTTGAAACATCATCGACAACAACACGTTCAATTACCTTAAAAGAAAGAGAGTGGTTATTAAAACAATTGTAGATTTTTTCAGTAATTTATTACAAATATAACCTAAAAGATAACGACACCGAATTGTTAAATTTCACATGTACAACTAAGAATATGAAAAAAAACTGTCGAAAGAATAAGATTACCATATTGACAGGCTGTTTAACTTTTTGGAAAGAAAAATAAAATATATATCACAAATGTTCATTGTCCCTGTCCAGCCTTTACACATCGCAATTTTTATGAATTTGGTGTGCATTATACACAATATTCTGCAAAAGGTTACATTAACGATTCGACAGCTAAAGCTTATCGATAAACAATAAAATCGTTGTGCTATCAAAACCGTATCGTTACCATGAAAAAATAATTTCTACTCTATTATTAGTTGAAAAAAAAAAACTAAAAACAAATGCATGCTGTTCAATTACGATAAATCTAAAATTCAATCTAAAACAATGAATCATAAAGATCTTGTATTTATAAAAATATCAGCAAAAATTTCAAAATCAGCAAATTTAATTTCTTATTAGAAGGTTCTCGAAGGTATCAAAAATGCACTAGTCACACCTTTACACGTCCCATTTTTCGTATGAATTTGGTGGACATTATACACAATATCCTATAGATTAACAATTTGACCGTTAAAGAATGCGGAATTTGTAATAAAAATTTATCGATAAACAATAACATCGTTGTGATTTCAAAACCACCTTGTTACCATGGATAAATAGCAATAGAAAACACATTCACCTTATTTCTATTGTTAACAACAACAAAAAAAAAAAATGAATTTTTATTAAACAGGTAAACTAAAGATAAAAATTCAAATATTATAAATAATACTTACAGCATTGGATTCCATATCACCAATTACAACTGACAGCAACCAAATAACAGCAAAAATCATGAAACGCAACAAGAAAAAGTGATCGTCTCTCCAAGAACCATCGGATTTATATTGAGCTTGTAATCACGTGATACAAAACTGACATTCCTGAAAGAGCCATTTCCAAGAAAGCCACATCTACAAAAAGATTTCAGATAAAGACAATTGGAATGGAAAATTATTTTATAAAAGAAACTATTTGATGGAAAAATTTTGTTGAACAGCGTAACACACATCCCCGAATAGCGTAAAACTCAAACAAATACAGCCAAACCTCGGAAAATCTAAGAAAAATTATGTAAAAAATCTTAGTAAAATGTTTTTCAACATTTATTTAAGATTGAGACCCCCATCGTAATCCACACAAGAGGTTTACGGTGTCCCAGCAGATTAAAGCCTCATGATTCAAAAATATATAGATCGTCATCACCAACTCAAGGGCATTAATAATGATTATAACGTTCTTGGGTTTTTTCTCAGAATTCCAATAAGCTTACACATTAACATGAAAAAACAACGGAAACTGTGTACAAGTAATTAATGGACCTTTTAAAATTAGACAAAATGATCAGAAAGAGAGAAAATAATCGGCTTTTAAATACAGCCAAACCTCGGAAAATCTAAGAAAAAGTATGTAAAAATTCTTAATAAAATGTTTTTCAACATTTATTTAAGATTGAGACCCCCCACCCACACAAGAGGATTACGGTGTCCCAGCAGATTAACGCCTCATGATTCGAAAATATATAGAGCATCATCACCAACTCATGGGGATTAATAATGATTATAACGTTCTTGGGTTTTTTTTCTCAGAATTCCAATAAGCTTACACATTAACATGAAAAAACAACGGAAACTGTGTACAAGTAATTAATGGATCCTTTAAAATTAGAGAAAATGATCAGAAAGAGAGAAAATAATCGGCTTTTTCTTCCATGTACCCAAGGAATGTGTTTGTGAGATTTTTAATTAAAATTTGCTTACACATCACAACATTTTTGTGCTGTCAAAACATGAAATTCATTCATCACAGTAAAAATCAGGGTGGAAACACACAAAAACATTGTCAAGAGACAGAAATATAAGAAAATTAAGTAAAAATATCTTAAATAATACAGCTTCAACATTTATTCAACCCTCAGACCCCAGCCACAACTTCACAAGTTCTTAACAACCCCCCTCAAAACGATTATGGTGTTAAGACACGCCTAAGGTTAAAAAAATATTAACCGTTATCATTGGAATAATCAATGAAATAATCATTGAAATAATCAATTTTAGATCTTTTGTGTTTCCAGGAATTCCATCATCACTCAAAATTTCAGAAATTACACATTTGGAGCCAAGGGAACATATTAGAATTAGTGAAAAATAATAGGGTTTTTTTCAAATAAAAAAGCGTTTTTTGTCTTATTTACAATCAAAATTTGAAAATTTGCATGTGTGCGACATATAGACAAATAACTTTGCTGGTTTTTACCTAGCAAAACAGTAAAAAGATTATATTTTTAATAATAAAAAAGACTTTCAAAGTACTCTGAACAGTTGAAATGTTAACAATTTTTGGACCTGTTGTTGCAGCAGAAACATGAAAATACACACACCATACTGTAAAATTAACAATGACAACAGAAACTATACTTTTATGAATCTATCTGTATAACAACTGATGGATTTTCATATGCACACACTCATACAAAAGATGAGCAAAAGTAATTTGAGACAAAAATCTTGATTTAACAAAGCTAGACAAACACAACATACAAGATGAGGGCAAAACGCCATACATGTGTTCAAACAATTCTAAACTACCATATTTAAAGTGCGTGTTACAATAAGAAAAACCAGCAGTGTGTTACAATAGGAAAACTCACCACAATTTTCCAGACACATAAGTAATTTTGAATCTCAAAGCAAACAAGAGATCCGAAACCATTGTAATAGCAGTAATAATCACCCCCCCGTTACAATCATCCTTATTGATGTATCAGCAGATACCGTGTTTATTACATAATTCTTCATTTACCAATGTAACCCCTTATTTATATTTGAAAAAGGAAAAATTCGAAGCAAACGCATGAAAATTTAAGATAATTTTAACTGGAAGCGTATACATTTGAATCGTCACACATTTAATTTCATTATTTCGACTGAAATTAGCCGATTTCTGCCGAAGGCAATTAGGCTAACACACACACTGTGTATGCTATTTTCACATTCACGCTGAACCAAAATAAACCTGAAAAATAAAAAAAAACAGCTGCAGATCACCGGCTATTTTACACACGCTAAGACCGAACAACACCAACCTAAGTCAAAGATGGGGTGCATAAGGAACAAACTTAAAACGGGAAAATTACACCCACTAACAATGCTCCTTTTTCATTTAACCCTGATCACTGTGGGACCACAAAATAGCGTTTTTATTAAATAAAATAGCTCGTTTGCAACGAGCTATTTTGTGGTCCCACAGTGATCAGGGTTAAATGAAAAAGGAGCATTGTTAGTGGGTGTAATTTTCCCGTTTTAAGTTTGTTCCTTATGCACCCCATCTTTGACTTAGGTTGGTGTTGTTCGGTCTTAGCGTGTGTAAAATAGCCGGTGATCTGCAGCTGTTTTTTTTTATTTTTCAGGTTTATTTTGGTTCAGCGTGAATGTGAAAATAGCATACACAGTGTGTGTGTTAGCCTAATTGCCTTCGGCAGAAATCGGCTAATTTCAGTCGAAATAATGAAATTAAATGTGTGACGATTCAAATGTATACGCTTCCAGTTAAAATTATCTTAAATTTTCATGCGTTTGCTTCGAATTTTTCCTTTTTCAAATATAAATAAGGGGTTACATTGGTAAATGAAGAATTATGTAATAAACACGGTATCTGCTGATACATCAATAAGGATGATTGTAACGGGGGGGTGATTATTACTGCTATTACAATGGTTTCGGATCTCTTGTTTGCTTTGAGATTCAAAATTACTTATGTGTCTGGAAAATTGTGGTGAGTTTTCCTATTGTAACACACTGCTGGTTTTTCTTATTGTAACACGCACTTTAAATATGGTAGTTTAGAATTGTTTGAACACATGTATGGCGTTTTGCCCTCATCTTGTATGTTGTGTTTGTCTAGCTTTGTTAAATCAAGATTTTTGTCTCAAATTACTTTTGCTCATCTTTTGTATGAGTGTGTGCATATGAAAATCCATCAGTTGTTATACAGATAGATTCATAAAAGTATAGTTTCTGTTGTCATTGTTAATTTTACAGTATGGTGTGTGTATTTTCATGTTTCTGCTGCAACAACAGGTCCAAAAATTGTTAACATTTCAACTGTTCAGAGTACTTTGAAAGTCTTTTTTATTATTAAAAATATAATCTTTTTACTGTTTTGCTAGGTAAAAACCAGCAAAGTTATTTGTCTATATGTCGCACACATGCAAATTTTCAAATTTTGATTGTAAATAAGACAAAAAACGCTTTTTTATTTGAAAAAAACCCTATTATTTTTCACTAATTCTAATATGTTCCCTTGGCTCCAAATGTGTAATTTCTGAAATTTTGAGTGATGATGGAATTCCTGGAAACACAAAAGATCTAAAATTGATTATTTCAATGATTATTTCATTGATTATTCCAATGATAACGGTTAATATTTTTTTAACCTTAGGCGTGTCTTAACACCATAATCGTTTTGAGGGGGGTTGTTAAGAACTTGTGAAGTTGTGGCTGGGGTCTGAGGGTTGAATAAATGTTGAAGCTGTATTATTTAAGATATTTTTACTTAATTTTCTTATATTTCTGTCTCTTGACAATGTTTTTGTGTGTTTCCACCCTGATTTTTACTGTGATGAATGAATTTCATGTTTTGACAGCACAAAAATGTTGTGATGTGTAAGCAAATTTTAATTAAAAATCTCACAAACACATTCCTTGGGTACATGGAAGAAAAAGCCGATTATTTTCTCTCTTTCTGATCATTTTCTCTAATTTTAAAGGATCCATTAATTACTTGTACACAGTTTCCGTTGTTTTTTCATGTTAATGTGTAAGCTTATTGGAATTCTGAGAAAAAAAACCCAAGAACGTTATAATCATTATTAATCCCCATGAGTTGGTGATGATGCTCTATATATTTTCGAATCATGAGGCGTTAATCTGCTGGGACACCGTAATCCTCTTGTGTGGGTGGGGGGTCTCAATCTTAAATAAATGTTGAAAAACATTTTATTAAGAATTTTTACATACTTTTTCTTAGATTTTCCGAGGTTTGGCTGTATTTAAAAGCCGATTATTTTCTCTCTTTCTGATCATTTTGTCTAATTTTAAAAGGTCCATTAATTACTTGTACACAGTTTCCGTTGTTTTTTCATGTTAATGTGTAAGCTTATTGGAATTCTGAGAAAAAACCCAAGAACGTTATAATCATTATTAATGCCCTTGAGTTGGTGATGACGATCTATATATTTTTGAATCATGAGGCTTTAATCTGCTGGGACACCGTAATCCTCTTGTGTGGATTACGATGGGGGTCTCAATCTTAAATAAATGTTGAAAAACATTTTACTAAGATTTTTTACATAATTTTTCTTAGATTTTCCGAGGTTTGGCTGTATTTGTTTGAGTTTTACGCTATTCGGGGATGTGTGTTACGCTGTTCAACAAAATTTTTCCATCAAATAGTTTCTTTTATAAAATAATTTTCCATTCCAATTGTCTTTATCTGAAATCTTTTTGTAGATGTGGCTTTCTTGGAAATGGCTCTTTCAGGAATGTCAGTTTTGTATCACGTGATTACAAGCTCAATATAAATCCGATGGTTCTTGGAGAGACGATCACTTTTTCTTGTTGCGTTTCATGATTTTTGCTGTTATTTGGTTGCTGTCAGTTGTAATTGGTGATATGGAATCCAATGCTGTAAGTATTATTTATAATATTTGAATTTTTATCTTTAGTTTACCTGTTTAATAAAAATTCATTTTTTTTTTTTTGTTGTTGTTAACAATAGAAATAAGGTGAATGTGTTTTCTATTGCTATTTATCCATGGTAACAAGGTGGTTTTGAAATCACAACGATGTTATTGTTTATCGATAAATTTTTATTACAAATTCCGCATTCTTTAACGGTCAAATTGTTAATCTATAGGATATTGTGTATAATGTCCACCAAATTCATACGAAAAATGGGACGTGTAAAGGTGTGACTAGTGCATTTTTGATACCTTCGAGAACCTTCTAATAAGAAATTAAATTTGCTGATTTTGAAATTTTTGCTGATATTTTTATAAATACAAGATCTTTATGATTCATTGTTTTAGATTGAATTTTAGATTTATCGTAATTGAACAGCATGCATTTGTTTTTAGTTTTTTTTTTTCAACTAATAATAGAGTAGAAATTATTTTTTCATGGTAACGATACGGTTTTGATAGCACAACGATTTTATTGTTTATCGATAAGCTTTAGCTGTCGAATCGTTAATGTAACCTTTTGCAGAATATTGTGTATAATGCACACCAAATTCATAAAAATTGCGATGTGTAAAGGCTGGACAGGGACAATGAACATTTGTGATATATATTTTATTTTTCTTTCCAAAAAGTTAAACAGCCTGTCAATATGGTAATCTTATTCTTTCGACAGTTTTTTTTCATATTCTTAGTTGTACATGTGAAATTTAACAATTCGGTGTCGTTATCTTTTAGGTTATATTTGTAATAAATTACTGAAAAAATCTACAATTGTTTTAATAACCACTCTCTTTCTTTTAAGGTAATTGAACGTGTTGTTGTCGATGATGTTTCAAAGATCTGTATGATTATCGACATGGACGATTTTATGTTGAAATGTGGGACCACATCGACGTCAACTGAGCACAGACAGTTCCTGGAAATGGGTCAAAAATCAGCAGTCATCGATTTCCAGATGTTTCTAAATTCTGATGGAAATTATTTTATAAAGGAAGTTGGGTTTTTTGACGGTGAAAATTTATTTAGTAATGTAATGTACCCGCCATGTGGTTGGAATGAATTACCAAACGCAATTAAGAGACAAAATATTTGGATTTTTAAAAACTGTCATCAATTACCATGGAATTCGGGTTTCATTCAACAAAAAGATTTAAGGATGTGGTTGGATATGGTCACTTCAAAGTGTAGTATAATTTATGTGAAAGGAGAAGAAAAGAAACACATTTTGTCAAAATATACCAATGCATCTGTAATTAATTTAGAAAAAATCGGCTGTCCACAAAGAAAGGAAATTCAGCTTGAAACGACCCCTTGTTTATTTGATCACAATACTTATTTTTGCGCTCATATAAACGTGCAATTATTTTTTTATTGGCTACAAAACAAATTAAAATAATGTAAAAAATAAACTATTTAATTAGGAGTTGTGTTGTCCCCCAAAGGACTATGACGTCATAAGACTTGTTATACCGTGCATGGTGAACAAAACCTTTCTCTTTGAATTCGAAGAATTACCCCAAAAGGATTATGACATCATAAGACTTGTTAGGCCATGCAAAGGATTTTAATCACGATTGAACATGTTTGTACGCATCTGTTTTTTGATTGGCTGAAAACTAGTGTGATATTTGGTTTAAAAAGGGTTTTTGATCTGTGCTCGTTTCATCTCTCTCTCTCTCTCTCTCTCTCTCTCTCTCTCTCTCTCTCTCTCTCTCTCTCCAGCCATGGCGTCTAAGTTTTGCTATTACAGTTTCTATCGCTCTGTGTCTTCAAAATGGCTTGTCCGGGTTGGATTTGTAAATTTTAAACCCTGTGTCCAGTTGGAGTCCGATTCTCAAGTAATTGTTATTAAGTGTGAAGAATGGATGCTGTTTCTAAAGAAACTTCCGGAATTTACAAAATATTTGAACCAAAAAGAAGACACCGAATGCAGAATAAGTGAAAATCTGGCAACAGTGTGTGGGAACGGTTTTTTGACTATTCGTTATATAGATAACAACGATATTCACGATGTTAAACTCGATGATTTAGAGGTGGAAACTTTATCAATTAAAACCATATCCATTCAAAAACGACTACAGCTTTTACAGGAGGAAGCGGCTATCTTCAAACTTATGGGTGATATCATAGTTTCACGTTTATATCAAGCTCGTGATGTGTTCCTAAAAAGGAAACTCTTCCAAACCAATACTTTCTTGAACGGCGCCGAGGATGAAAATTTCATCGATATTTATGAATTATATTTAAAGACTGTATATCCTTATGATGTTGTTCGTGAATTCGATGGGAAAAAGAAAGGTAAAGGACTCTTCTCACAATTCGATTCTTATCAAATATTCAATGCTGTAAATTCAATGTTATCTGAACTGAGATCCATGTTGTTAGATCAAGCACGTGCTCATTTTTATTATTAGTTTCCCTTGTGCATATTGAAGAGAGAGCTGTGTCAAGATTTTATCAGAATAATGATTCCTTTGTAAATAATTTTGTTAACAGTGTTCAATAAAAGACTTCGTTCATTATAATTCTGTGTCTTCATTAAAAGTTATATTTAAAAGCACTTTCAACTGGCAAAATACTATTGATTTCTTCATGAATACTTTAATTATGTTCAAATAATACCATTGATTTGTTCATGAATACTTTAATTTATTGCCTAAAAATAACATGTTGGTTATGAGTACTTAAAAATACCATTGGTTAAAAATATTGTTCATGAATACTTTAATTATATTCAAATAATACCTTTTATTTGCTCATGAATACTTAAAAAAAAACCATTGATTTGCTCATGAATACTTAAAAAATACCACTGATTTGCTCATGAATACTTAAAAAATACCATTGATTTGCTCATCAATACTTTAAAAAATACCATAGGTTAAACTACTTTAATTATGTTGAAATAATACCACTGATTTGTTCATGAATACTTTAATTTATTGCCTAAAATTAACATGTTTAAAATATTGGTCATGAATGCTTAAAATAATACCATTGATTTGTTCATGAATAGCACTAATTTATTGCCTAAAAATAACGTTTAAAATAGTCTTCTCATTTAAAATTCTTTTAAAAATTTACCATCCAGCAGCAAAATAAAAAAAAACACTTTCAAATTCATGGGGGAACAAAACCCTCTCTTTGAATTCCAAGAATTACCTCAAAGGACTATGACGTCATAAGACACTATGCGTGTTTTAACAGTGTGCGGCGGGGGTGAGAAGGGGGAGGGTGGAAAACTGCCCATGGTCAGCTAGGTTAAATGGGTTTCTATGGCAGCCCCACCTGGCGGCGTATGTAGGGAGCGGGAGGGTGGAAGACCACCCGCTGACAAAATCGGTTCAAAATGTTTCGGGGGGTAGGGGAGGGGGAAGGTCGCCAGACCATCCGCTGGAAATTGTTCAAAGTGTTTCGATGGCAGCGCCACCTAGTGGTGAGGGGTAGGTCGACGGACCACCCGCTGACAAAATTGGTTCAAAGTGTTTCGGGGGTAGGGGAGGGAGGGGGAAGCAGACCGCGAGCTCGGAGAGGGGAGGGTTGGCGGGGTGGGGGAAGGGAGGATTGACAGACCGCCCCCCCTGGTCAGTTTGGTTCAAAGTGCCCCCACTCCTACTTATATACATTTTATATTTAATATATATTTAAACTTAAACAATTCCGCATATAAAGTATGCAATTATGCATTTACAAGTCAGCAATTCCATATATAAATTATATATTTACGCTATTGCTAAAGAGGGCATGTTTCCATTCAATTGCTTACCAAATATTATCTTTATAAAGTTCACTTATGCTATATAAAACAGTGTCATTTAGTCTTAACTATTTGGTATGTTGTCACATTAGCTGATTCATATTTTGGTTAAGTCTATAAGAAATCTGGAAGATCTCTTTCCGTTACGTTGCGTCCTCGCAGAGTTTTTCTGCTTCTATCTGCAGAGAATTAAATATCTTTACTGAATTTGACGGGAAGAATCTTCGTAGACTACTAAGATTGTTGAGAATTGGACGAAGTGGTAGAATTACCTCTTCACGATGTCTAGCTGTGGCCCGCGGTTTGGCTAGAATACTATCCAGGGCTGGCGCGCGCGCATCCAATCTGTGTGCATTTGTGCAGCCAGAATGAAACTTTGCAGTTCTAACAATGGAGTGAACAGTGAACGATCACCGTCCGAAAGGCAGAACACGGAAGTAGTGGGGTGAGGGCTCCACTCTGGATGTGACAGAACTGCTTTTCGGCAGTGCATCCTTACTTAGCAGTAGCGTAATATATTATAGTAGTCCAGATCATATTCTAATGATTTTTCTAACAGGATTCCATTTTCACACTCATATCGCCGGATAAATGGGAAACCCTTTGCTTCTGCTCTTCAACAGTTTTGTCGTTCTTTCTCTACAGCGGCTTGGGCTAAGCCCTGTTCGAGAACTTGCTATGCACCTTCTGTTTAATTTACAACATTATTCTTTGTAAACTGATATCCTCTTCAAAGACTTTCAAAAGAACGCAGAGAGAGAGAGAGAGAGAGAGAGAGAGAGAGGAAAGTGAGGCTATGCTTTTTTTCCAGACACTAGAGTCACATTAGTTTTCCTTGATGTAATGGTAATGCAACAGATATGCAAGTTTAAAAAAAAAAAAAAAAAAAAAAAAAAAATATATATATATATATATATATATATATACTATATATATATATCATATATATAATATACGCATACACTCGGATGTAAAATCTCGAATGTTTTAAGAAATTCCCACTAACGTTGTTGAAAATTTGAATTTGAAGTTGTTCAAAATTGGTGTAATTATTTTAACTAATTTAATGCGTTTAACTTTTATACACACGATCATATTTAATGATTTATTATTAAACATAATGTCTTCTGGTACTCAGAGTTGTATGTTCATGATCGGATTGGGAGATCTTGACTATGATTGCGGATACGTCGGACCATTCATATGTCTTTGATGGAAGGAAGCCGTTGAGTAATAATTTTACGTCCAATTGAATTCAGGAGGGTGCTGTGGTGAAGTATTCTACAAACAAAGATTGAGGTAAATTCCTCTCTATTTCTATTTATTAATATAAATGAAGAACGCATTGAGCATCATAGCTCGTTTTTATTTATTTTACACACACGTTTGGCTAAATTTCAAAAATAATTCATAATGTGCTTTTCTAAAGAGACAGCTGTATTACATAGAGAGAACGAAGTAATATTTTCTTCTCGTCTGACTGGGATGTGTTGCTCTTATTTACAATAATGTATAAGTATAGTATTGTGATGAATAATTTTGGGTTAAGTAAAGTAAATTTCAACTTCTAATAACATTAAAACACTGCTTACCTATATCTTCCGAAACCCAGTGGTCAATAACTTGTCCGCCGATTAGATAACCGTCATGCAAAGCACACTGGTACGCTTTGAATTCAGTATGTGTGGTGGACAGTCCTAGGGATGGAATTTTCTACTATTAGAATAGCAGTGGGAATTAAATAAAATTAATCAGTTTTTTTTAGCTTTAGTTTTTTTAAGTAGCTCTTTTTTAGTATTTCAGAAGCCATTGCATGAAAGTTATGTTAATTTGGGTCAGTGAGGGCGATCACTTTCTGGAGAGCTACAAGTTCGCATAAACCGAGTACATAAATTATGAAAACCTGACTGAGCACGATAACATTGCTATCTAATGAATCACTTGCTGGATTAGAGTGTGTTTAGCTGTACATCATCCACCAATTAGAAATTATTAGAAACCCCTCCTTAATATTAGTAGAAACAGCACTGGATCTGATCATACTGTGAAATCATCGGAATATGGACAAGCAATGCTGAGTAAATCTTTGTCAAAAAGGTTGTTGTTGTTGTACGGTTTTAGGTGCATCAGCAATTTAAGCCACATTGAGCCGTATATCATTCTTTTGTAAATTGCGTGGGTCCTGTGGTCGATATAAATAAATTTAAATAAATTTTTTGTTTATACTCCGGGACGACCAAACGGTCAGAGGAGTTCACAAGATAGACAGAATACAAGAAACAGCACCGTATTCAGTAGTCACGGGCTTGAACCTTGATAGGGCACGGTGCCCTATTCTTGTTGTACTAAAGACTACCTGCCCTCGAAATTACTGAAATTCCGGCTCCATTTGCATTTCAGAATGACAGATTTCAGCGCATCAGCCGTGCCGCTTACTTGCTGCATATGTCTGACCAATGATGACTTCATAATTAAATGCGTATACTTGTCACAAAAACTATTGCAATAAGCCTGATTGTACTTCTGTAGATATTAAGAGATTAAACAAAACTAGAAAACGCAAGTTTGAATGTGACGCTTGTTAGGCAACAAACAGGGAAAAATAATGAAGAATGCCTAATGAAGTCATTTGTGAAGATTCATGCACAGAACAGATTAATGACCTTGAACAAGCAACAAGAGAAATCCTCTCTCAGACTGACCTTGGAAATGGCATCTTGGGCCATCCTGAAGGATCAATTTTTGAAACCTTGGGATGCGATATTTGCCCGGAAGACTGCGAGCACTCTGAAGGGGCTTTCGCTAGACAGAGGAGCAATCATAGCCCGGATGAAAGGCAGGAGGAGAACCGTAAAGAATATGTCTCGCGTACGGAATTAAAGGATATCCTTGCAGACTGCATCAGCCCCTTTTCGATGCAGGCTGTGGAATACGCTGAAAACCTCGCGAGCAATTTCATCCCTGTACATAAAATGCTACAGGAACTGCAGGAAGAGAATTTTCTTCTCAAAGAACAAAACAGTAAAATATTGCACACCCTTAAACGACTGGAGGAAAAGCTAGGATGCTTTGAATCAGTCCTCGTTGCACAAGGTGGCTCAGCGGCCCCCGTAACCGACGAAACTTGCTATGCGAGGCAGAGCTACCCAAAGAAAAGTAGAAGTGGTATGCATGGATTGTACAGGATGACAGAAAGCATTCAAAATCAGAAACAGAAGACAAGAAAAGAATTGAATTCGGGGGAAAACATATCAGAACGAATTGCAAAACTACAAGACAGCCAAATAATATGTGAATTTCAAGCCCAGCCGGGAACTGTCTGTTTGCAGCAGGACCTCGCAAGCAATAGCACCAAATCCAGTGAAACTTTAGGGGCAGCACAAGGAAATGGCTCCACACATTTCACTAGGAAAAGTCGAAACCAAAATAAAGAAGTCTCAGAAATATTAGGACAACAGGAATCAACTGAAATGAGTGGGGCATCCATGTATTCCAAGAGTACGATCGCGAGAGTTACATCTTCCCCCTCAAATCATGTTCCTGCAAACCCACTCACTTATGCGCACATCACTATGCTACCTAAAAAGCATAACACTTTTGAGGGTAGAAAAACCCGCCCATCCCAAAATTCCATGCCTAGTCTTGCCGATGACAGCCGACGACATAATCCAGTTCACAGAGAAAGTATTAATGTGTCTTCCTGTAACACACCAGAAACAAACAAACGGTTTTCTGAAATGTACAACATTACTTCCGTTGCAACCAGAGAGCAAATTTTTGTATCAAGGCTGGGACCCACAACACAGCCCAAAAATATTAAAGCCATGTGTGAGGGCGAACATGGGATAACTGTGGAAGTAAAGCAAGTGAAAACACGACACCCAGCTTACTCCTCCTTTATAATCTCTTGTCCACCAGATAAGGCAACTCGCCTACAAGACGTAAGCGCCTGGCCAGTAGGTACCTTAGTCAAGCCCTACAGAGACAGATGGGCCAGACCACTGGTTAAAAATGATGCAAGGAATCGGGCTCAATAGCAATCAAGAAAACTACCCCCAGCTGGGGATGCAGAACATCACATCCACCTGTTTGCACAAAACGTGAGGAGCATCTCAAATAAGCTCCACACCCTACAAACGATGATGATGTACGGGGACCTGGATTTCATTTGCCTAATCGAAACCTGGTTGGGAAATGGAAAACAGTTAGATCGGCTAACTGCGGCAGCAAACTGCAAATGTGTGGGAACCGGAAGAACAGATAGGCGAGGGGGGGGAGTTATAATTTGCTATCAAAATAAATACCAGTCTATAAGAGAACGAAAAACCAATTCAAATAATTTTGAAGGGATTTGCGTTACCTTTTCAAAAGAGCACGTGAAAATACAGATATGCATCATATACCTCCCACCTGAGCACACAAAGGAGACAAGAAACGAACTCTATGCTTGGCTTGCTGCAAATCTAAAGCCATCAGTCGACACAATAATAGCGGGAGATTTTAATTTGCCTCTTCCGAAACACAGGGAGGCCAAGAAAGAGCTGGATGCTACATTGGGTGCATTGCACTTGACGCAGCTTCCGACACCAGTAACAAGGGGAATGCAGCAACTTGACCTGTTGTACCATAGTTCCTTAGACATAAGGCTAACGCAAAACTGCATAAAATTTAAGTCGGACCACAATCCCATTGAAATAGAAGCAGCACTGAAGATACACAAATACATGCAGGGTAACCACACGAACTGGGAAAAGCAAAGGAAGTATCTTTTCTCCGTGAAGTATATTAATGCAGAGGTCATTCTCAGTCACCTGACTAGTTACAACTGGAATGACCTGCAAGAAAAGCCAGTAGACGAAGCTTTAGAAATGATCACTAAAAAGTTATACCAAACAGCATTGGAAGGAGCAGCAAAAGAAATCAAAATATCTGAGAGAACAAAAGAATGGTTTAACCCACAACTGAAAGCAAGTTTCCTCAGGAAGCAAAAACTGTATAGAAAATGGCAAAGAACGGGTCATCCTGCCGATCACATTCGTTATAAGAAAGAAAGAGCACATTTCATCAAAGCAAAACGACAGGCACACTGCAGTGTTATTCATAACAAACTAAAACGAGCAAAAAGAATTACTAGCAATAGAAATAGCACAGAGAATATGACAGAATGCATTTTCAAGGAATGGGCTAATAACACTTTTAGTAACCTGCATGGACTGAATCAAATTGAGAACACTGATAATGGTAACAAAATTTTGGAATTCCTGAAAGATTTAAACAAGCGAAACTATTCGGCAAGAGAGGAACCAACAAGACCTCCATTGAGTGAAATACTAATCACCAAAGAGAGCGTAATGAAAGCAATCAACGATCTGCCCAATAAGGCCACTGTTGGACCAGACAAATTTCCAATGTTCATCCTTAAAATAAGTAGCCCATTTATAATAGATCTATTACTGCACATCTATCAGAAAATCATCAGGTCAGGAGCTTTCCCGCAAGCTTGGAAAAATTACATTGTAACCCCAATACCAAAGATTAAACACCCAAAATTGGCTAAGGATTACAGACCAATTTCTGTTAGTTGCACCCTACAGAAGGTATTCGAAAAAGCGCTTCTTCCCACCATCAATCAACACTGCTTCAGCCATAGACCACCACATTTGCACTCAGTTATTTCGGGTAGATCAACAATAACAAACTTACTGGAAACCCTTTTTCGCGTGCAGAAAGCACTAAATGAGAAAAAGCAAATTGATATTATTTTTTTGGATATCTCCGCAGCCTACGACAACGTCTCAACTCCAGCGCTCATTGCGATTTTAAAGAATTATTTTAATGTAAGAGGAAATCTGTTAACTATAATAACCAGCCTGCTAGAACATAGGAAACTTATTGTTAAGCACCAAAAGCTACAATCTTGCTTTACCATCTCGCAAGGAGTGCCTCAAGGGGGAGTTCTTTCGGTTACTCTCTTCGCGGCCGTCCTGGAGCCGTTTCTTGCACGGTACTACAATTTTATAACATATGCTGACGATGTAAAATTCTTCATCACTTCCAAAGACCATGAATCAGCAGAAAGTATTTGCCAGATGGCAAATAGCACAATCCGAGAATTTGAGAGCTACCTGGATTGCATCGGGCTCCGTATTAATGCACAGAAGTCTGCCCAAATGACCATAAGTTACAAGCAGAATAAAAATGACATCTCAATCTCTGTGAACGGGTCTAGTGTGGAAAAAGTGCACTCTCACCTGGACCTGGGTCTTAAGTGGGATGACAGACTCACCTTTGCTCAACACTTCGCCCATATGAAGACAAAAATATTCGCCGCTTTATGGGCTACTAGGCAGGAACTGGTAGGAATTAGGGATCCTCAGCTAGCGACCAAGTACATTTTAATGTGTGTCCTGCCAATTGCAATGTATGCTTCGCAAATCTGGTCTTCAGCTCCAGATTCACATTATAAGTCCGTCCTTGGGATCGAGTACTGGTTCTTGCGATGGCTTAACAGAGTTGCTGGCCACCCTTTTACTATCTCAAGGGCCATTCTCTACTCAAACCTTAACATCACACCCTGGATGCAGCGGACAATTAACAGGAACATACACACTCTCGCACAAATGCTCACAGGCAGAGTGGATGCTCCAGTAATGGATAATATTCTAGTTAAACCGCGTGCCACTGCTAGACGTTGCGGAGAACTAAATAATCCACTGCGTTCAGTCCTGAACAATCTTAGTAGCCTGCAAAGATTCTTCCCATCAAATGCAGCGAGAATATTTAACTCACTACAGATAGATGCCGAAAAACTGTGTGAGGATGCAACATACCGGAAAGAGATCTTCCAGGATTCGTACAGACTTACTGAAATATGAATCGGCTGCAAAGTACTAAAGAATTGTGAATAAAAGTGAAGCTTTCTGCTTTAAGAACAATAATAATCTGTTGACTGTAAAAATATACCTTCTGTAACAGTTGTGTTAATATGTAAGTTATATGTGGAATTATTAATGAATTGTAAATATATGAGCTGTATAATGTTTGTACACAATCATAAATGTGTAAATACTGTATGTATGTATTAAACATAAAATGTGTATATAATATTTCGGGACGAGACTACGTGTTCAGTATATGTAACCCACTGCACGTAGTATCTCGTACCCTGATATGTACTTAGCACCCTCCTGGCACTTTGCCGTCCCGGGGTGGTTTCCTTATGGAAATAAACAGATAATAATAATAATAATAATAATAATAACCCCGGTCACTCAGGGCACGTGTACTTATGCACCCGCGCGCCTGACCACTAGGCTACAGCGGCCTTGTGCTGTTGCTGGACGAGAAACCCGAGTTTCTAGAAGAAAAAACCATGCTAACCTCGCCTGAGACCGACCAACTCAGCCACGTTGTGAAAAAGACTCATGAAAATTCCTCTCGTCATTGACAGGATTTGAACTCGGGTCGTTCTCACCCAGTGTGGGGAGGTTGGTGATTATACCAACTGTGCTACCCAGGAGGACCATTTAAATGTACATAATCGAATAGCTCAGTGGCCCTTTCCTCATACCTACAATTTCTATATCAGTGATCACGAGTTTCCGAGATATCGCTTCACTCGTGGCTTAGAAATATTTATTATTGTATAATTAATAAAAAAAACAAAAAAACAATGCCTCGAAAATTTAGCTGCTTGCTTTAACAAAAAGAGTTGGTTCTGGATGTCCTCGGGTTCCTTGGCATAGCGACTACTTTGTTCATAGTGCATCGGTTTATATGGTATTAGCAAATTGGCAAGGCGTGTTCATTTTATGGGCCGAAAAACTGGGAATAATTTACTATAGTTATTGGAATAATTAATGTAGTTAACCGATCTCGAGATCCCGAGATCGGTTAACTATAGCTTGATTGAAGAGACTTTAAGAATTTCTTTTGTCTTATACGGGATTTGAGCCCAAACCGATTTTTCAAGTGATAACTGGAAAATCCGTTATACTGTCATGGAGATTTCGGAATGTAGAGCTAGCTTTCTTGGTCATATGGCATCTCGCTCCTCGAAATTCGAACATCGCATGTATTAACTTTCAGATACAGTTGGAACGTACACTCTTTACTGAAGACCAGACGCTAAAGAATGTTAATCCTCTTCCATCCGGGTCTAAATTTTATCTTATCTTTTATAGTGATAGTTTGTAAAATCTACAATTTGCAAGGTTGTCGTAAATGCTGTCAACACTATTTGAAAAAATGCCTAGTGCATGATGGGTATGACATGTTGATTATTTATTTACTTTTATATTTTTGGGCTTCTAGCAAACGTCTACCTTCCTTGTTTCTCAATTTCCTTGCTTTTATGAGGCCTACCAGTTTTCATACGACGATCTACGCAATACCTAGAGTTAAATTTCTCTGCCGTTCACACTGAAGGATTATGAGTAGGATTTGTAGACAAAAAAAAAAAAAAATCAGAAATTGGGCTTAACAAATGCTTAACACATATCTAAAACCATCTAAATATACAGTTTCATGATTTGTGATTTTAATGGAACAACCTTATCTGCAAAAATAACGAAGCCTTCAAAAGCTTTTTAATTCCTTTTAAAAATGCTCGTGGTCTCAATTCTCATCTCAGTGATGGAAATTTTCCTCTACAATCTGCTGAGGCGCACTTACTTTCTCTGACACACCCCCAATCATCGGATTCCTTAACCTCTACTCATTTCGTTTCCCTTAATTATTGATACTATGGTTCCTACTGATTTAAACGTCGTACTTCTGTATATCTCCACCCTGATATTCCTTGTCAGATCCTTCGTAACCTGGAATCTCTCTCTCTTTTTTTTTTTTTTTTTTTTTTTTTTTTACTTCCAAATCTCCACCCCTTTCTATCCAATTCATTGGTTTCTGTATGGAACTCACAAGGCAACAAAGCATTCAAAATTTTGACATTTTTACTTTGAAACATGACTCGTTTTGGTATCACCATATAAAAGCAAATCAGCTTCAAAGATATCTGCTATATTTGTTCACACTACATTTACACCTAGTGGCAGCTAACGGAAATTAAAACTAACTTGATATATTCAGCCAAATTGATTCTAAATTGTGATACCAGGATAGTTTGTTGTTACACATAGCCACAAAGATTAGCACAAATTATTTGATCAAGTTAAGGCATATGATGAATCTACAGATAACGAAAATAAAATTGCTTGCCGTGATACAGTTTGTATTGCAAATGGGTTGCAAGGCATTACAGTATGGTTAACTGTTGCTCGAATGTCACAAGAATATTAGTAACATGTCTTATGTTGTTAATATAAGACATGTTGCTAATATTCTTGTGACATTCGCAACATGTCTTATGCCTTAACTTCAGCCAAAGACTCAATATTGTCTTGATAAACCCTTCCCCGAGATATCCCAAAACCAGAAAATTTTCTATAAAATTTCTCTCTGATTCAGAAAGAGAGTATAAACTGAAAAGAGGAGATCACAAGGCAAAGGAGAATATATTATCGAATTTCATGGGTTTACAATCCGATTGTAGGTATTTTTTCCCCTTTTTTGAAGACACTTTTGGAATTGGTGGGTAAAAACTAATAATTTTACACAGAATACTCGGACGAGAATACATCCCTTAAATTATGAAATTTCTTCTGTTTACATGTCATTTTAAAAAAGCAACAGCAAAAGAAATATAATTCTGTCATTTTCGGTAGATTCCCATAATAAAGGCCTCGATAAATTACTAAAAAGAAGAAAAAGACGACTGTTTTTCCATAGTTTTCTACTTGCCTCTACCTGGCAGACACGGTATTCTGTTGTATCCCCATAGCATTTCTGGCCAAATCCACTTGTCACGCTACCTAATCTAAGAAAAAAGAAAAATTTTTAAAAATTCTCAAAATAAGTTTAAATATAAACATGTAATAATTTAAATATAATAATATAACAAGTGTCTTGAACATAGATTTTTTTCTGATAAAAATCTGGATTTTTTTTTAAATCTGAATTTTGGACATCGAGGCCGTTATCAACAAAGCAGTCAGTGCGTTTATTCTATTTTCCTGTCCTGAAGCCATCCTTCTATCCATCTAAGGATTTTCCCTGTGATTCTAACCTGTTCTAGCTTATAAAGTAACCGCCCATGTGGTACTGAGTCAAATGCTTTGCTATCTAAATAAATAATGTTAAAATTATTCCCTAAATCCAGCTCATGAGTGACTCTGTCAAAATAGCTAACCAGATTTGTTAAACATGATTTTCCCTTTAAAAAACTATGCTGCCTATCCTTCAGAGTTCCATTTCTATCTAAATGATCCTGAATTCCACCCTTGATAATAGCTTCCATGATTTTCCCCACTACTGAAGTTAGACTGACCGGTCGGTAATTTCCCACTATACTCTTAGAACCGCCCTTATGTATTGGAGATACATTTGCACTTTTCCAATCCAACGGAATCTCTCCTGAGTCCACTGATGCTCTCATGATTAGCTTCAATGGTTCTGTGTATTCACTGCCGTCTCCCTTAAAAGTATACGGTATATGCCTCCAACCCCAGGATCCTTACCCGGCTGTAGGCTCGAGAGGTTTTTAATTAAATAATCATGTGAAGTTTCAATATCATTAATTACATATTTTTCAACTTCACCTCCCATAATTTCTCATTGACATAATGGCGTTTCTTCTGTAAATATAGCTGCAAAGTAACTGTTGAGTTTATCTGCAACATCAGCTGAGGTATCTGATACTGTCCTACGTCCATTACATAAGGGTCTGATCTAGTTTTCCCTTCTTTTCTTTGCATTTATATATGTGAAGAAATCCGTAACCCCACTTTTTGCTCTCCTTATTTATTATCTGCTCTATGATTATTAATCATCTAGGTGGTAGATGACTCTCATTATCTGCTCTATGATTATTAATCATCTAGGTGGTAGATGACTCTCATTATCTGCTCTATGATTATTAATGATCTACAGCATACCTGCTCTATGATTATTAATCTTCTAGGTGGTAGATGACTCTCATCAACCGGTGAATTACCACCACTTTGCTTATTGGAGGCTTGAAGTGGTGCAACCCATGTTTAGTCTCTAGAGCTAAGTTCCGGTCAACCCTTCCCTATCTCTTCCATCATGCAGTATGATTGATGACTTTTGAGGTTATGACGAACGTCGTAGCAGGATCCAATATTCCTTACATTTCGAGGGTACAGCTCTAAAACGGTGTTCGCAGGCCGGCCGCTAGTTAGTACACCGGACCAAACCTATTGGTAACTCTCTAGGAGGCTTCCGGATCAGCTAGTGTATAATCTTGCTACCTTTACTCTGCCAGATAGTGACTGGAGGGAGTCCGAATAGTGCGTATGCGGGGAGCATTCTCGAGGCCACGTTATGTCAAGGATCTGGGTATATTCTTACCGCGTGTATGCCATATGCAAAAATTTCATTACTTCATACAGCATGTCACACCTACTTTTTCTTGCTATTGAATACACCATGAATTGTCAAACTAATAGAGCAAGCTTATCTGCGAAAAGATTTAAACCTCCCAAGCACTTCCTAATTCATTTCACAAATATACGTGGTCTCAATTCTAATCTCAACGATGTCCATTTCCACTTGCAGTCTGCCAAACCCCATGTACTTTTTCTGACAGAATTTCAGTTATCGGTTGAATCAAATACTGCTCATCTCAGATGCCCAAATTATTCGCTGTATGATTCCTTTCGCCTCAAAGGTGGTACTTGTGCATATGTCCGTTCTGATATTCCCTGTCAGAGACTTGGCAATTTGGAATCTCCTCTCTTTGATCTTCTCTGGCTTAAAATGTCTCTACCTCATTGTGTCAAATTCATCTGTTGTCTCTACCGTTCTCCCAACTCCACTAATCACTTAGAGCTCTTTGACATCCTCTCTTTGCAACTTGACTTTCTCCAGTCCAACTTTCCTAACAGTGAGGTAATTTTCCTTGTTGATTTTAATGTTCACAACTCCAGCTGGCTTCCGTTTTCTAGTCACACCGACCCAGCAGGTCGAGATGCTGAGGTTTTTGCAATTACTAATGACCTTGCACAGATTTTTCATTTACCTACAAGAATACCAGACAATCCTAATCATACAGACAATACGCTTGATCTTTTTCTCAAAAACAACCCTTCTAAGTACACGGTCGAAGTGAGAGGTCCTTTAGGCACTTCAGATCACAACTTGGTGATTGTCTCTTCTCCAATGGAACCTTTATCTTATGGCTATTCCCAACCTCGTGTTGTTTGGCATTACAAGAGTGCAAAATAGGATGACCTGCGAGACTTCTTTTCTTCTTTTCCTTGGTCGATTACTGTTTCAAAACTTCTGATGTCAACGTTTGCTCAGATCGTGTCAGTGAAATTATTCTTGCAGGAATGGAATCCTTTATCCCACACTCCACTTTAAAATCTCGTCCTTTATCTAAACCTTGGTTTTCCAATAAATGTGCTAAGGCTGTTCAAGAGAAGAATGTTGCATATCGTAATTGGCTTGTTTCTAATTCTCCAGTTTCATTTTCTGCCTACACCAAAGCTCGCAACAATTGTAAAGCAGTTATTAATCAGTCCAAACTACAGTTTGAACAAGCTAAGAGTCGAAAACTTGCTTCTTGCCCTAATGGTAACCGAGCATTCTTGTCTCTTGCCAAAGCTATTGGCCGCAACTTTTGCCCATCTCCCACCTCTGTCCAAACCTGATGGTTCTATTGTTACTTCAGCCAAGGATAAAGCTGACCTGCTAGCATCCCATTTTTCTTCCAGCTCTCGTATTGATGATCTTGGTAAAACACTTCCCACCATTCCCAACACGCTGCATTCAATGCCTCCTGTGGTTTTCCGTCAAAAGGATATCAGAAGGATTTTGATGAATCTTGATGTTAAGAAAGCTCCAGGTCCTGATGGTATTTCTCCACTTGTTCTCAAAACCTGTGCTCCTGAACTTAGTCCTATTCTTTGCCGCCTTTTTTCACTCTCTTATTCCAAAGGTGTTTTTCCTTCTGCTTGGAAATTTGCTCATATCCAGCCAGACCCTAAAAAGGGTGACAAATCCCTCCCATCCAATTATCGTCCCATTGCAATTACCTCTACTCTTTCTAAAGTAATGGAGAAATCAATTAACCGGCAACTCTTAAACTACCTAGAAACCTTCCGTCTGATCAACGATCGCCATTATGAATTCCGTCAGTGTCGATCCACTGGTGATATTCTGGCTTATGTTACCCATTTATGGACTAATTCAATGGAAAGGTTCGGTGAAACACAAGTAGTTGCTCTTGACATCTCAAAGGCTTTTGATCGTGTTTGTCATAAAGGTCTTCTAAACAAGCTTCCATCTTATGGTTTGCCAACTGTTTTTAGTAATTGGTTGTCCAGTTTTCTCTTTGATCGCTCATTGAGGGTGATGGTAGATGGCTCTCTGTCTTCTAACTTCTCCACTAATGCCGGTGTCCCCCCTAGGTTCAGTTCTTTCCCCCACTCTATTTCTCTTGTATATTAATGACCTTCTTCCATTGACTGGAAATCCTATCCATAGTTTTGTGCTGATGATAGCACATTGCATTCCAGTTTCCATTTTGAGAAACCTTGTCCTGCTCAATCAGCTTCAACTTCTCGAAAATCTGCTACCAGTTCCTTAAATATCGATCTTGAGGTAATTCTCCAGTGGGGCAAAGACAACTTAGTTGATTTCAACCCTTCTAAAACTCAGTCTTGTCTTATATCTCTCAAAAAGGATTCTTCTGCTCCTATGCTTATCTTTAGTGACACTACGATTTCTAGGCAAAATGATATATCTCTTTTGGGGATTACCCTGACTTCTAATCTCTCTTGGCACAAGCACATTACAAATATTGCTTCCTCTGCATCTAAAAAACTTGGTTTTCTCTTTCGCTCTCGGCGTTACTTTTCTTCCATACAGCTGCTCACTCTGTATAAATCGCAAATCCGCCCTGCCATGGAATATTGTTCCCACATCTGGTGTGGTGTCCCCAAAACCTCTCTCAGGCTTCTAGATTCCATTCAGAAGAGGGCAATTAGGTCTTTTATGTCCCCTAGTCCTAGCATCATTTATAAACTTTAATATTTCGTCCTCATTCATTTTTAGATGCTCCTCAGAGCCTTAAAGACCTCAATCAAATCTCCTCTAAGGTGTCTAGTTTCCAAACTCTGCAACCTACATATTCGAAGTCTTTCTTCATAAGGAACCGTTTTGGCGATCTCACCAGGCGAGTTACTCGTCTTTGCACCCCTTCAAGAAGCTAGATGTCTTTCTTTAGGTGCGGTCTCCATACTTGGACACAGTGTTCCAAGTGTGGTCTAACAAAAGCCTTATATAATGGATTATCACGTCCCTGTCTCTACTTGCAAAAGTTCGATAGATCATCGATAGGACACCATAGGCCTTCCTTGCAACCTGTTTACAATGCTCAGAGAATTTCATGTCTGACCGTATTGTAACATCCAAGTCCCTTTCCTCCAGTACTGGGTTTAGTTGAACTCCACCAAGTGAATACGTTATTTTGGGATTACTGTTTCCCAAGTGTAATACCTTACATTTCGTTGGATTAAAGCATAGCTGCCATTTTTCTGACCATCCCTGAAGTCTATCTAGGTCGCTCTGAAGAAGCTCAGCCTGACAGTGATCATTAACTACTCTACCAATTTTAACAGCATCTGCAAATTTAGACATCACGCCCTCTATCCCTTCATCAATGTCGTTTATGAAAATTAAAAACAACAGTGGTCCTAATACTGATCCATGGAAAACCCCACTTCTTACATCAACCCAATCTGAGGAATAGCCATTTATCACAACCCTCTGCCTCCTGCCCTGAAACCATCCTGATATCCATCCAAGGATTTTCCCAGTGATTCCAACCTGTTCCAGCTTATAAAGCAACCGCTCATGTGGCACTGAGTCAAAAGCTTTGCTGAAATCTAAATAAACAATGTCGAAATTATTCCCTAAATCCAGCTCATGAGTGACCCTTTCAAAATAACGAACTAGATTTGATAAACATGATTTTCACTTTACAAAACCATGCTGAGTATCCTTGAGAATTTCAATTTTATCCAAATGATCCTGAATTCCACCCTTGATCATTGCCTCCATGATTTTCCCTACCACTGAAGTCAGACTGACAGGTCGATAATTCCCCACTTCACTCTTAGAACCACCCTTATGTATGGGAGATACATTGGCATTTTTCCAATCCAACGGAATCTCCCCAGAGTCTAGCTCGCATAATTAGCTTCAATGGTTCAATGCACTAACTTGTCACCTCCCTTAAGATTATAGGGTATATTCCATCAACTCCAGGAGCCTTACTGGCCTGTAGGCTCGAAAGTTTTTTTATTAAATAATCTTGCGAAATTTCAGTATCATTAATTGCATATTTTTCAACTTCGCTCCCACAATTTCCCATTGCCACAAAAGGCTTTTCTTCTGTAAATATCGATGCAAAATAACTGTTGAGTTCATCTGCAACGGCAGCTGGTGTATTTAATACTATCCCCTTTCCCTTTTGTAAAGGTCCGATCTGGTTTGTCCTGCTCTTCTTAGCATTTATATATGTGAACAATTCCTACCCCCCCCCCTTGTTCTGTTTGCTAGCGATTTCTCATAAACTGCCTTTGCCTGTCGAACCTTTTCCGTGGCTCTATTACCGATCATATTGTAGCTGTTATAGGCTTCAGTACTTTTTATTGCTCTGTAACGTTTCCATGGCACCCTTTTCTGCTCAAGCATTGTGGCAACTTCATTATTCATCCATCTTGGAACCCTCCTCGTGGAGTATTTTTTTAATGGTAAATACGCATTCAAGGCGTCTGTGATTAATGTTTTAAAAGCATACTACAGTTTAATTGTATTCGTTCTCTGTGCGATATCTACCCAGTTAATAGAGGCCATGTAGCACCTTAAGGCATCGTAATTTCCTTTTCTGAAATTATAACCCATTCCTTTGCCTTTTACTACTGCTACCTCTCTCTTCATCATCCACCATAGAACTCCGTGATCACTTCCTGCTACTGGATCCTCTACTGTCAGCCCTTTATTTAATTAATTATTTTATTTAAACCGCTCACACGATAAAGGTTTTGTTAATCGCTTTATAAATACTGATAGCACAGTATTTGTAAAGCGATTTAAAGCAGATGAAATAAAGATTAATTTATTAAAACATTAAAATTTGGTTTAACCTAAAGGAGACACCTCCGTTCCGACTATCCTTTTGAATTTCCGTTCTGATTCCCAGATGGATGCTCACACGATCAATAAGAAACATGAATATTATGGAATTCTCATAAAATACTTCGTCAGCAAATTACACATTGTGTTCCTTAAAAAATGTCTTGTTAACAACGTAATTCCAAACTTCGCTCTCGTTTGTACAAAAGATACATGTAAGAAATATCCATATAATATACCCCAAACTTCGCTTACAATTATTAGATATGAGCTAGGGAATAGATTCCGTGACAAATACAGACTTTTATGTCAAATTCATTACATCACGTTCTGGCTTAAAAGGATAATGTCAATTGAAGCATGGTCTGAATTCACACTTTAAGAACACACGTATTAATGCCGCACAACACATAGTAATCGAAAGACATACTAGAAAATGGAACGCGCTTACACGAAAACCTCACACCTCTCGGTCATCTTCGGTCATTAATCTATCATCGATAACGTTTTCTCCCACAGAGTTGTCCGGCTTTGAGTATGGGTTTAATTTTGCTGTTAATAGTAATTCTGTCTTAATCAATGCAAGACACTCGGTTTGAAAATGAAATTTTCGAACAGATTTATTATCTCCCTATGGGATTAAGTATTTCAGCTCCTATTTCTGAGATTTACTTAACTGCAGTAGAACGTCAAATACTTCAGCCGCTCCCCCTGAAGTCAAATTTTTTATACGGTATGCCGATGATATGTTACTAATTGGTAATAGAACTATTATTGATAACCTTTTAATAAACTTCAATTCGGTACATAACAGACTGAAATACACTCTTGAACTAGAGGAACACAATACTGTAGTATTAATTTCTTAAATTTAATAATATACAAAAAAGACAATAGGCCCAGGACCGTGATAATACACGGATACTTTGAGGTGAGTACCGATTCAGAAAGAAAACACATACAGGGAAATATTTAATTTTTCACTCTCACCATTCATACAACACAAAAAAGTCCGTACTATACAATCAAATACAGGGTCATCGAAAAAGGTGTCCGTGATTTCCCTTTTAATTATCTTCGGAAATATCTGATAGATTGCTGTGATGGTGGCAGCAAACAGGATGGTAACTCACTATAAGTTTTATTTGACACCTCAACAATGACCTTGGCTGCGCCGTGAGTGTGCGCAGAATGACTGTAAGTAAGATGGCACTGTTATGACAGATTTAAATTCAGCGTAACACAACACACTCTGCGCTTTCTGTTTCACGGTCGCCATCTTCCTGACACTGACTGAGGCGGTGGCCGTAGGAGACATTCTGCGCACACTCACGGCGCAGCCAAGGTTAATTGTTGAAGTGTCAAATAAAACTTAGTGAGTTACCACTCGCAAAGCGAATCGAAAGACCAGCAAAACAATGAGGACCCCCAACCAGAGAACAGCGAAGAATTAAGTAAGCAGCCGCAGCCTACCATAGACCCCAGATTGTGGGATGGAACGGTACTGGACCAGGTTTTGGCCCTCCGGGTGGAGCTTGAAAACAAACTGAAAGACTCCGCAAGTAGAATCTCAGCCGCCCTTAGGGCTGATATTGTAGGAATATGGACCAAGCTGGAGACGGTCTTCCACAAGGTTCGCAGTGAGGCAGAAAGAAATGCAGCCAAACTGGAGGCCTACCAGGTCACACAACAAATGCAACAGCGCACCCCTACCTATGCAAGTGTACTGAGTAATCCACCAACTGTGACACAGATGCCAAGAAATGAACAGCCAAAGAAAAAGACACTCCTCCCAACGCCAAACCCGGTAATACTAAGGCCCAAAAATGTCGAGGAAATAAGAACAAGTGAAGAAATTAAGGCAAAACTAATAAGCACCATGAAGGAAAACCTCAAACAGACCCAAATAAGAGGAATACGCAAGATGAGGAGCATAGGACTGGTAATAGAAACCGAGACAAAGCAAGAGATGCAAGGAATAATACAAAACCCCAAAATAGCCACTTTGGGTCTAAAAGCTGAACCACCCAAAAGAAAAGGGCCAACCATAATAATATACGACGTAGATAAAGACATCACACCGAACCAATTAGCGTACGAACTCTACGATAGAAACCTACAGGGTAAAATCCCTAACAAAAATCCACAAGAGATAGCAATGCCCAAATACTCTATTAAAGCGAGGGATGGAATAAACAAAAAATGGGTAGTAGAACTAACCCCGGAAGCCTTGCAAACGCTGAAGAACAAACAAGGGTGTTTATAGAATGGGGCTGCCACCGATATCGCGAACGTGTCGTCGTTCCGAAGTGCTGCCGCTGCTGCGAGTTCGGTCACACCACGCATACGTATGCACAAACCACCCCAACATGCGGCCACTGCTCAGAAAAAGGCCATGAATATAATGCCTGCCTCCACAAAGATGTGGGACCTACCTGCGTAAACTGTAAAAACTTAAAGCTAGAGTACAAGCATTCACTGAGAGACCCCATGTGTCCCACGTACCAACGAGCCAAGAGTTTATACCAAAGTAGGATTAACTATGGGGACGAAAATTAAAGCTTACAACACAAATATACTAAAAACAATTCAAATAAATGCGCAGAGGGCTAGAACAGTAGCCGACCAGATCCGGGTTGAAGCTGAAGAGGAAAACGCGGATGTCATCATATTACAGGAACCATACTCGCATGGGAAACGGGTTGTAGGCTACCCACTCACCTACAAAGTGATACACACAGTTGAAGACACCCCATGGGCTGCTGTCCTGGTAAGGAACAGCAATATCACAGTGACTAAAATCACGCAGTTCTGCACGGAGTGGGCCGCCTGTGCCCAGCTAAATACAGCTTTAGGGAACCTGTACGTTGTGGCACTCTATTGTAGATCAGGACAACAGATAGATTTTGCAATCGACTATCTTCAATGCCTGCAGGACATCCTAACAAAGCAAAAAATCATCATAGGAGCTGACGTGAACTGTCGATCCCCGATATGGCACAGTACTACCCCTGGCAGGCGTGGAACCCAAAATGGTCAACTCCTTGAGGATTACTTGGCAGGATCACAGCTGACAGTGCTAAATCAACCTCACCACTTGCAAACCTTTTGCAACACCCTCTGGGCGGCTACGATTGATGTATCCCTAGCCACTAGGAACTTGGCGGGATTTGTGACTGACTGGAAGGTGGAGGAGGCATGGACTACCTCAGACCACCGTGCAATCACCTTTAAAATAATCAGACAACTGATAACAGTAACACTAACAAACCAACAGAAAAACAGATATGCAGTTGCCAAAGGAGACTGGATGTCATTCAAAAACCTGCTCATCACAGCCATAGAAAGCCACCCAGCCAGTATAAACCCACAGAATGACCCGGATGACCTGCTGAGGGGAACTACAGACCTAATACAAACCATTAGCGATCGAACAATCAAAAGAAAAAACCCAAAACCTGGTGCTATTCCTTGGTGGACCCCAGAAATAGCCATGCTTCGACACCAGATGCAAAAAACTAGGAAAGATTTCTTTCCAGAGAGCCCGTAGGACTTGGCCCGCACATCAAGTTGAGGCTTTAAGACCGCGCTATCGAGAAGCCAGAAATCACTATACTCACGAGATACAGAAAAGCAAGAAGCGTTCCTGGGAGCGTCTAGTATCCACGACAGGAAGAACTGACCCCTGGGGTGTAGTTTACAAGGTGACTACAAACAAACTGCCCCGGGGGGGGGGAGGTGATCAGCACCACCAGGACTTCGCAAGGAGACTATACAACCACTTGGAAGCAATCAATGGGTAATATACTCGACACAAATTTCAAGGAACCCGCGACCGTAACTCTGCAAGAACAACATAATATCTGCGAAGAAAATGAAAAATATATCACCCCTGCGCTCGAGCCCCCCCTTCACCCATGAGGAACTCGGCGCGACTGCTACCAGGATCAAAAACCGCAAATGCCCGGGACTTGATAAGATCGAACCGGAGATACTCAAAAAAATAGTAGAAATTGCCCCTCAAATCCTACTAACCCTCTACAACAGATGTTTGGAAACAGGGAAATTTTCTGCGGCGTGGAAAACTGCAAACACCAAGCTAATTCTGAAAAATCCTACTAAGAACCCAGAATGTTCATTATCATACAGACCCATCGCTCTGCTCTCGGTGGTTAGTAAATTATACGAGAAGCTGTTTCCCATACGGATACAAAGCCACTACGAAAGGGCAGACCTGGCAGCTAAAAATCAGTTTGGCTTTAAGCCAGGATCCTCTACAGTGGATGCCCTTGGAGATCTGCTTAGGAAAGCACAAGAGTGCAGGAAAAAATATCTATTGGTCATTTCAGTCGATTTTGCCGGGGCGTTCGACTCACTTTGGTGGCCGATCGTCCTGAGCAGACTGAGAGAAGCTGCAGTACCAATCAACTTATACAAAGCAATGGAAGACTACCTTTCAGGTAGAAGAGTGGAAATAAATACAAATTATCAAAAAATCACAAGAAACGTACATAGGCGCTATCCACAGGGGTCTGTCTTGGGTCTTCTCATTTGGAACATGGTCTTGGACGATTTCCTGTGGCAGTACCTGGGGCTGGCTGAGGCCCAGGCCTTTGTGGACGATCTCATTGTTACTATTGAGGCAGATTCCAGAGTCCAACTGGAAAACATCGGTAATCAGGCAATGCAGAAATTACAATACTGGGCCACAAAAAACCAGCTAAAAATTGCACCGACGAAAACCATATCGATCTTGCTGAAAGGAACTCTTCAGGTACAGCGTCCGCCCCAAATAAAAATAAATGGCCTGACCATCAAACTCACCAAGCAAATGAAGTACTTAGGAGTTATCTTAGATAATAACCTATCCTTCATACCTCACCTGAAACACATAAGAATGAAAATAAGAAGACACTCAGCCTTAGTGGCTAGGATTACGAGGAAGGATTGGGGACTGAAAAACCAACCCTAACGTATATTATAAGTCAACCTTCATCCCAGCAATAATCTACGCCGCTGCAGTATCGTACACCAAAACATCACTGGTAACCAACAAGAAAATCCTGGATATGACATAGGACCATCGTATTGACAACCACACTAGCGTGCCGCACGGTAAGCACACCTGCACTGCAGGTGCTTGCTGGAGCGCTACCCCTGGATTTAGAAGCTGTGAAAGCAGGACTGCTCTACCTGCACTCAAAGGGAGTGGCCGCAAATCATCAGGACTTCACAATCAACCGAGCAAGCAGTCAAAAAACGGAAAGAGCACGACTACAGACCTACCTCCTTCAGGAGTGGCAACAAAGATGGACAGAGACAAAGGGCGAGATCACTCGTAAATTTTTTCCAGAACTGAACAAAATATACGCAAGGCAACCGGGCTGGTTCTTCCCGGGCCTCGTTACTCACAGGACATGGACCCTTCAACCAGAAACTGTTTGGCTTCGGCCTCGCCGATGACCCAAATTGCACGTGAAGGGAGGTCGAAAGCTGGGACCACCTGCTTTACGACTGCCCACCATACGAAGACGTCAGATGCACCCTCATCACGAAAATCCATTACCTGCCCAAAGGACTTGAACATCACTTCATTGACACGGAAGAGGAGTACCGTGCGCTCTCCCAGTGTGCACAGGACCTCTTCACAAGGAGAAGGGTGTTAATTGCCATACGTCGAGACTGATAGTACAGTAACATAAATCGCATAAGACAGAGACAACTCCTGGAAAAGAAAACTGTGGATGAAAAGAAAATGAACGGAAAAGAAAGGAATAAAGAAAAGAAGAATGGAAAAAGAAGAAGAAAAGAGAATCAACGGAAAAAAAAAAAAAGGACAGGGATTGCCTCATGAATGTCCCAATCTGAATCAAGTGGACAAGAATCGAGACAACAAAGAACAAACTGCAGCCTAGCTCCCAAAGCCTCACGGCAGCCTGAAGAGGGCACCCTAGCCCCCTTCACCTTTAAACCCTACACCCCCGGGGAGACGATTCTCTCGTGCTCCCCCCCCCCTAATTTATACTTTGGTGGGGCATGGGCATGTCACACTGAACCTTGGGGCTGTCTTCCCTATTGGCTCCATACTTCTGTCTTTCTCCCCCCCCAGTCTTCAGCTCCCCGCCCTCTCTATCTTCACGCTAGCGAAGCCGCACACACCTAAATTTAAATACATCCAAAATATCTTCAACCACGTTCTGGCCCAACTGAAGCGACGTCAACCCCACGATTGACGTTGGAATGTGTATACACGTTGTGTGTATATATGTGCTTGTATGCACACATATATACACCCAACTCAAGTGACGTCAACCCCACGATTGGCGTTGGCATATGTATGCACGTTGTGTGTACATATGTGCATGTGTGTATATATGTGCTTGTATACACACATATATACATGCAATATAAATACAATCTAAAATTTTTTTCTTTATTATTTTATTTTTTTCAATAACATACACGTATAAGTTATAAATCCAGTTTATTGTAAGAATACAAATACTGTATATACTAACAGTAGCTTTCGAGACGCGTGTCTCTTCATCAACTGCATTGATATCCCGTACAGTTAATTGGAAACGCAGTATCATATGTACAAAACAACATCAACAGTCCTCGTAATACTAATATTTGTAGTTGATGCCGTTGGTTGATGCCGCTATTACTTTAATTAAATTAGTTTCATTATAAAATATTTCAATACGAAACGCTAGCAATAGAATGGTTCCGTCATAACACTTCACTTGAAATATTAAATACAAAATTACCAGTTAGTTTTTCTCCAGTATGGAGTCTTGCACATATCAAATTCCCACGTGTCTAAGCAAAGCATCATGAGGACTTAGAACTTCTTTTTAGACTCCGTCTTTTCTTACACCTTCAGCCACTGACGATGAATAATTCGAAATCTATCGTTTGTACTCTTACGTTACAACTTTTAAGATTTTAGTTTCTTCGTTTACATAGTGATTTAATTTTATAGATGACAACCTGGGGAATGGGCGGTGCACTCCTTCCTCCTGGCTTAATCTTAAATTACTAATGTAGCTCAACTTTTCTATTTTAATTAATTGTATTTTAATATCTCTACCTTTGATATAACTTCAATGTGATAATACACGGATAATTTGAGGTGAGTACCGATAAATTAAGCCATTGATATATTATTGATTTGAGAATTAATACGGTACTTTAAGACTTACTATGAAGTTTTTTCATTCATTTAACCTAAACGTATTTCAAGGGTAACCCTTTAAGTGCTATACAGATTTTCTAGCAACAAAATACATAACCAAAAACAAAAATAATAAAAAAGTGACCCCAGCATAAGACGCTAACCTGGCTTTACATATTCGTGTACGCATGCGTACTCCAATACCACATGTGCGGCTACATTGCGACCAAGCAGTCCACTGAGTCCAGTTCAGGTATATATTTCTTGAATGGCCGTAATGATGGTGTGATGGTAAATACGACTGGTACTGTTCCTGCCTTCCGAATACCTAAAAAAATAAAATATTTGATATATAGCGTTTGATTAAATTAAAAGTAGCAAGTGTAGAACAAATCAATGTTATAAGGATGGAATTTATTCCAGGAAAATTAGAATTTTTATATACGTAATGTAAATAATTTGCACACTTTTGTAAATTTCTGCATATCCTTATGAATGCTGGCTTAAATAGTGTACTTAGAAGTGTCTGAGCTTACATGATGAGCTTTGTCTGCCATACGAGAAAAATGATCACTCTTCGCTTTTCAATATCTAATCAACTATTGCTCTCATGATATAAAAAAGCGTATAAATGAAATGGAAGTGCAGAAAATAAAAATAAATTTTCTGTTTATACCCCGGAACGACCAATAAGGCAAAAGGAGTTTAAGAATACAAGAACGTTCTACCGTATTTAGTAGTGGTGTGGCTTGAACCATGGTCACTTAAAGCAGTACACTTTTGTACTCTCGCACATTTTTCTGTGCTTTATTTATTTTTCAGCAGATATGTCCAGTAAGAGTGGTCATTATCAAATGAGAAACTACCTAAAATATTGAGTCGCTCGCTCGTAGTAAATAGTAATACTAGTATCCTCCGTATAGTTCAAGGAAGACACAGGCTTTTGCTGGCCTGACAAAAAAAACAACAAAAAAAAAAAAAACAACCAAGTAGATAAGAAAACACAAATTATATGCTTCCCTCCTTACACAGGTAAGTATCCAAAATTTGAAATAAAAATGTGGTTCTTTGTAGTTTGTAAAAACATTTAAGGCCTATCGCACTATTAATTAAAAAAAATGTTTTTAAAAATAGTAGTTCCAAAACTTAAGTTTGCTGGCTCAGATTGCCTAAAAAAATTCCTGGGCACACTCCTTCAAGCATGGCACTACCATTCAAGTCCTTTATCTTATCAGATGGTAGTCTTGGAGCCTCTTTTTGAATAAAAGCTACATTTCTCACATCTTGAATAATCTTTTCCTTTTTGAGAATATTTTGAATACTCCAAGGTCACTGAATGTTTTTTTTATAAAACGCTTTGGAAGTATCAGAAGAACAATCTTTAATTACACTGAGTTTCTGTATTGGAATACTTTGGTATTAATAAGATCATTACATGCACTCATACAAGTCCAAAAAAATTCTTTGGTTGCAATTTAACAGGACCCATACGATGAACTTCCCTAGACTCACGAATAACTTTCATCTGGATTTAAACATTTTTTTTTCAACTTGTGTTTTTCAATGTGCGCAAAGTCTTGGTCACAGTTCAGCAAGCTATGGTCTTTGATAACAAATTTGTGCGCACTTCTTGAAACAGCCCCATACTTGTCATGAATACCATAAGAAAAATCATGGTTTGATTTTTATTCTGCCCTCAGCAGTTATCAGACCAGATAATCAAATTTTCCCGATGTATCACTCCTCCATTAATAACATTAGAAACGCACAAGGCAATTTCGTTGCTGCCCCTGGAAGCCAGTACTTCATGCCAAACATTCATGAAAGCTATATCATTGTCAGCTAGATGAAGACAGAAGTAGCAGTTCAGTTGTCTGCTGTAGTACATATTCGAAAGTGTAAAATTGGTAAAGGAATCTATTGAAATAAATGAGTATGGCATCCATATAGCTTCGAATCACTGTGGTCTTTTTGCATTTCAGTTAATGCTTTTGTGCACTTGTGGTGATGAACATTCAGCTAAACTTTAGTTTTTTTTTTGTTTTAGCATTATTAGCTACTATTATAGCAAGTCATAGGTTTAACAAGTGTCAACTTGTGGTGGATGAAACAAGTCAGGAAAACCTGATCTGATAAAAGGATGATCAGATTGAGGTAATTTAAGGCCTTGAACGGATTGAGTAGCCGAATGTGAATTCAGCCTACTCAATCCGTTCAATGCCCTAAATTGTCCCTCTTGCTGAGATCACACAACTCGTGTCTAATCTCTGTGTTGATCATCTCTGACGAGGCTGTTTAGGGTTTGTTATTTGATTTTTAGGAGCATTAGCAACTAAGGCCATATTGCTCGGGGATATGCGGTGGCCATTCCCTGACCTTTCCGCATCCTCCGTATTTGGTGGTGACGGGCTCGAACCCCGGTCTAATCAAGAAGCGTGTGCTATGCACTGCTGCACCTGGCTACGGAGGCGCCTGCTGTTTAGGTCGATGGCTCATTAGTAATAGGGAGGAGTGTAAAGATCAGTGACGTCATTATGATAAGAGATGGCAGTGACTAACGTACAGACATCTTTCCTCAATTATTTTTGACACTAGATGGCGATTTCAAAAATTTGGAATTACTGTATTTAATTTTCTTTTTGTTAGTAGAGAGCTTTACTTATTCTTAATTATTTTATTTTAAGTTAGTTATTTTTATTGAGTGTTGAACCGGTGCTTTAATCGTCGCTGGTGGTT
The DNA here is from genome assembly GCF_048544385.1 of Mastigoproctus giganteus. Taxonomy (NCBI): domain Eukaryota; kingdom Metazoa; phylum Arthropoda; class Arachnida; order Uropygi; family Thelyphonidae; genus Mastigoproctus; species Mastigoproctus giganteus. Next base: position 156,706,672 of record NC_143581.1, on the reverse strand, counting down.
TTCTATTCTTACTACTCGTCTGATGGCGAGTGAAAGGCTACGAGATGTTATTGATAATATTTTTTGTGGCATCAGGTGATTGCATTCTACGTCCTAGCAGAGTGTGTGTGTGTGTGTTTCTTTTTCTGATTTGGGTTGCCGATCATTCCAAACCCCGCGGCGTTCCCATTAGGTTTGCCTCCTTTAACTAAGATATTATAATTATGGTGATAATGTGTTTTTTTCAAGAAATGTTAGCAAGTCTCTCTTGTTAAACTTAGTTGGAGAGTAGTGCTTGAGCTGTGAGGTTGTGTTTTCGTATAGTTGCGGATAATCAATTGCGTAATTGTATTCAATTGTCTTGGTTGTTATAGTGTTTTCTTTATATTGTGTAAACCTTCTGAGTGTATGGTATTTGAGTATAAATACTTCGTCCATTAATAATACTTCTTGAGTATTAATACTTCGTCCATTCGGCCAGTACTAACAGCGATTGTTTCGACGGAAACTGGTGTTACAGGTAAAATATTGCTTGTTTTAGGCATAAAGTTGTGTATTTGTTGTATTCAAGTGGAAATTGTGTTGAGATTTAATTAACAGGAGACTGAAGAATTGCTATATTAAGTATTGGTTCGAATATGAGTAGATTTGTGCTATATACCTTTTGCAGATACTTGATAGGTAATTAAAAATGGAAAAAGGATCTTTAAGAAAAGCAGTAGGATCGTTGGAAGGGGTGGATTTCCACCCCTTCGGTTAAAAAAAAATCCACGTGTTCCAGTAGAAGCTGGTAAGTGAACGAATGTTATTAAGCAAACTCAGGGACTGTCCTGTTGAGAAATGTGATCAGGGTTCTTAAGTTGAGAGTTTAGAGCAGGCAGAGGTATCGGTTGATACGGAACATGTCATTTGAGGTATTGAGCGATTTATTTGATAAAATGCAGGTAGAGGGTTATCAGGTACTTTCCCTGAGGAAAATAATAGTATTGAAGTAGAAAGAGAGAGAAATATTTTGAACGAAGCAGGTGAAGAGAATATGCAGAATGCAGGTGATGATCCGGCTGCAGTTTTGAATAATGTTGAGTAGCTTAAAAGCAGGATGATATTAGTGCTAAAGTTAGTAATATGCTGGCAAGTAGTTTGAATGATTAGTGAGGTAGATATGAGAGTACTTCTTATTACTAAATTAAAAGAGCAAGTAGCTAAATATACTACCGAAGAAGGGAATAAGATAGCTGAAACAGTATCTAATTATGTATTGGATAAATTGATTGCTATGGAGACTGCAGCGACGGCGTTGATAATTGTAGCGAAAGGTTAAAGGCAAAAGTGGAGGAGTTACAAGCTAGGGTTAATCTATTTGAAAGTCTTGGGATGGGGAACCCTTGCAAAACCAGGTGGTGAATCAGTTACTGACTTATGCTGATAAAGTTCAAGAAGGATTACTTAGATAGGACTGGCGGGCAAAACTTTACGAAAAGTGACCCGCAACAGGTTCAGAAACCGTCTATAATCGAGAGCTGCTGAACTTCTGAATATCAAACTAGTCAAGGAGTAGTAATTTAAAGAGTGATTTTAAAGAAGTTAAAATACGTAATATGAGGGTGATAAGGAAAAAGGGAGTTTTGTTGGAAACCAATGATAAGAATGACATGCATAAAATAGCAGCTTCAGATTCTTTTGCAACATTGGGATTAAAATATGACAAACCAAAAATGAATAATTCTACAATTCTGGTGTACGACGTAGCAAAGGATAAGTAAAGAAGATATACGAGACATGCATTTGTAAAAACTTACAGGATTTTGATTTCGGAAGAGGAATTGAAATAGGAAATAGTTTTTAGATTTAATGCTGGTAATAAAAATAAAGCTACCAATTGGGTTATTGAACTTTCACTGAAAACGATTAGGTGTTTAGAAAGCCGGGATAGAACATGCATCACAATTCTGCACACATAAAACTGTATCATGTGGCCACTGTGCAAATTAATTAAAGACAGTGATCCTAAATATATTAATTGTAAGCGACGTAATAAAGATTACAATCATGCAGTACGAGATCAGAAATGCCCAGAATATCTGAGAGCTGTGGAATTAAGAAAAGTAAGAATCGTTGATGAGTAATATACCTGACAACTTGAATATTACTAGAACCAATTTGGTGAGAAGTAGTCAAATAAAAGTTATGCAATTAAATGCTCAAAGGTCGCGTACAGTCGCCGATGAAGTACGAGTATTTGTGGCTCAGTATAGTTATGATATCGTCTGTCTACAAGAACCGTTTTATGTGACTGGTTCAGGATATTCGGTCTAAAGTAGCTGAATATCCAGAAATATCAAGAATTGTGCAATCCTCGGAATGGCAGCCAAAATCTGCTATTATAGTGTTTAATAATGATATCAATTTAACTGTTATATCAGGTTTATGTATTCAAAATGCAACGTGTATTAATAGCTGTAGCATATCTTTTTACATAATTTCATTGTATTGTCCATCTCAGGATATTACCTGTTCTATTGATTATCTGGAAAGGGTTTTTATGGCATTAGGCAATACAAACCTAATCGTCACTTTGGATTCTAATGCAAAATCTATTCTGTGGCATAGTAATCAGGGTGATGTTCGTGGAAGATTGTTAAAATTTATAATTTCACATAACCCGACTGTACATAATCAACCAGGAAGGCCTTTTACTTTTTCTAATTTAAATGGGGAATCCAACATTGATTTCACCATCTCTTCTGCGGGAATCCAGAGTAAAATCTTGGACTGGTATGTTAAGGATCACTAATAGTGATCATCGCGCAATCTATTTCCTTGTTAATTTCAGTTATATAGAGAACCAGTACAGATGTGTAGCGAACTTAAGATTTCCATATAGGAAGATATACTGGGACAGATTTAAAGAATCATTATGGCAGGACTATTTTACACGAGAGGTAACTGAATTTAACGTATTTAATGCTCAGGAAATTAGTATGCATGTTCAGAATTCAATTTATCGCTCTATGGTGTATGCAACCAGGAGGAAAAAGGAATATTGTTGTGCCATGGAAGTCTGCTGAATTGTCCAATGATAGGCGAGAAGTTTTTAGAGACAGAAAAAATTACCTGCATAACAGAGGTGGAGAAGGGAATGAAGTACAGCTATTGAAGGAAACAGAGTTAAAAGGAGGCAATATTATAAATTGATTCAATATTATGAATTGATTAAAAGGAGGCAATTTATAATATTGCCTCCTTTTAACTCTGTGTAAATTGAAGGAAATTAAAGATTTGGAAAAATTTGGTATCAACCGCAGGTAATACAGACCCGTGGGTCTTTACACAATCTAAAAATAAAATAATGACAGTAGATATTTTTAATACAGTAATTAGTGGATGATGAGATAATAAACTGTATCTCTACAGTGAAAGCTATAGCTGATAAATCATTTCCTGAGGATGGTCAAAGAAATGATAAAGTATTACAAGTTGATATTCGACGACAAAATGACGAGTACAGCACTAACGAGCATACGGAGTTATTTACTGCTGAAGAATTAAAAGTAGTTGTGTCTAAGTTGAATCGCAGTAAGTGTCCTGGACAAGACTTGGTTGAAAATGTAGCTATAGTCAAGATGTATGATCTGTTTCCAGTTGTTCTTCTAAACATGTATAACAAATGTCTTTTGGAGACTGTTTTGTCCAGAAATACAGAGCATACAGACCTGTATCCTTGCTAGCAAATTTGGGCAAACTGTATTAGTGACTATTGTTGATTCGAATACAACAGTTGGTGGATTGTCGAAAATTAGAAAAGACAAATCAGTATGGATTTCAAAAGGGCAAATCTACAGACGATGCTGTAAATGATTTGATAGAATATTGTAATACATCAGTAGAGAAATATGTTATGGCAGTGTTTATCGATTTCGAGTGCGCGTTCGACTTCCTGTGGTGCGAAAATGTTTTAGGTGTCTTTAGGAAGCTTGAATGCACTTCCCAGCTATACCAAGTCGTTAGGAACTACTTTTCAAATCAGAGTATTCAAGTTAAAGCACAACATCATGTCATACAGTAGGAGGGTATATGGATGCTGTCCCTAAGGATCGGTTTTGGGTCCAACTTTTTGGAACTTAGTATTGGATGACTGGCTCTCTCGGAATCATGCACACTGCCACAAGATAGCTCATGCGGGCGATTTGGTAATTTGTGTCACAGGCAGATCTAGGAAGATTTTGGAAGAAGTTGCGCCTGTTTCACAGGACCTAGAAAATTGGGCTAATTTTAATAAATTAAAAATCGCATCGAAGAAAACAGTAATGATGATTTTAATCGCCATCTTAATTATCGGAGGCCACCTAGAGTTTGATTAATGGAGAACAGATACCGTATGTACCCAGAACTAAATATTTAGGAGTAGTAAAATAGATGACCGGTTTAGTATTATGTCCCATATTGCTAGTATTACGGAGAAAACAAAGTTTCTCATCTGCGGTAGTGAGAATTACAAGATCAGAGTGGGGTTTACAGAAAAAGACCTTGCTGCTCTACTATATGGCTGTGTTTTTACATATAGTTGCGTATGCAGTTGGAATATGGTACAATAAAGTGATTGAGTAAAGTTCGGATTAAACTGTTATCCTTACAGAGGTTTGTTACTAGCCATATTTCGAGCATGCAGACAGTGTCAACCAATGCGTTGCAAGTAATGGTGGGAGTTCTACCGTTTTGCATCCATTATGGAGATCAGTGCCCAAAGTAACAGTGATATTAAGAAAGAAAAAAAGAGAATACTGCAGATTTTATGTAACTTATGGCAAGAAAAATGGATTGCTAGTGAGACAGGAAAAGTTACAATGAAGCTTATTCCTGATGTAAGGCACGAAGGGTTGATTCAGCCTATTGATAACGATTTTGACAGTCCTTTAAAACTACGAAATTCCGTGCCGCCACCACCGGTTGTGTTCTATTTGTTTTCCCTGCTCATGGACTATCGCACGGCATCGCAATTTCTATTGAAGTAAAGCCCGCTGAAAAACTGCCAAGTCAATCTTGCCCCTTTCCTGCTGGCAGACTTTCCACAAACTTTCAACAGTTCTGGGCGGCGGTTTCCGAGAGCTCTTTTCAAAAGTCCGAATGCGCAAAAATCCATGGGTGCAGCGCCAGGTGATTTAATAGGTATATCTTCAAACGGGATTGAACGAACACCTGTCACCGCTTCCATTCTCCTCAAAAAAAAACACGGGTGGAACGTGACTGTGTCTGGATGTCTTAGTCTGGTGCACCCAGACCTTTTCAGCGTCAGAACTGTACAGTGTGGGTATTTCAGGTTCTAAGAACGGCTGTAGAACTTCAGTCTGGTAATACTCTAAGTTGACTTTCCCGTTTTTAGCGACTCTACGCAACTCAAATTTGCCGTTATAACGAAAACCGGCTACAACCATAAAACCTTGGCCAAAACTTTCCTTGCCCTGATGCGCCCATGTTGGAAAGGCCTTGTCACCGTGTGGACGGCAATAAATTGCACGATTTTTTTTGCAATAGAAGAGGTACACCCACGCTTCGTCCAATGTTGCTACGAATTTCCACCTTTCAGCTGCCAGGTATTTTTTGAGCATTGACCCGCCGGTCTGCAATGTGCCTTGCTCCTAGGTGGTGTACGAGAGCCTTGTGCTTCTTCTCCATTTGCAAATTTTCGTTGATTATGCGACAAGCACTTGACTGGGATGTTCCCACGCGTGAAACTATAACTCTTTGGGTTTTTGGATTTTCACCGACAGCGAGCGACTGCACTTTTCATACTACCTCCCTCGTTCGACTTGGAGCAGGTTGCAGTTTCTTCTATGTTTTCCGCCTACTTGCAGCAGCTTCGCGGAATTTTCCTTTGCCATTCAAAACCTTATGGATACCGAACTTCAATAACCTATCAATAATTTTCGCATAACTGTACTCTTCTTCGGAAAGTGCGGTTATGTAACCTTCCAACCATGGGTCCAATTTCCGAGGCAAGTCGACATTAAAACAACTTCTACAACTGATACACCTATTCATAAGGTTTGTGACTGCGCCTGTGGGAAAAAAATTACATTGCTGCCATACGTCACAAGTAGGATTAATATCAAAATCGTTATCAAAAGGCTGAATCAACCCTCCTCCGTATATTACTTGCACATCTGCCGGAAAATGGTTCTATCCCTCCATGATCACGTCTTATATTCTAACTGGACATGGGTCGCTTAAATATAAGTTGTGTTACTTAGGATTAGAGGTTGGTAGTCAGTGTGATTGTGGTTTAGAAGAGACCTGGGCTCGTGTGCTATATGAATGCCTGCATTACTTTGACGGGAGGCAGGAACTTGCGGTGCAGGTTCCACAATTACAGCCAGAAGTGGAACAGTCATTACTAGCTACAGCTACTAATTTAAATGCATGACAGAAGTTTTGTATTCGTGCCTTCGCTAGAAGAAGAAACCTGGTGAATATTGATGGTCCTGGAGTAGTGAACAGGAACATACAATGTGCTGCCACTTTATTAGGTACACCTACCTAGCAGCGTGTTGAGCCTCCTTTAGCCTTCAAAACAGCCTGAATTCGTCTAGGCATGGACTGAACACGATGCTGAAAACGTTGTGCGGGAATAGAGTACCATGCAGACATGAGTGTGTCACTCAGTTCCTTGAGATTCGACGGAGGTGTAGGACTGCAGCGAATAGCCCTTTCCAGCTCATCCCAAAGATGTTCAATAGGATTGAGATCCGGGACTGAGTGGGCCAATGCAGCAAAGAAAAGTCAGTCATGTTCCTGGAATCATTCTATAGTGATTCCGGCTTTGTGCACCGGCGCATTATCCTGCTGGAAGTAACCATCTGACTGAGGATAAACTATCAACATGAACGGATGCACTTGGTCAACAACGATGTTTAGGTACGATGTGGCATTCAAACGTGAATCTATGGGTATCAATGGACCCAACATGTGCCAAGAAAACATTCCCCACACCACAACACTGACCCACCACCTTGCACAGTAGTCGTCAGACATGACGGGTCCATGGATTCATGTTGTTTTCCCCAAATTCTGAGCCTTCCATCAACATGATGTACCAGGACTTCGACTCATCAGACCAAGCAACTGTTTTCCAATCCTCAATAGTCCAGTGCTGGTGTTCCTGGAGCCTCAGGAGGCGTGCTCTCTTGTTCTTCATTGATAACAAAGGTACGCGATGTGGCCGTCGGCTGTTGTAGCTCATTCGCGACATAGTGCGATAGTCCGTTGCGATATTTTGTTCTGCGCACCAAGGTTGTATTCTGAGGTGATGTGCGACATTGTGGCCGTTCTATTTGCTTGCACAATTCTAAATTCTTCTCTGACCTCTCTCATCAACTCCACGTATGACGCAGGGCTGACCACGCGTCGGTGTGACTGCTGCCTAATCTTGAGCTCCTCAAGTTTTCAGTGTTTAATGTATTTTTTTAGCGAGTCTCAGTAATATTTTCGTATAGAGACTTCCTTAGTTATCCTGCATCCTTAGTGAAGATGAATACCATGAAACTTTAGGTAATTATTGTTTTTTACGTGATTTGTTTCTTGCCTGTACTGTATTCATATTTGCCGCCTTTGCTTGTCTCAATGCCCGGATGTTAACACATTGGTTACTAGCCTCCACTGCTCGCTAACTCTTGCCCACTACTGTATCACATCACAAGGTCAAGCAGTTGCATTATTATTATTAATAGCCATATGGTGCAAGGAAGCCTGAGGCTTATGCTGCACCGGCCAAAAAAAAAAAAAAAAAAAATTCCCTATTACCCTGAGAGAGAGAGAGAGAGAGAGAGAGAGAGAGAAGTAGAAAGGAATCACCAAGAAAGAGAAGAATGATGATATCCAGCTCAGGATCCTGGGTGTGCCAAGCCCATACTCACCAGATGTGAGCCCCTGGGGGTAAATTGTGTTGGGAGTTAAACGCCAGTCGACCCCTTGTATTGCAGGACGTTTACAACTCCGACCTATTTATGCTCCCGCTCTACTTATGAGACTGCCTTCGGCAACAAGTTGGAAGAAACTTGGCAATCAAGCGTTTGGTTATTTGTCTGCTATATGCCTGGCAACCAAGTTTTGGAAATTGTCAGCTTTTTGCCTTGACAACACTCTTAACAGACCACTTTTACTTTGACTACTAATTGTAAGCTTTCTCGGAATTTATACTGCGCTTCAAGCTGCTAAGTTGGCGAATTGGCATCAAGATGGTTTCTTTTGCCCTGCCTTCTCACTTTCATGATTACTGCCCACCTAGCAATACCCTTCATCCCCTCTTAAGCTCTTTTCCATAAACATTGTATGATGGAAGACGAACTCCACAAATAATGCTCTTACAGAAAAACAAATATCATCTTCGTGCTCATTGCCCCTGAAAACCCCCAGGCGAAAGTTCTTCAGGTCTTCTAGCTGTATTTTTGCGAATAACTCCCCCCCCCCTGTTTGTGGGGGACAGGCAAAATCTTCTTTAGTGCACACAAATTCGCCAAATTGGAATACGAACTTGTAGCGGGTGTCTTCCTGCACCAAAAATCAAGTCCTATTGAAGCAACACCGTACGGAGTCGGAAATCCGGACCTACTTCGATTATTCCAAATTATCCCAACATGGAGGGAAAACCAATAAAACCCAAACTTCGTTTCAGCATACCAACAAGGATGACATTACAGTCATCGAGCATGACGGGGGGCCGGTGGATCCCCGCGCTGGAGCCCCCTCCTCTAAAGGGAAAACCCGCTCACAAACCGACACGAGAGAATCACAAGAGATTCATGCCTCCCAACGGGATTCTACCGAAGAGAAACAAGAGGAACCACCACTGGATTCAACCTTGCCCAAGGGCACTGTCCTTGAACAGAAATTAATCCTGCGAACCGCCCTTGAAAACTTATTCAAGAAGCAGAGCAGCAGAGTGACTACAGGACTAAGAGCTGGAATAGTTTGCCTGTGGACCAAACTAGAAACAATTTTGGACCAAACGCACCTGGAAAATGAAAAAATAACTACCAGGCTTGATGCCTATCTTGAAAGTGGGGCGAACAAAGTGCAACAGCGCACCCCCACTTTTGCTGAAGCGCTGAGGACACAGAAACCAACCAACCAAACAGCAACTAAGGAACCTACCACTAAACGCAAGACCCTCTTGCCAACCCCACACCTAGTCATCGTAAGACCGACCTCCAAAGATGAAACTCACACCAGCGAAGAGGTAAAGAGCATAGTAGTAAACAACCTTACCGAAGACTTAAGAGCGGCAAAAATCAAATCGGTTCGCAAAACCCGAAATGTGGGTGTTATCATTGAAACCCAGACAAAGGCGGATGCAAACCTGATACTAAACAATCAAAGAATCCACACATTTGGATTAGAGGCCCTACCACCGAAAAGAAAGGGATCTAGTATAATTATATACGACTTGGACAAGGACATAACCCCGACTGATATCCAAACAGAGCTGTACATGAGAAACCTACAGCAAGACCATCCAGGGAAGGCACCATCAACCATCGTTACTCTGAGATTTCAGACTGCAGCTAGAGCAGGAAACGCCACCAACTGGGTGGTAGAGCTCTCACCAGCGGCCTGGAAGACTATATGCCAGCAAAACAGTCTTTATCAACTGGGGCAGCCACCGCTTCAGGGAGTATGTACCCTTCCCAAAATGCTTCCGGCGTTGTAAATTCGGGCATACTACCCACACCTGCGCTCAGACTCAGCCCACCTGCGGCCATTGTACAGAACGGGGACACGAGGTTAAAAACTGTCCAAATAAGGACAAAGACCCTATCTGTGCTAATTGCAAGTTGGTAAAAATGGATTGCGAACACTCGATAAGGGACCCCAACTGTCCCTCATACATCAAAGCGAAGAGCATGCACCAAACTAGAACTGATTATGGCGACTACAACTAAGAAATTCAACACCACAGAGATGAAAATATTCCAGCATAATGCACAGAGGGCCATGGCTGTGGCTGACCAGCTATGCCTTAAGGCCGACCAAGATAGCGCTGATATCCTGCTACTTCAGGAACCGTATGCACATTCCAAACAAGTAAGGGGCTACCCACTTGCATATAAATTAATCCAATCTGATGAGGACACTCCCTGGGCTGCGGTCCTGGTCCGAAACCCAGACATCACAGCAACGAAGATCGCACAGCTGTGCACACCCTGGGCAGCCTGCGCCCATGTCATCACACCAATAGGAGCCTTCTACGCCATATCCCTCTACTCTAGACCGGGACAGGATATTGCACCAGCTATTTGACATTCTACCAAACCAGCGTATCATTGTGGGGGCAGACGTGAACTGTCGGTCGCCTGCATGGCACAGCAAAACGGAGAGTAGAAGAGCAACGCACAATGGTCAGCTACTTGAAGACTTCCTAGCCACCTCGCCGTTCTTGATCCTTAACCAGCCACACCATCTGCCCACCTTCTGCAACCTGCGTTGGGAAGCAGACATAGACATTACAATAGCCACAGCCAATATGGCCACGCACATCGACGGATGGACAGTCGAAAATTCCTGGACAACATCCGATGAACGGGTGATCACTTACCGAATCTGAAGAACGCTAACCAGAACTCCAATCACCAGATATCTCACCAACAGATTTGCAATCCACAAAGCGGACTGGAATCAGTTTGCGGATCACCTAGCCATAGCTGTCAAAGCTAGACAACAGCAAATAGAGAAGGAAACTGATCCAAACATCCTGCAAAGAACAGTGACTAACATAATCACACAGAGTCCAGCAATGCAACCATAAAGAGTAAGAGACCCTCCCCAGGAATGGTCCCATGGTGGACCCGGGAGCTGCAGACCCTTAGGAAGGAGGTCGCATATAGAAGGAAACAATTCCAAAGAGCCCTCAGGTCTTGGCCGCAGGCTGAGGTGGAGGCCTTAAGACAATGCTATAGGGAGGCAAGAAATCTATACACAGACAAAATCCAAAAGAGTAAAAGAAAATCCTGGGAGTTGCTTGTCTCCACAGCTGGAAACGCAGATCCCTGGGGCGTTATATACAAACTAACTACGAACAAACTCCCCAGGGGAGAAGTCCTCACGACGACTCGAATTCCACAAGGCACTCTAACAACAACGTGGGAAGAATCAGTCAACAACCTCCTAAACGCAATATTGAAGGAACCAGCACAGGCTCATCCAGTGAACAACAACTCAAGCTTTGCAAAGAAAATGAAGAATACCTCACGGAACAGAGGGAACAACCATTTACAATGGAGGAACTCCAAGAAGCGGCTGCCCGGATTAGGCCCAAAAGATTCCCCGGAAGAGATATGCTTGAACCTGAAATCATAAAGAAGGTTGCTGACCTAGAACCCCAACTTCTCTTAAGGTTGTACAATTGCTGCCTGGAAGCTGGCTACTTCCCTATGGAGTGGAGAACAGCAAATGTGAAATTAATTCTCAAAGCCCCAAGCAAAAATCCGGCACTCCCGGAATCATATCGACCCATAGCGCTCCTAACAGTTTTAAGTAAGCTATATGAACGGCTTCTTCATAGAAGGATACAACACTAGTACTCTACTGCCAACCTTGAGGCAAAAAACCAATTCGGATTCAAGCCAGGTCACTCGACTGTCGATGCGATGAGAAACATACTGATATCAGTGAATGATTGCTAACAGAAGTATTTTCTCGCTATTGCAGTAGATTTTGCTGGGGCGTTCGACTCACTTTGGTGGCGGAGCGTCTTCGGTAGGCTCAGAATGGCACAGGTCCCAAGCAACCTTTATAATAATATCAAAAGCTACCTATCACACCGAAAAATAGAAGTGAAAGTACCATACCAACAGATCAGCAGGAACATCCACAGGGAATGCCCCCAGGGTTCCGTGCTCAGACCACTGCTGTGGAATATAGTAGTTGATGATTTTCTGAACACCGGCCTTGGGGAGGTGGTAACCCAAGCGTTTGCGGATGATTTAATTCTCACTGTGACGGCAGATAATAGGACACAACTTGAGACTAGAGCAAATCAAGCTCTGTATACTCTACAGTGGTGGACTACGGAGAACTTTCTACAGACAGATCTCGCCTGCCAAAACGACTTCCATCTTGCTTAAAGGAACATTGGACATAAGGAAGCCACCGCATATTAAAATAAATCGCGCTGCAATCAAATTCGCCCAAAAAATGAAATACCTCGGGATCACTTTTGACAGTAAGCTCACATTCCAACTGCATCTCAGGCAACTCAGGACCAAGATTAGGAACTACTCGGGCCTGATTGCGCGAGTCTCACGCAGGGACTGGGGGCTGAGTAAACAAACCATGTTGCTATACTACAAGACTACTTTTCTCCCGGCGATCACGCACGGTGCACCAATACGGTACCATAGAATCAGACTGACCAACAATAAAAGAATACTGGACTCGACACAATGAACAATATTGCTCAAAACCACCGGAGCATGCAATACTGTGAGCACGGAGGCGCTCCAGGTTCTTACTGGAACCTTACCACTGGATTCGAATTGGCCAGATGCGGACTAGCATATTACGTATCAAAAGGAATCTCTGTGACCTACTCGGGCTTTACGATTGAACCCACAAACAATATAAAAATGGAAAAGGCTCGGCTCTTGGCACACTTAAAACAGGAATGGCAAAACAGGTGGACAAACTCAACCAAAGGGGAGGTGACACGACGCTTCATACCTGATGTAGACAGGGTTTTCCCGAAATTACCTATATGGTTCCACCCAGGCCTATATGCCACCTACTTATTGATGGGTCACTGCCCCTTCAACGAGAAACTAACATCTCTGGGCCTTCTCCAAGACCCCAACTGTTCATGTGGCAAACTGGAAAGCTGGACCCACCTCATGCACGAATGTACAAACTGCGAGGACCTACGTGGAAATCGAATAACAAGATTGACCTACGTACCGCGAGGCCAGGAGCATCATCTCTTGGACACAAGTGAAGAATATAAGAACTTCACCAGATTTGCACAAGAACTCTTTGCCAGAAGAAGAACCTGTTCTGCGATCAGGAACTAAGGGCACAGTATGCCTTGTAGCAGACATTAAACTTCGACAACACCGGACTATGAGCAAATACACCAGCACTGAAACCCAAATTGTCTGACCCTACCAACCTACTTGAATAGGACGTACACCACAGAAACGATGGGCTCACTGAATGGAAAAGGCGCTGGACCACCCGCCCTGATGATGGAAACAGGATCAACAGACCAGACCCATCCGGCATGTAAAAGAGACACTCCACAAGACACTACCCTGGTCGGGTATATAATCCATAAACGTGACTGACCTGAACCTATCTGGATGGACACAGCCCATGAATGACATCGGAGCACTGGTTCCGACTACTTCGTTGGACCCATATCTTTCTCCCCACCTTGAACAGAAGATTTGCTGCCAGTGCGCCAACTGGCGACCGAGCTGGGCACTCTTTCCTGGCTTTCTTTCCACTCCACTTCCCTGGCAGATCGGAGGTGCCTGTCCTCTTTTCTCCTCCCTTCCTTACCAACCCCATTTTTCCTTATGGTGGGGCATGCCCATGCCCCACCATAAGGAAAAACCATAAGGTGGCATATAGGCCACCTTATGGTTTTTCCACCTTATAGACCACCTTATGCCCCACTGACACCTACTGGTTTCGCCTTCCCTATTGACTCCATATTTCTGTCTCTCCCCCAAAGTCTTTAGTCTCCCTACCCTACTCTATCTGTACACAAGCGGTTGCCCTACACGTCCAAATTTAATCATGTCCAAATTACAGTTACCCCCCCCCCCACGTGAAAGATAAAAAAATATATATATATATATTTTTTAATTTTTAATTTTTTTTAAGGTCCCAGCCACTGAAATCTCAGGAAATTAGGTGGCAGGGCCTGCCAGAGTAAATAATTATAATGCTGGTATACCTGGCCTGCCTGCACGGGGCTGAGTGTGGACAACGTTGGGCCTCAGCAGGGGTCCAGCGGCTAAATGGCCAGAAAAACAACGGATCATAACACTATACGTATACAATATACACACACTGTTAAATCTCTGGCATTTCCAGTGAACTGGCACACCTACAATGAAAGCAACGCGGAGATGGGGGAAACCCCTGGTGCAGCTTGACACTAAATACCCTCTACACTCTTATCAACTAGTAATTTTCTTCCACAGGAGTGCCGTTGAGAGGATGCTTTCTGTTCGTTGCACCATTCTCGATACACCCTTGAAACTGGTGCGTGAAAAGTTTAGGAGAATTGCCGTTTCAGACATGCCTTGTCTAGCACGTCTTGCACCTATTACGATGCCACGTTCGAATTCCGTTAGATCACTCCTTTTTCCCCATTCTTGCCACGGTTTGTACGCATAATTGATACTAGAAAAGTTGTTTTCTGCATTTATATCCACAAGTGTGCTCATTTGACTTGCAACGTTTTTTTTGTTTTTTTTTTTATGTAAACCCCAAACACGAGAGGTATTAGAACCTATAGTACTTAGAACCGTGCTTGGGTTGGAGATTGAGAAGATGAAAGAAGATATTTGTTGACATTGGACTTGAACTTCTGTAGACTGTAATTTTCAGGAAATACGTATGAAGGAAGGTTGTTCCAGAAGATGAAAAGTTGGTTCTGTGAGTTTGAAGTTGGACAGTAAATGGATGTTGGCTGGTGGCGGCACGTGTTCGGACTGTTTTGAAAGAGAGAGCGGGAATTATAGAAGCCAATTCAGAAAAACAGTGCCCATGGAAGTATCTGTACAAGAGGCATGCAGCAGAAACAGTACGTCTATGAGACAGTGAGTGGAGAGACTCTGTTAGAGATGAATCATTAATTAACCTAACTGCCCTCTTCTGAATGGAATAAAGAAGCCTCAGAGAGGTTTTGGGGGCACCACCCCAGATGTGGGAACAATATTCTATGGCTGGGCAGATTTGCGATTTATAAAGAGTGAGCAGCTGTTTGGAAGAAAAGTAACGCCTAAAGTGAAAAAGAAAACCAAGTTTTTTAGATGCAGAGGAAGCAATATTTGTAATGTGCTTGTGCCAAGAAAGATTAGAGGTCAGGGTAATTCCCAAAAGAGATATATCATTTTGCCTAGAAATTGGAGTGTCACTAAAGATAAGCATAGGAACAGAAGAATGCTTTTTGCGAGATATAAGACAAGACTAGGCGCCTCCGTAGCCAGGTGGGAAGGAGCAGCAGTGCGTAGCACACGCTTCTTGATTAGACCGGGGTTCGAACCCGTCACCACCAAATACAGAGGATGCGGAAAGGTCAGGGAATGACCTTTCCGCATCCTCTCAGGGAATCACCGCATATTCCCGGAGCAATATGGCCTTAGTTACCAATGCTCCTAAAAAAAAAAAAAAAAAAAAAAGACAAGACTAAGTTTTAGAATGGTTGAAATCAACTAAGTTGTCTTTGCCCCACTGCCCCACTGAAGAATTACCTGAAGATCGGCATGATGAAGCACGCAAATGGTTTGGGACAAACCATTTGCGTGCACAGCACGGGTATACCTAATAAAGTGGCAGCACAGTGTATAAATTCTTCATGACTTGCAATTGGCTTCACAGCTATGTGCCTTCACTTCTTTTTTTTTTTTTTTTTTGGTAATTGTTGGCGCATTGGCTTCTGTGGCCATAATGCACCTCCCAAGGTTTTTGCAGTACTTTGATCCAAGCCCGAGGCGGGATTCGAACCCTGCGACCTTTGGGTTGGCAGGCAGGCACTTTTCCCACCTGGCTAGCCCGGTCTGCACTCTCTTCTCTTCTCTTGTCTTTTTTGTTTTGAATTTTTTTTTTTTTTTTGTATTTATTTGTATTTATTATTTCATTTTATTTTAATTTATTTTTTATATATTTTATTTTTATTTATTTATTTTTTATTGCTGGCAACTGATGGTTTGCGGGATCCAGTTTTTTTTTTTTTTTTTTACCTGGTACCTAGGTACAAGATATCGCAACTTATGACGTTATTTTTGCTGGTAACCAGGTGTGGGCGACCTTGGTATGGGATTGCTAGCATCCACCGGTATGGCACACACACTGGTGGTTTCGGGATTGGTGCGTTACAGCGTAGACTACCGGTACAGGTGCGGCTCCACGTGCCGAGGTTGGGCACCAGGAATCCGCTATCCAGGTGTTAGCTGCTCCGTGGTGGCAAAGTGGCCTGTCATAAACAACACATACTAGAGTACACGCACTAACACAAACACACACTAGTATTATGTCAGGCCCGTTTACAGAGATTCTGTATTCCATCACAGAGACATTTGGTGGAGATAGGCATACGCCTAGGAGCCACCATAGCCAGGAAACACATACATACGCAAACATGTTAAACTTATGTTTCACAGGTAACACAGTGGTATCGTCACCGTTCTCACCACATCGGGTGGAAAAGGCCCGGGTTCGAATCCCGTCGATGACGTGAGAAACTTTAATGGGCTTTTTTCACTCCGTGGCTGAGTTAGTCGGTCTGAGCCGTAGATAACAAGTTTCCCCTCCAGAAACTGGGGTGTTTCGTCCAGCAAAACAGACAAATCGACCATAGACCAAACCCAATTAACAGACATAAGACACACAGCACGACAGATGAATTTAATTATTGGTGTGGCATCAAAATAATAGTTTGGTTTTTGTTAAACTTCTATGCTTCTTAGCCTTTTGGCTAAGAACAAAGGGTTAAACTTCTATGGCCTTATGTAGTATTCATTGAAGATGGAAGGGATAAGAACTTAATTTTCCTCATTGTTAGTTGGAAAGTATTTCCTTCTGAGCATCTGACTCCATTTCTTAGGTCAACTCTGAACTTCTTCCCCTGTTGTTAAGTTTTGTAAAGATCAAACATAATTAAAATTACTTTGATTGAGAGTTTTTAATTTTTTTGTTTGCAGTAAAAAAGTGTCCTCCTTTCTGCTTGGTAGTGCTGATGTTTCGGGCTTTGTTGTAAGTCCTTTTAACAATGACAGCGTAATTATGGAAGTTGTGTATTTCTTAAGAAATGGAGGCTATTGTATAGCAATTTCTTGGTAATTGGGGTTCAGAAGTTAGTTTTCCCTTTTATGTCCTCAATTAAATTTGAGTTTTGAGCAGCTGCTTTTATCTCTTGGATTTCTCCAAACATATTTTTTTCTTTGCTGAAAACCTTTCTTGATGGAATGTCATTTTACCATTTAACTGTTAATTTCGTTTTCGTCTTGAGAAACTTGTACGCTGAATGTAAAGAATTACATTCCATGGACTAATTTAATTAAAAAACAAAAAGCGATTTTTAATGTTTAGGACCATAGTATAAAATAACTACTCAAAAGACTAATCGTACACTTCAGAAAATCAGTTTCGCAGCTTTCAAAAATTAAAAAGAACCTTTTACTTGACTTTCAGAAATGGTAGCGTACTCCTCATAGTCGTGAATATCACTGTGGATTGTGTGGGGGAGGAATAATAATGTGAATTTGTTTAATTTTATTTTTGAATATTAATAATAATAATTCTTTATTAAATATTCCTTATTTGTTCTGTTTCCTTATAACTTTATAGACCTCTATTTCTTACACCCCCACGTACACATCTGACTTTGCTTCACAGGAGATTTCCAGATTCAAGGGAACTTCTCAATTATGTATAATTCCCTTCGGAAAGGCTGAGTGTTCAGGAATAACAAACTCGCAAATTAATAAACAACAAAGTTTATTTACATATATATATACAACATAATATACAATTCAATAAAAAAACATGTAATATGACATATAAAGTTAAATCAAGGATACCTTGCATAAATTATTCTTACTCCTGTTTCCCTTCACTAGCTAATCTGAGTTGACCATTATATGAAAACACTTGATTCATTCTTCTTGCCCTAACTAACTCCTAACACTTATACACATTCCCCTTACCTATTTCACTTACTCCTGGATACAATTGTGTTTCTTATATTAACAATCAATATGCTACTTTCATCATTATACTCTGTGTTCTCACCATTCTGTTACAATACACTGAAGACCAATCTCAACTTTCCTAAAGTCTCTATTTGTTATTAGTCTTTCAGATGAACCAACAATTCTTCATCAATACAAACATTATATTCACTTAACTATCTTTAAGTAGCCAGGTGGGAAGGAGCAGCAGTGCGTAGCACACGCTTCTTGATTAAACCGGGGTTCGAGCCCGTCACCACCAAATACGGAGGATGCGGAAAAGGTCTGGGAATGACCCGCGCATATCCCGGAGCAATATGGCCTTAGTTGCTAATGCTCCTAAAAACCAAATCACAATCACAAATCACATCTATCTTTAAAACATATTCAAAGTTTCTCATATAATTCAATTATCTGTCCTTAAAACATAATCAAAACTTCTCATATAAACCTTACTACCCTTCTAACACATTATAATCATTTGAACAACAATTTAATCTATTACTCATCCTTCATTTCCCTTGCATTATACAATAACTTTTTTTAACAAAATAACTCTATTAGTATATATAATTTACTTCAGAGATAATTTACTTCTAGTGCTACCCCTTTTTTTTAATTAATTACTATACTGTTTCACTAACAGTTCTTGTTAACTTACAGTACTTACTATATTTCTCACCTACCTCTATCTTTTTTCTTTCCTTTCCGGGGAGGTTTCAACCTTCCATTTTTGGCTCTCTGAGAATCTCCTTCATCTGCTTCACCTGAATCTGCTACAGATAATTTTCAGGAACTCTTGGCTGCATGGGACTGGCGTCCTTTCTCCACCTTATTCGGGCTACCTTCCATTCGCTGCTTCCTTTCTTCTCATCGAGCTACTAATTTTTCGGCTTCGCTCCGTCCCTCTCCACCTTATTAAAACTTATTCACAAAAAGAAAATTCACAGGGCATCTCACACTAACTCCTTCTCTACTCCACTTTTTACAGCTCATCCACAAGGAGATAGCTCATAGGGTGCCACTCTCGCTTCTTCGCTCCACCTATTAAGAACTTCTTATTAAATTAAGAAATATTTCACAGCGCTCGTTGCATTCGGGTCACTACCCTTGCCTTTCTTCCGATGTGGATTAGACTATAGCATACGGCCACTGCTCTTGCCTTCCAATGACGGACAGGCTTATTCTTCTTACACTCCATAATTTCTAACACGACAGAAACTCAACTGTCCATGTTACTCACTCATTATTACTTACACCGATGAATAAGCTCAACTGTCCTTCCTTACTCATTTAAACAAACACCGATCCGAATCTCAACTTTGTCTCCCCCTAACTCATTTCCATAAACACCCACATAAACTCAACTCAGGGTTCTGCCTTTACTCACATTTTTTGGCACGACAAAAAAACTCAACTGTGTCTCCCCTAACTCATTTCCATAAACACCCACATAAACTCAACTCAGGGTTCTGCGTTCTCTCCCCCTGTTCACTCACATTTTGTTCGTCTGAATTACGTACCGCCCCTATGTGTCAGGCCGCCCTTGTTCTGAGTCTTAACCAATCTTTCTCATTTTATCAACTTTCACTCTGTCCCTATTTGTTCATGTTATCTTTTCCCAAGCTGTCCCCTTATTTCTCGATCTAACTTCTTATTTTAAGAAATTTGTAAAATTTCTCAGGCTGTCTGTACCTTTGAAGTCGGCCGCTTATAGTTATACTTTAGCAGACTTATTTCACACGATCTACAAAACTTGCCATCACCGACAGCCAGACGCCAGTCTTAACTCTAATTCCAGCATTTGTCCCGTATTTACTTCCTGTCTCTTCTCCAGGTGTCACCGATCAAAGAAATGTCCCGACAGTACCGTGGTCCACCATACCATTGTTTTCCAGAGTTAACACCTATTACCAACAGCCGTTGCTACCAGTTTCCATTGTTTTGGTTTGTCCCTGTGTGCTGGGAGTCGAAGTGTACCCAGGTTGCTAATAGCCTTTCAGCTTACCGCTCCCCTTCTATAAACGTTGTCTAATTTAATCCCTAGCGAGTGACCTTAGTAATATTCGTGACTTGTAAGGATACGCTCCCCCATATTGCTATATTATAAGTTTTACTTTAAATTAATCTCACTTTTCTATAAAATAATATACTTGTAAGATTTTACATCTTACAGGATATAATCACCATCCTCTCTGTACCGGAAAAGGTCCGGGTTCGAATCCCATTATTGACTGGAGGGGCTTTTTTCCACTCCGTGGCTGAGTTAGTCGATCTCAGGCGAGGATAGCTAGGTTCTTTTTTTATTTTTGTCTGCCGGCATGGGTTTTTCGTTTAGAAAAACCGCAAACCCACCAGAGAACATATGCAATTTAGGAAAATATTACGTATGAGTGGATGAGATTGTTCTCTAGTAACCTTCATATGACAATTTAACTCTGTGTTGGAGGTGAGTGTCATATGACTGAACTCTCCGAAGGGTTGGAACAGTTGGTGTTTTGTGAAGTGATTCGCATAATAGTTGTACTTAAGTTTTTCATAATTAGTATAGCTAAGGAACTGGAAACGAAATGTTTTAATATTAGAAAGACATCTATATACATATTAGAAAACAATGATAAATAAAATCATAAAATACCTGTGTCGACAGTGAACGCATTAAGTTTGCTGTCAGCAGAAATCTGATGAGAATGTGGGTTGTCATGATTTTAGTAGTTATCTAAAAAGAGACAGACTTATTTTGTATTTTTCGGAAGCATAATAATAAAGAATTTTATGAGTCAACTTTATTTAATAAAACGAATTTCAAATAATCTATTTTTTTTTTAATAAAAATATAGTGTATGTATTGTGCATCACTTGAAGACTCGGAATATCTGAATAATAATGAAAATAGAGTAATATATATATTGGTTAAAGTTTGGACTAATCTTTGCCATGTACCTCTACAGACCTGCCCTTTTTTTTTTGTTTTTTTTATGAAAACCCCAAACACGAGAAGTATTATAACCTATAGTACTTAGTACCGTGCTTGGGTTGGAGGTTGAGAAGCCGAGAGAGGATATTTGTTGACATTACTCTTGAACTTCTGCAGACTGCAGTTTTCAGGAAAAACATATGAAAGAAGCTTCTTCCAGAAAACGGCAGATGAATGAATAAACGAGGAAGATGAAAGTTGCTTCTGTGAGTTTGAAGTTGGACAGTAAATGGATGTTGGCTTTGGCGGCACGTGTTCGGACTGTTTTGAAAGAGAGCGGGAATTATAGAAGCTAATTCGGAAGAACAGTGCCCATGGAAGTATCTGTAGAAAAGGCATGCAGCAGAAACAGTACGTCTATGAGACAGCGAGTGGAGAGACTATGTTAGAGATAAGACATTATTTAACCTAACTGTCCTCTTCTGAATGGAATCTAGAAGCCTGAGAGAGGTTTTGGGGGCACCGCCCGAGATGTGGGAACAATATTCCATGGTAGGGCGGATTTGCGATTTGTACAGAGTGAACAGCTGTTTGGAAGAAAAGTAACGCCGAGAGCGAAAGAGAAAACCAAGTTTTTTAGATGCAGAGGTAGCAATACAGGGTGTCTCAAAAATATTGGTACAAACGTTTAGGAGAGGTAGGTAACATCTAAAGAAATGTGAATCGCATAGGAACCCATAACCGTAAACGTCACCGTAAGTCGGTACACGGCGCTGTTCGTCAGTTCGCAAGAGGGAAAATTTCTGGTTTACTCATTCAAGCAGTAGTCGCCGCACAAAGAGCATGCATCGATATACGAATTGTGAGCTGGCAGACATGCACCTAGTGTATGGATTAGCAGAGGGCAATGGACGAGCCGCTCAACGAATTTATGGAGAACACTTCCCAGACAGACATGTACCGGACCACAGTTTGTTTGCGCGTGTGCATCAAAATTTGTGCGGTTATGGGTCATTTAGAGGTAACAGGAGTAGTGCGGGAAGACGACGTTCGACGCGAACTCCCACCATGGAAGAAAGTGTGTTGAATGCCGTCCAAAATATTCCTACTACCATCACATGTGCCGTTGCCTCTGCCTTAGGAGTGTCTCGTTGCAGTGTACAGCGTGTCTGACACGACGATTCCTTACACCCCTTTCATCTTCAAAGGGTTCAGTTACTGCTTCCCCAAGATCATCCTGCACGTGAGGCTTTTGCGCAGTGGTTTCTCCAAGAAAGTGTTCAAGACTTGAATTTTCCAGCCTATGTATTGTTCACGGATGAGGCTTATTTCACTCGGGAAATATTATTCAATCAGCACAATGCTCATGTGTGGGCTCACGACAACCCACACGGTGTGCGCCCCCATGCGGCACAACATCGCTTCGCAATAAATGTGTGGGCAGGTATGGTCGGTGACTGCTTAGTCGGCTCATACCTTTTACCATACCACATGAACTCCGCTAAATATCGGATCTTTCTTGAACAAGTTCTGCCAGGGTTACTTGAAGGTGTTCCAGCGAATATGAGACGTAACATTTGGTTTCAACATGACGGGGCGCCTGCCCATTATGGAAGGTGTGTTCGTGACCATTTGAACAGTCGTTTTGGGCACCGATGGATTGGCCGTGGTGGACCCGTTGCCTGGCCCCCACGCTCACCTGATTTATCGAGCCTTGATTTCTTTCTGTGGGGGGGGAGTCTTCAAATCTATCGTGTATGAATCGCCTGTGGAGACGGAAATGGATCTCGTGGCGACACTCGTCTGCGCTGCTGCTACTGTCTAAGAAACTCCAGGTGTGTTCGACCGTGTCCGTCAATCTATGCTGCGTCGGTGTCACGCATTCATCGCGTCTCATGGTGGAACCTTCGACCATCTGTTGAAACATCATGAAATGCATTCATCTCGTACTCCATTGTTAATATTATGTCAAATAAATGTTTGCCACTAATTAGTGTCGTGTGTCATTTCTGCTTCTTTTGCCTCTGCTACTACTTTCCCGTGATCTTTCCGGTTATGTGTTCCTATGCAATTCACATTCCTTTAGATGTTATCTACCTCCCCTAAACGTTTGTACCAATATTTTTGAGACACCCTGTATTTGTAATGTGCTTGTGCCAAGAGAGATTAGAAGTCAGAGTAATCCCCAAATGAGATATATTATCTTGCCTAGAAATCGGAGAGTCACCAAAGATAAGCATAGGAGCAGAAGAATCCTTTTTGCGAGATATAAGACAAGACTGAAATTTAGAAGGAATGAAATCAAATAAGTTGTTATTGTCCTACTGGAGAATTTCCTGGGGATAGGCATTTAAGAAATTTGTAGAGGATATTCGAGAAATTGAAGCTAATTGCGCGGGGCAAAGTGTCTCAAAATGCAAAGTGGAATGCAATGTGCTATCATCGGCAAAACTATGGATAGGATTTCAAGTCAATGGAAGAAGGTCATTAATATACAAGAGGAAAAGAGTGGGGAAAAGACTGAACCTTGGGGGACACCAACATTATTGGAGAAGTCAGAAGACAGAGAGCCATCTACCATCACCCTCAGGGAGCGATCAGAGAGAAAACTGGATAACCAATTACAAACAACAGTTGGAAAACAATAAGATGGAAACTTGTTTGGAAGACCTTTATGCCAAACACGATCGAAAGGCTTTGAGATGTCAAGAGCAACTGCCTGTTTCACCGAACTTTTCCATTGAATTTGTCCATACATGGGTAACATAAGTCATGTAGACATGTGTATATGTAATGGGCGGCACCTAGAACGTCTGTTGAACTCCGCCTCATGTCTCTGTGAAGAACAGTATCACTACAAATAGGCCAGATATGTGTGTGACGTAGGTTTGTGTGTATTGTGTGTGTGTGTTCTGTTATGTTCTGGCCACTTGGCTACTCAGAAGCATCAGTCACTGGACAGATGATTCTGGGTACTCGTCCACACCACGGGAAGGTGGGCTAGTTCCAATAGAGCACGTAACGCCTCAAAAGAGACTCTGACCGACCTGATGTTGCCAAAAGGTGGGCCAGATTCCTCCGGGGGCCCATTCCAGAGGAAAAATTCAGTCCTTGAGGTTGTCACAGACATTCTCTCAGATATGCCAGACAAGCTGTACTTGCTACCTGGGAGTCTAAAACGCTTATGGAACTGATATTCGGGTGACACTCAAGTCAAGCGGACCCAATTTCGGCGAAGTCCGGACGGTCTGTGACAGCCAAATCCTCTGCTTGTACCTTCACGATGGTGGGACTGTTAGTAGTCCTGGGTATAACCTCCATGCACAAATACATGGTGTGTGACCACCCAGGTGTGAACCAACGTAAGCAGGGGTCGAGGTGTGGCGCACCACATGGAGGAACGCCGCCCCTCTATGTTACCAGGCAGTACTAGGTGGTAGACGACTCTCATCAACCGGTGAAATACCACCACTTTGCTTATTGGAGGCTTGAAGTGGTGCAACCCATGTTTAGTCCAACCAAGAAATATTGTTCAAGGTTCAGGCCTAAATGGTTGTCAGATGAACTAATGAGACATATGGCAGAGAAGAAAAATGCATGGGATATATACAAATTAATGGGTGACTTGTAAGCCTATGATAGATATAAGTTGGTCTGTAACCAAGTCACAAAGGAGATTAGGCAGGCAAAGGCAGATTATGAGAAATCCTTGGCAAAGGATGCAAAGAAAAACAGAAAAGAGTTCTTTACCTATTTAAACTCAAGAAGGAAAGGGATGAATCAGATTGGTCCACTGGATGTTGATGGTTCAACAGTTGAGGATCCAGCTCAGGTGGCTAACAATCTAATCGAGTATTTTGCATCTACATTCACACATGAGGAGTTATTCAGGAAGGGGAATGTCGTAGGTGAAGTAAACATTGGCAGTGAGCTAGATTATTTTCTAATAACTGAGAGGAAAGTGGAGCAGAAATTGTTAAGGATAAACATAAAAAAGGCACTCGGGGTGGATGGGATCTATCCAGTTATATTAAAGGAGGCAGCAAAGGAAGTAAGCAAACCCCTAGCCATAATTATGAGAGCTTCTTTCGACTCAGGGGAGGGGAGGCACTGGTTAAAGAAGCACTGCAGGATCATCTGGACAAGAATTCAGTTATAGCTCAGACACAGCATGGTTTTGTTAAGGGCAGGTCTTGTCTGACCAATTTGATTGGATACTATGATGTAGTCACAAAAGAACTGGATGCAGGGAATAACTTTGATATTATATATTTGGATCTTAGAAAGGCTTTTGATACTGTTGCACATGGAAGACTGCTGCACAAATTGGAGAAGTGTGGCATTGGAGGCAAATTGCTGCTATGGATAAAGGGATGGTTGAGTGGCAGAAGACAGAGAGTGGTAATCAATGGACACTGCTCAACGTGGACTAATGTTATTAGTGGAGTTCCTCAGGGTTCAGTGTTGAGTCCATTGTTGTTTTCTGTATTTATAAATGATATTGATGATGGTGTATCAGGCTTAATGTCCAAGTTTGCAGACGATACCAAGGTTGGCAATGTTGTTAAGGACACTACTGATACTATGCTGCTGCAACAGGATCTGGAAAGGTTGAGCAGATGGGCTGAGAGGTGGCAAATGAAGTTTAACATTGACAAATGTAAAGTACTACATATGGGAAACAGTAACCCCAGATCAACGTATCAACTCTGTGGTACTACGCTGACAGTGGTAGAGAATGAAAAGGACCTGGGGGTAATTGTGCAGGCAGATATGAAGTTCTCTGAGCAGTGCAGACGAGCTGCAAGAGTAGCTCATGGTGTCTTGTCAATGATATACACGAATTTTTCTAGCAGGGATAGGGATGTGATTATTCCCTTGTATAAGGCATTGGTCAGGCCACACCTTGAGTACTGTATACAGGTCTGGAGGCCTCATTTCAAGAAGGATGTAGAGCTGCTGGAACGAGTACAGAGAAGGGCAACAAGATTAGTGAATGGAACAAAGGGTTGCTCTTACGAAGAAAGGCTTAAGTTTTGCAAATTACAGAGCCTGGAGACTAGGCATCGGCGAGGTGATCTGATATAGGTGTATAAGGCTTTCAATCGCTTGAGCATGCTCAATGCCGATGGGATTCTTCCTCTTGCTCAGAATAATCACCTGAGAGGGCATAAATTCAAATTGAGGAAGGACGGATGTCGGATAGATGTGCGGAAATTTGCCTTTAGCCAGCGGGCAGTTGGTTTGTGGAATAGACTCCCATCGCTTGTTGTTGAAGTTGATAGACTAAACAAATTTAAGGCTCAGCTGGACAGGTATTTCGAACGAACGGAGGGGTGAAATGGGAGTAGTGGTTGTTTTTTTTTTTTTTTTTTTTTGGCTGATGCTGAATAAGCTTACTTTCTTGCATCATATGCCTCTACTAATGCTAATGCTAATACTAATGCTAGTCTCTAGAGCTAAGTTCCGTTCAACCCTTCCCTTTCTCTTCCATCATGCAGTTTGATTGATGACTTTTGAGGTTATGATGAACGTCGTGGCGAGATCCAATATTCCTTACATTTCGAGGGTACAGCTCTAAAACGGTGTTCGCAGGCCGGCCGCTAGTTAGTACACCGGACCGAACCTATTGGTAACTCTCTAGGAAGCTTC
Source organism: Mastigoproctus giganteus (assembly GCF_048544385.1). Lineage (NCBI taxonomy): Eukaryota > Metazoa > Arthropoda > Arachnida > Uropygi > Thelyphonidae > Mastigoproctus > Mastigoproctus giganteus. The sequence goes on along the minus strand of NC_143581.1, from coordinate 156,680,176 downwards.
CGGATCAGCTAGTGTATGATCTTGCTACATCTACTCTGCCAGATAGTGACTGGAGGGAGTCCGAGTAGTGTGTACGCGGGCAGCATTGTCGAGGCCACGTTATGTCAAGGATCTGGGTATATTCTTACCACGTGTACGCTATACCCAAAAATTTCATTACTTCATACAGCATGTCACACCTACTTTTTCTTACTATTGAATATACCATGAATTGTCAAACTAATAGAGCAAGCTTATCTGCGAAAAGATCTAAACCTCCCAAGCACTTCCTAATTCATTTCGCAAATATACGTGGTCTCAATTCTAATCTCAACGATGTCCATTTCCACTTGCAGTCTGCCAAACGCCATGTACTTTTTTTTGACAGAATCTCAGTTATCGGTTGATTCAATTACTGCTCATCTCAGATGCCCAAATTATTCGCTGTATGATTCGTTTGGCCTCAAAGGTGGTACTTGTGCATATGTCCGTTCTGATATTCCCTGTCAGAGACTTGGCAATTTGGAATCTCCTCTCTTTGATCTTCTCTGGCTTAAAATCTCTCTACTTCATTGTGTCAATTTCATCTGTTGTCTCTACCGTTCTCCCAACTCCATTAATCACTTGGAGCTCTTTGACTTCCTTTCTTTGCAACTTGACTTTCTCCAGTCCAACTTTCCTAACAGTGAGGTAATTTTCCTTGGTGATTTTAATGTTCACAACTCCAGCTGGCTTCCGTTTTCTAGTCACATCCACCCAGCAGGTCGAGATTCTGAGGCTTTTGCAATTACCAATGACCTAGCACAGATTGTTCATTTACCTACAAGAATACCGGACAATCCTACTCATACAGCCAATACACTTGATCTTTTTCTCAAAAACAACCCTTCTAAGTACACGGTCGAAGTGAGAGGTCCTTTAGGCACTTCAGATCACAACTTGGTTATTGTCTCTTCTCCAATGGAACCTTTATGTCATGGCTATTCCCAACCTCGTGTTGTTTGGCATTACAAGAATGCAAAATGGGATGACCTGCGAGACTTATTTTCTTCGGTCGGATTACTGTTTCAAAATTTCTTATGACAACGTCTGCTCAGATCGTGTCAGTGAAATTATTCTTGCAGGAATGGAATCCTTTATCCCACACTCCACTTTAAAATCTTGTCCTTTAAATAAACCTTCGTTTTCCAATTAATGTGCTAAGGCTGTTCAAGGGAAGAATGTTGCATATCGTAATTGACTTGGTTCTAATTCTTCAGTTTCATTTTCTGCCTACACCAAAGCTCGCAACAATTGTAAAGCAGTTATTAATCAGTCCAAACTACAGTTTGAACAGGCTAAGAGTAGAAAACTTACTTCTTGCCCTAATGGTAACCGAGCATTCTGGTCTCTTGCCAAAGCTATTGGCCGCAACTTTTGCCCATCTCTGCTCCCACCTCTGTCCAAACCATATGGTTCTATTGTTACTTCAGCCAAGGATAAAGCTGATCTGCTAGCATCCCATTTTTCTTCCAGCTCATGTATTGATGATCTTGGTAAAACACCTCCCACCATTCCCAACACGCTCCATTCAATGCCTCCTGTGGTCTTCCGTCAAAAGGATATCAGAAGGATTTTGATGAATCTTGATGCTAAGAAAGCTCCAGGCCCTGATGGTATTTCTCCACTTGTTCTCAAAACCTGTGCTCCTGAACTTAGTCCTATTCTTTGCCGCCTTTTTTCACTCTCTTATTCCAAAGGTGTTTTTCCTTCTGCTTGGAAATTTGCTCATATCCAGCCGGACCCTAAAAAGGGTGACAAATCCCTCCCATCCACTTATCGTCCCATTGCAATTACCTCTACTCTTTCTGAAGTAATGGAGAAATCAATTAAGCGGCAACTCTTAAACTACCTAGAAACCTTCTGTCTGATCAACGATCGCCATTATGGATTCCGTCAGTGTCGCTCCACTGGTGATATTCTGGCTTATGTTACCCATTTATGGACTAATTCAATGGAAAGGTTCGGTGAAACACGAGTAGTTGCTCTTGACATCTCAAAGGCTTTTGATCGTGTTTGTCATAAAGATCTTCTAAACAAGCTTCCATCTTATGGTTTGCCAACTGTTTGTAGTAATTGGGAATCCAGTTTTCTCTCTGATCGCTCATTGAGGGTGATGGTATATGGCTCTCTGTCTTCTAACTTCTCCACTAATGCCGGTGACCCCCAAGGTTCAGTTCTTTCCCCCACTCTGTTCCTCTTGTATATTAATGATCTTCCATTGACTGGAAATCCTATCCATAGGTTTGCTTATGATAACACATTGCATTCCAGTTTCCATTTTGAGAAACCTTGTCCTGCTCAATCAGATTCAACTTCTCGAAAATCTGCTACCAGTTCCTTAAATATCGATCTTCAGGTAATTCTCCAGTGGAGCAAAGACAACTTAGTTGATTTCAACCCTTCTAAAACTCAGTCTTGTCTTATATCTCTCAAAAAGGATTCTTCTGCTCCTATGCTTATCTTTAGTGACACTACGATTTCTAGGCAAAATGATATATCTCTTTTGGGGATTACTCTGACTTCTAATCTCTCTTGGCACAAGCACATTACAAATATTGCTTCCTTTGCATCTAAAAAACTTAGTTTTCTCTTCCGCTCTCGGCGTTACTTTTCTTCCAAACAGCTGTTCACTCTGTATAAATCGCAAATCTGCCCTGCCATGGAATATTGTTCCCACAACTGGGGTGGTGCCTCCAAAACCTCGCTCAGGCTTCTTGATTCCATTCAGAAGAGGGCAGTTAGGTTAATTAATGATTCATCTCTAACAGAGTCTCTCCCCTCGTTTTCTCATAGAAGTATTGTTTCTGCTGCATGCGTCTTCTACAGATACTTCCATGGGCACTGTTCTTCTGAATTGGCTTCTATAATTCCCGCTCTCTCTTTCAAAACCGTCCGAACACGTGCCGCCACCAGCCAACATCCATTTACTGTCCAACTTCAAACCCACAGAACCAACTTTTCATCTTCCTCATTTATTCATTCAACTGCCGTTTTCTGGAACAACCTACCTTCATACGTATTTCCTGATAATTACAATCTACAGAAGTTCAAGTCCAATGTAAACAAATATCTTCTTTCGTCTTCTCGACCTCCAACCCAAGCACGGTTCAAAGTACTGTAGGTTCTAATACCTCTCGTGTTTGGGATTCACATAAAACAAAAAAAAAAAAAAGAAAAAAAGAAAAAAAGAAAAAGGAAGGAGCGAGAGAGAAAATATAATAAATAAATAAAATAAAAATAATAAATAAATAAAATAATAATAATAAATAAATAAAATAAAAATAATAAATAAATAAAATAATAATAGTAATGATAATAATAAAGTAAACACAACCCGTGGTGCTGGTAAAAAAAAAATCATTAGCGAGAAGAAAAAAATTCATTAGCGAGAAAAAAAAGACAATTTGCGATAAAAAAAAATAAATAATACTAAATAAATAAGAGAATAAAATAAAATAATAATAAACTAATAGTAAAAGAAAGAAAAAAAAAAGGGTAGTCTTCAATAAATACTCTTGTATCCAGAATAATTCAGATGTGGAACTGATGACCTTTAGGATCAGTGCAATGACAATTCATGCAGACATGAACCATAGAAGAAAATAAATCAGAGAAGCAAACTATTGTCCCGCTTACGCAGTTGGATTTGGTGGATTGTTCCAGTGCGCTAATCTGGCGTTGATTCTTTTTCTGCGAGCAAACACCTAGGAGGCAAAGTTCTGAAGAGCTGAGAGATGATTCTTATTGTGCAGAATCATTTCCTCTTTCCCCGGAGAGAGATCTGGAACGTCAGTTCCGTGCTTCACCCTAAGATCGTTGTTGATTGCACAGTTAAAGAGCAGCTGACTCCAATCTTCTGTATACCCGCAGCTGCAGTGATCGGTGTCGAAACTGAAAGAGTTTTTGATTGAGAGAGCCATGTACTGTTATCAGAAAGGAAGTTTGCATAGTTAAAGAGCACCAGGTTTTAACCGATTTAGAGAGTAAGAAGGTCACATCAGGCAGGAATTTTCTTGTCGTCGCTGCAGGTCCGGTGGTGTCCCATCTGGTCTGCCAGATGCTAATTAGCTCGTTAAACCATCTGGATTTCTCTTTTTTAGGATCTTCATTTAAATTTATCTGGATACCAAGTAATTGTGAAGGTATTTGTTTTTTGTGTCGAAAGCAGATGCCACAATAGCTGACAAATAGATCCAATGGGAGGGACACCGCAATAACTTGCACTGCAGCGGTGGAAACTGTTCTACAGACTCTGAGAATAGAGAGGAGCATGCTCCGCTGGATGGAATTTAGTTTTAACCTCATTTTGGAATTAGTGGCCCGATGAAACCAAGCTCCTGTTGCATAGGTGACTATGGGCAGTAAAACAGCATCATAGTAAAGAAAGAGTGACTTCCTAGAGAGACTCCACTCCCCTCTGGAAATTCGAATAATTGACCCTGTGAACTTTTTGAATTTGGTACTTATGTGAATCAGATGAGGATAGAAGGAAAGCTTATGGTCAATAATGACCCCAAGGAGTTTTGCCTCAGTGACTATAGGAAGCTGCTTGCCAAACATTTTGACTTGGGGAGGCCGCCTGAGATCTAATTTGGATTTAAAAAGCATCATTTTTGTTTTCGCTAGATTATTTTTAAGTTTGTTAGCCAATGACCAGGTGGAAAGGTCAGTTAAAATCCGGTTGTCATTCTCCTCCAACACTGCACGAGAACTGCCCGAGACCACAATTGTCAGGTCACCGGCGAAAGCAAAAATTTTGCAATTCTGTAGAGAGTGGCCCTGCCAGTCTTGAAGCACAATGTTCCAGATAAGAAACCCCAGGACTGAACCTTGGGGGGCACCCTCGAAAAACCTTCCAAGGGACTTGGAGGAATTTGGACTTGACAATTATTGAGCGGTCAGAGAAATAGTTTTGAAATAATTTGTACATATTTTATTTTATTTTATTTTTTTATTTTATTTTATTAATAGCAAGATACACAACAGGTAACCATTAACAGTGTATCTGAGATCAGATCAATAAACATAATAACAATAATATGAAATCCAACAGGACGATAAACATTGATATAGATTCAAACAATAAAAGCATATGTACAAAAGAGGATTGTATTAAGTTAAGTTACCGGTAAAACAAGTAATAATTAATCCGTTAGGGAATAGAAAAATAATATAACAAATAATAAGCTACAATAATTAGATGTGAGCTAGTCACTTTGCAGTTTAAGAGAAGAGGCAAACTTGTGGATGGAGTTCATCAGTGATTGGGAGTTGTCAAAGAAGTCAATGAGAGAGTCATTTGCTGATTTGCTGATTCTGTTCAGTGGACTGAACTTCATAAAGTCCGTGTTGGCAGAGTCAAGGAGAAACGGTGTAAGGTTCCTGACGTGTCTACAGGGAGCACTGAAGTTTATTTTACTCAGGATATCAGATGCTTCATAAATTCCAGTGATTACTTTGGCTAGAAGGGCGATGTCAGCAGTAACTCTTCTAGTGCACAGAGGCCTCAGATGAAAGTAACCACACAGCGATTCATAATACACTGAGTGATAGAATAGAGGATTGCGGTACATAAGGTAACGGACAAAATTTTTTTGGACTGCTTCAAATTTGTTAGTTAAAGTCTTTGTGTGAGGATTCCAGATGGGTGAACTGAATTCAAGGATTGGCAGATCCTTGCTTTATAAAACTATTGCTTTATAAAGCAATAGTTTTATAAAGGATAACCGCATATCTGTAGTTTTTGAACTTGTATGTGTTCCGTTTGATGAATCCCAGTGTTTTGAATGCTTTGCTGGTGATTTTAAGGACATGGGCATCGAATTTAGCACTGCTGGAAAAGAGAATCCCCAAGTCGTTAACTTGGTCACACCTTTCGATGATCACAGAGTTAACAGTGTACTCCGTATTCATTAGTTGTGGAGATCTGCAAGATGAGAAAGTGATTACTTTGCACTTCGAGGGGTTAGCAGACAAGCCATTCAGAGATAGCCACAGAAAGAATTTATTGAGAGCACATTGAAGCTGTTGAGAATCGGTAATCTCCTTCACTGCTGAGTAGATCTTAAGATCGTCTGCATAGAGAGCAACTTGAACATTGGAGGTGTAGATGAAAGAAGGAAGATCATTTACGAAAACAATGAAGAGAAGAGGACCTAAAGGAGAGCCTTGTGGTACTCCGCTTAGTGGTATAAAACAGTCTGAGTTCACTTGAAAGATGATAACACTCAAGGAACGATGCGTAATATAGCTGCGTAGCCATGAGAGCAAAGGGTCACGGATACCATATAGCTTAAGTTTTTCCAGAAGTTGTTCGTGCGGGACTTTATCAAATGCCTTAGATATGTCTGTGTAGACTGCATCAACTTGTAGGTGGTTATCAAGAGCTTCAGAGGTGTATTGCCAGAAAGGAAGTAAATTTGTGACTACTGACTTGCCACTGCAGAAACCATGTTGATTCTGATCGATGAAAGGCCTGAAGAATTCGAAGAGATGTTTGTGTACTGCTGTGTCGAAGAGTTTAGCTAGGCTGTTTTGCAAGGTTATGGATCTGTAATCAGATACGTCATTTTTATCACCTTTTTTGAAAATAGGAACTATATTGACCTGCTTAAAGTGCTTAGGATACTTCCCCAGCCTGAGAGACAAGTTGAAGATCCGCAGTATGAGGGGTTTTAATGTAGTGACAGTCATTTTCCAAAATAAGCCTGGAATGTCATCTGGGCCTCTAGTATAGTCATTTCTCATGCTTTTTAATGCCGAATTTAAATCTTCATCAGTGATAAATAGGTTAATGAGGATATCATCTTTAACAGGTGTGAAGTCAGGAAATGAGGCAGGTCTCAATGTATCATTTGTTTGAATTCTAGAAAAGTGTTTGGCAAACTCTTGAGCAATACTGAATTCGTCAGATAAGAGAATTCCATCTGCGTTATGGAGTTGTAATTTTCTACTGGTTATATTCTTATGCTTCATGAAATTCCAGAATGGTTTGATATCTCTGTGAGTAAGCAGACTATCCTGAACTGACTCTGTATACATATTGTAAGAGTTTAATATGAGCGTTTTCACTTCTTTGCGGAGTTGGCTGAATATTTCGTAATATTGGCTGTCACCTGATTGCTTATATTTGTTTCTATAAAATTCTTTGGATTCAATTTTCTGTATTAATTCGCTGTTATACCAGTGCTGGTAGGTAGAGCGTGTGGTAAGATGGGATTGAGGAACAGTGTCAGATATAACTGAATGGACACAGTTAATCAGGTTGCTGGTGAGCACATCGATGTCATCCATAGCGTCAGCGAGCTGCTTGTCTACGTTTCTTAGAGCTAGGTTGAGCAGAGGCCAGTCAGCCATTCTGAAATTGAATCGTGGAGAATGGGAGCTGCATTTGAAGTTATGAGAAGTCACTGTGATGTCAAAAGTAATAGGCGAATGATCCGAGTGAAATATAGGGTTGTCATTGTGAACATCTATATGAGTAGTGGAAAATATTAGGTTGAGGTAGGCATTTTCTCTGGTTGGAAAATTGCAAATTTGTTCAAGACCATAGCTGTGAAGCATATCAAAGAGAGCCATAGTCTGCAGTGATGGAGAAGAAGATCCTAAATTGGCCAGTTGACAGTTAAAGTCACCCAAAACCATTGCTATGTCGGCAGATTGAATTAGTGGGAAGATAGATTCCAGGGAGCTTTCTAAGTACTGGAGGTCGATATTAGTTAAGGGAGGTGAAAAATAAAGCAATACTATTAAAACTTCTAACTTGCCAAGATGAAGAAGGCAGTATACTGATTCACTATTTGTGAAATTTGATGCGATTTCACAGAGTATATGGTTTGAATGTATAATAGCTACTCCGCCTCCACGAGATCCTCTGTCCTTTCTAGGGATTGTATATTGTCCATCTATAATCTCCTGATCATCAATATCTATGGAGTGCCAGGTTTCAGTGAGCAGGTAAATGTCGTAAATATGTGAGCCTTGGATTGCTCTGAAGTGGTTTAGGTTGCTAATTATACTCCTGCAATTGTGAAGGTAAACACTGAACAGTTGGGATCTGGGGATTCTATGACGAGAGGAGAACGTAGTATGTGTAGATAGCAGGGTATCTGATTGCTATGCCTGTGGAGAAGAGATTTTGGACTCCCTTGATGGTCTGTCCGTGAAGCGTTTTACTAGATCCCCTGATAAAAGGGATCTTAGATTCAGCACTTTTTCTGTTTGTGATGGAAGGCATGTTATTATAAAAGATGAGTAGGCGGGACACCGTGTCTTCAGCGAACGGACATCTACTCCGAAACCATATTCTTCTTTAATTAAGTTGATAAGATCTTCAGATTTAGTGGAGGGTCCAAGTCTAGAAAGAAAAATTCGGTCTTTTGTGGGAATAATTGTGATATTATACTTATGTTTGAGTAACTGAGATTTTTCTGCAGTAGTTACATTTTGTGTTTGATGAGTTTTGGCTGGAAGCTTGGAGGAAGTATCTTGAGATATAGAGGCTTTAACATTTTCTGAAGGTTTGTTCTGTTTTGATCTTTGGTATGATATTTGAGACTGGCAATCAGAAACAGGTTTACTCACTGTGGCGGCAGATCTACAGACAGGTTTGCAGACCTCATTAGATGTGGCAGCAGTTATTTTTGCATATGTTTCCTTGACTGATGTTGAAGAGGATTCCGCTTGGTGACTCTGAGCTTGTAAAATAGAGGTATAGACAGAACTATTCCGTAGAGGAGAGCAGGTGGTAGGAGTGGTTCTATTTACATCATAAGAATCATCTAACAGAGTCTGTTTGGCAATAAATTGCTCTTTTGAATGACTTGAATCATGAATGTTAGCAGGCTTGGGCAAATTAATATTTGCAGCAGTAGAAGTATTGAGGCCGGTGGAAGGTGAAGATCTGGTCTCAGTACTGAGGGCATTGTCAGGTTATGAAGAATTCCTATTCACTTTGAGCCCATTAGTTTCAAGAGTAGGTTCAGAATTCTTCCTAGCTTCCCTTAAGTGGCAAGACATAACTGATGTGAGATTTTTAATTTGGGCGTTAAAGTCGGAAATTTCAGCCTGTTCATTAGTTAATATTGTTTTTATACCACAAATCTCCGTGGATTGTTATTTGTTATTTTGGTTTTTAGGAGCATTAGCAGCTAAGGCCATATTGCTCCGCGAAATGCGGTGGTCATTCCCTGACCTTTCCGCATCCTCCGTATTTGGTGGTGACGGGCTCGAACCCCGGTCTAATCAAGAAGCATGTGCTACGCACTGCTGCTCCGTCCCACCTGGCTACGGAGGCGCCTCTCTACGTGGATAGCTCGCAGTTTTCTTCATTGAGTGTATTAGAATCCAGGAGAATATCAGATTTTACAGTATGAGGTACGCTGATTAGCTGAGTTTGAATGAGGATTTTCTGCATAGTATTAAAGAGTAGTTCCTGGAATTTAGTTGATTGCAGAATACAAAAGGTTGGATTCAGAGTTTCAGTAGGGAAGGAGTTAGCGCTGAGATCTTCTGACAGCACAGATATATGTGTTTGAGTTGATGCATCTGAGAGTTGATGCGACCCCAAAGACAACAAAGAAGGATTAGAGGCTTCATCCACGTACGATTGAGAGTCGGTATTTCTAGTTATTGGCATGATATTTGTCTCAAATGAACTAGAGTACGGCATTTCAACTTTGTTAGCGGAAGAGGAGGAAAGTGACTCAGGTTCCGTGCTGTTTGGCGTTGCAACAGTTATAGGGCTTTTCTGAGAATTTCTGAGTCGACATCTATCACAACAGAATGATTTCCGCCGACTTTTATTTAATTTTTTCACGTCAGAATGGGTACAGTCATTGCATATTAATTGTTTGCACTCAATACATTGGACAATGGGGTCAGAGTTGGTTCCACAGACGCTAGAATTTTGACAGAAGGTAGTATTTGTCATATTGAATTCAGTTACTGTAGTGTTACTAGATAATTTAATATCACCACAGTTGTGGTTTAGCAAGCAATTGGCACTGTGACCAGCCGGTCGCCTTGGTTGTTCCTCAGTGAAATCCACAGGTAGCAGGGGCTAAGTAGGGAGGGAAGAACAGAGCGGCTAGGCAAAACTCTAATGCCTGGTCAAGGTCAAGTGTCTGTTGGACACATGTATAAGTTGAACTACAAGATAATGGCTGAAAGCGCTTGTATGGAGTAGCAGAATGAGCATGCAGAAATTCATTTAATACTTATCTGTTGTCCGTTCAAATAATAAAGTACTTGCACCTGGCAATCCAAGGGCCTATCCTTATGTGGTGGCACTAATAGGAACTTAATACTTTAATTAAAAAAACACACAAATCAAGAAAAGTTTACGGAGCACATCATACAGACAGCCGGACACAGTCCTGTCCGGCTGTCTGAAAGGGGCATCGATATGAAAGGAGTATCTGGCAGACCGGAGACGTTCAAGGGCGCTGTCCCACCAGAGAGTGTCAAAGGCGCCCTCGAAGTCGACTATAATAGCTAGTTCAAACTTGGATTTAGAATTTATAATGTGTCAGACAAAGTCAGACAAGGCCTCCTCGCAAGAATGACCTGGGGTGAAGCCATATTGACAGGGAGAAAAGAAATTTTGTTGTTGAAACAGAGCTGTTAGTCGAAGAGCCATAAGCCGCTCCAAGATCTTCCCTAGATTAGCAAGCAGCGGAATTGGTCTGTAGGCACGTGGATTTGAGGCAGGCTTACCTGGTTTTTTGACATAAGTCAGAATATAACCAGTGGATCGACACTGACTGAATCAATACTGTCGATCGTTGATCAGACAGAAGGTTTTATAGGTAGTTTAAGAGTTGGCGGTTAATTGATTTCTCCATTACTTTAGAAAGAGTAGAAGTAATTGCAATGGGACGATAATTGGATGGGGGGATTTGTCATCCTTTTTAGGAACTGGCTGGATATGAGCAAATTTCCAAGCGGAAGGAAAAACGCCTTTGCAATAAGAAAGTGAAAAAAGGCGGCAAAGAACAGGAGTAAGTTCAGGAGCCCAGGTTTTGAGAAGTGGAGAAACACCATCAGGACCTGGAGCTTTATTAGCATCAAGATTCGTCAAAATCCTTCTGACGTCCTCTTCACGGAAGACCACAGGAGGCATTGAATGGAGCGTGTTGGGAATGGTGGGAGGTGTTTTACCAAGATCATTAACACATGAGTTGGAAGAAAAATGGGATATTAGCAGGTCAGCTTTATCCTTTGCTGAAGTGACAATAGAACCATCTGGTTTTGACAGAGGTGGGAGCAGAGATGGGCAAAAGTTCCAGCTAATAGCTTTGGCAAGAGACCAGAATGCTCGGCTACCATTAGGGCAAGAAGCAAGTTTTCTACTCCTAGCCTGTTCAAAATCTAGTTTGGACTGATTAATAACTGCTTTACAATTGTTGCGAGCTTTAGTGTAGGCAGAAAATTAAACTGAAGAATTGGAAACAAGCCAATTACGATATGCAACATTCTTCTCCTGAACGGCCTTAGCACATTTATTGGAAAACCAAGGTTTAGATAAAGGATGAGATTTTAAAGTGGAGTGTAGGATAAAGGATTCCATTCCTGCAAGAATAATTTCACTGACACGATCTGAGCAAACGTTGACATCAGAACTTTTGAAACAGTAATCCGACCAAGGAAAAGAAGAAAAGAAGTCTCGCAGGTCATCCCATTTTGCATTCTTGTAATGCCAAACAACACGAGGTTGGGAATAGGCATGAGATAAAGGCTTCATTGGAGAAGAGACAATCGACAAGTTGTGATCTGACGTGCCCCTAGAGGACCACTCACTCGACCGTCTACTTAGAAGGTTTTTTTGTGAGAAAAACATCAAGCTGCAAACATCAAGGAAAACATCAGAAACATCTGGTAGGTAAATGAACAATCTGTGCGAGGCCACTAGTAATTGCAAAAGCCTCGGCATCTCGACTAGCTGGGTCTATGTGAATAGAAAACTGAACCCAGCTGGAGTTGTGAACATTAAACTCGCCAAAGAAAATTACTTCACTGTTAGGAAAGTTGGACTGGAGAAAGTCAAGTTGCAAAGAGAGGAAGTCGAAGAGCTCCAATTGTTTAGTGGAGTTGGGAGAACGGTAGAAAAAACATGAATTTGACACAATGAGGTAGAGAGATTTTAAGCCGGAGAAGATCGAAGAAAGGAGATTCCTAATTACCAAGTCTCTGACAGGGAATATCGGAACGGACATATGCACAAGTACCACCTTTGAGGCGAAAGGAATCATACATGTACTTTTTGCTGAAATGACGGGAATGACAAAAAGGTTTTATGTTGCGTTTGTAAGTACTCTCCCAAAAATATAAATATAACTTTATATATAGTAATTGAACTATATTTCCTTCTCTTCATATTCTTGTTTGAATGTCTGTCACGTTGTTCATACTGTACATCTCTTCTCATATATGAGTTTCAAATAGATGACTGTAATTTTCACGCTTGATTAGGATCATCTTGCAAATTGTCACAGTGTTACAAATTTATAACACTGTGACAATTCTGTCTAACAAGGTATGTTAGGTACTAACGCTTCCAGTTTCACTTTCATCCAACGGTCCATGGCAAGTTATACTTAAATTATTTAAGTATAATTTATGTGTTTTTAATTATTTACATTTATACCTAAATATTGAAAATGTTTAAGTATATTAATAAAATAATTATGTACAATGATACTTAATTCAATAAAATGTAAAAATAGATGTAAGTCTACTACAATTTGAGTAATGCACTTGATTCACTTCTTTGAACAGGCGCTCTGTAGCCACTGCAACTTATGAGCCTACTAAACACTCATAACACAAAGCAATTTGAAGTTACTGGGTAACAATTTCAGATTTTAGCATACTGTCCCGCATGTCTCCAACAGCAACAATGTTACCATTCTCTCGAACAGAAATTAAATTTCTCGATTATTTCTTACTACGCTAGCAGTTCAAATCTTGATGTGATATGAAGAAGAGCGGACATCCTTGTGAAAATGCTGATGTAGTCAACGCCAGCCGTCGTTTTTCTACTTTATTCTGCTGTATTGTTTTAAATAGAAATTTTCTTAAAATTACATTGCTAAACTTTTCAATTGCTACAAATCAAAAAATAACTCATGTGATCCCATAATCCACTGAAAAAAAAAAAAAAAAAAACAATCTTAAACTTTGATAAAACGCAACCACCGATGTTCTATCATGCTTACTTGTAACACATTTTTGCTCATTTCTGCTCTGTTAACCTTCACCTTACTTCCTGTGTTTATATGTAACTATAGACAATGTGGTTAAGCAGTTCCCTAGAATAGACTAAGCAGTTCCCATTCTATGACACTTTAAATCTGACACTTCCTATCCAAAGTACACTTCAGCCATATGTACAATCATAATTTATCACAAGTTAACTTAATAAACAATGATAAACAGTGTATTGTTTTTTCCTATGTATTTTATTTCATTTGTTTATAATAATTCCGGCTCCAATCGCACCTTATATACTCAGAATTTTATATACCCAGATAGATCACTTTCTCATCTTAAGAGTTCTGGAGGTCATAGCCATTGCTAGACGCGTGACGTGGCTGAAATTCATTAGAGCTCTAAGCCTTCAGCAGCATTAAAAAAAAAAAAAAAAAATGACCGTCGAGTTAGAAAGGGGCAGAATTAAAGAACGTGTTAAGTAACCAACTAATCTATCATAGGGGATGGCTCTGCTGTTGGAAATCTCTTTACCGCACAGCTTGACATTTGTTACCCATTTTACTTACTTTCCCAATGATGCTGCGTTCAGTATCAGAGGGAACCTCAATAAACTCTTATTGAGTTTAAGTTCGGCTACCATTTCGAACGCACTTATACGAGGTTTGGAACGAAAATAATGCCTGTTGGCCTCTCAACCGCGTATTAATGATTTATTTTTTGGGAAACTGTTTTGCATATTTAAAACGTAAGCCATCTTTCTCATAAATGTACCTTTATTAATTTTCTTTATAATCCTGTGAACATTAATAATAACATGGATATTCAGCTAAAACCAAGAAATTTTGGGAAGTATAAATTTATGTGCTGATTATTATTCTTTGTATTTTTTATTCCTTCGATATCTTTTTTATTTATTATATCACCATTTGCCTTTGTATTTGTCTCTGTGTACCCGTTACTTTGTTATTGTTCCCTAACAATTGTTTTCTGTTTTTGAGACAGCCCCTTCCCCCTAAAGCACTAAGGCCCATATGCAACCTGCCTTCTATTTTAATTTTCAGTATGATTAGAAAATCCAAGAGCTGCATATATTGGGCAGGACTATTAATCTCATGAGCAGTTCAGGCTGACACACAAAATAGAATAACAAACATTTATTATGCAATGAAGTTATCTACACATATGCATACATATACGCAAGGGGCACTCATCACTAATCAATGACTATTCTCAAAATTAGTCTCTACTTCATATTGTCAGTCAGTATGATAAACCTGCTTCTTAATGTTCGTGAACTTAACCACACTTGTAATACTGTTCATTACTATGAAACCTATACAATAGTTTACTTCCCTCAAACGTTGATACCTATCATTCAGGCTTTCATAATTTCCATTGGATTTTGCAATACATATAATCAGTGCCATCGTGGTATGGTAGGCATCTAGGCAAATGCCTAGGGCGCCAATTGGGTAGGGGAGCTTCGCTGTGGTGCGGATTATTTAATTTTAAGGGATAAGCCCTAGGCGAACCTTTTTCAGGGTGCGCGCCCAAATTGCCTAAATCTTTTAAAAAACTACCCTCGCGTGCCCCTTGAATATCGGAAGGCGATATTCAAGACAGTATTCAAGTAATGAACAATATTACAAGTGTTGGTTAAGTTCAGGAACATTAAGAAGCAGGTTTATCGTACTGATGACAATATAAAGTAGAGGCTAATTTTGAGAATAGTCATCACACAATTTTGCTATAATTTCGTCAGTACTTCTCACCACTCCAACTTCAAACAAATCACTGCATGAATATAGCAATTTACTGAATGGTGTGACGACGCTACATGCCTGGCAGAGAGAACGGGCGTGCGCAGGTCACGACTCAAGGTGGATTCCTGGAGTGATGTTTCGAAGTTTGAAAAATTTTTTGGGACACTGAATTCCGCATGCACAAAAAATTTATAAGGCGTGCCATAGGTTCGCCACTCCTGCCCTAGGCCAACGCTTGATTTGCCTAGGGCGCAAAAATATATCACAACGGAACTGCCTATAATTCTTACCGAACGCAATTATTATTACAATCAATATATTTCCAGTTATAAATCAATCCTAACTGTATAGCACAAAATTTGCCAATACAAATTGCTCTAATCTTTACCTACATTTATTTTCAATCTTTCATAAAAAAGATAAGACAACTTATCTTATTTATTTTCAATATTTATTTTAGCTTTATTCTTTATCAGTTACTTTATCAATTAAGCCTTTCTATTTTACATGTATTTTTCTCTCTCTCTGATATGCTTTCTCTTTTAATAATACCTATCTTAAAGGCACCCAACCAATAAATGATACGATCTTTTATATATTTATTGTTTGGCATTAATATTCACTTTCAAACATGTGAAATGTTAATCATACATTAGCCTTTTTTTTTTTTTTTTTATATAATTTTATCACTTCTTTTGCAATACTACTTTAATTAGCCCAGGGGCTCAGATCTGGTGAGTATGGGTTTGGCATACCCAGGGTCCTGAGCTGGATATCATCATTCTTCTCTTTCTTGGTGATTCCTTTCTACTTCTCTCTCTCTCTCTCTCTCGTAACTCCGGAATTTTTTTTTTTTTTTTTTGGATGGTGCAGCATAAGCCTCAGGGTTTCTTGCGCCATACGGCTAATAATAATAAATTGGCAGTTCTGAGGACATGTATTTCCCGTTTTCGCGGCGTCTTCTCTCTGCAGATACCTTCTTTCATTTGATGCAAGAAAGCTTTTCTGTCTGTGTCCGAAGTTAATTAGCGAAAACGAATCTCTGAAAATTTTTACTGTAATTACCATACTTCCTACTTCCCAGAAACATTTGCATCTCTTGTGCTAAGAATATTTCCGCAGAAATTTAAATTTTGAATTCTCCATTTCCAAATCTTCTGACTAATAGAGCTGGACGCCAGAGCAATTTAAATTCACTCATGTCCGGGTACATAACAAGCGACACTTCGCAGTTCACCAATGGAATCCACGATCTCGGCCGTCGACTGCCTCTTGCCATTTTTTTTTTTTTCTTCATTATGTCCAGCAGCCTTTTTTTTTTTAGCAAAAATTTTGCCATCTTACTCATTGATCATATAATACCAATTTTGTAATTCACCATTGATTATAATTATTGATAACTGCTATTCACACTACCGTTCACAATTAAATGCTTTACCTATTAAAGCATCTTTATTAAATCTAATGATCAAGCTAGATTAGATTTGAAAAATATGCTTAATAATTTGTCTTCCACTAGAAAATATTAATCCAACTAGGGGATCTCAAAATTGAGATCCGTTTACATCACAATATTAAGAATGAATTACAATTCAATATGACTAAAAATTCAAATGAGATAACTGCCTAATAAAATGCTTGGATACATCCCCATTAGTGAAAATAGAAAAGAGCATTCCTCAAATATGTTTAAATATATATATATATAGGCATAAGATCTTTTAATCGGAGATCTACTGGTTCTAAGCCGCCTTATTATTATTAAAATCAGTTTACCACAAGTAACCTTGGGTCATCCCAGGACTGCGATGTGCCAGAAGGGTGTGAATATTTGCAGACCGAGGTGCCAGGAATACACTTATACAATGTAGAAGAGTACATGCGTACTCGACCCGGGAAATTTACAGGCTTCAACTTACAATTGTATGAAAACAAAAAAAAAGTCTTTTTCATATACAGAGCAAGTAAAGGAAGAAAAATGCACCAGTCAGTCATGTCCAGGAGCAGGTGAACATTTTGCACACCAGTGTAAACTGGTGTGCAAAATTTAAGGACCAACCAGTAAGGTTTTCACCTGTAGCTTCTCATAGGAGTGGCCTGGATATGGGTAAAGCATACCAAAGGAACCTCGTGAGGTACAGAAATAATGAAGAAAACAACAGCGACATAACAATAGAAACAAAACTGTACAGAGGGACTTTATATTCAAAAATGGCAACATAGCACTGGTTGCCATGATACAGATGCATCACTGCCGAAGACGGAATGAATGAAAGAAGTGGTCCTCAGTAGGAGATATGGCCACCCCTAATGTCGATGCAGGCTTTGCACCGCCTGTCCATACTTAGAACAATGTTGTTGATAAGTTCTTGCAGTAACACCGTCCATTCCTCTGTTAGTGCCTTCTTCAGCTGGTGAACATTTTCTCGTGGGTGTGGACGTGCCGCTAGGCGTCTCCCCAGGGCGTCCCATATGTGTTCGATGGGATTTGGATCGGTGCAACGGACAGGCCAATCCATAGAACAATTACCTCACTTTCCAAAAGCATATCAACAGCTGCAGTGCGATGAGGTGTGGCGTTATCATCCATAAATACGAACTCGGAGCCAATGGCACCTCGGAACAGATGCACATGGGGGGGAGTGGTTACCTCAGTACAGTAGCGTACAAAAAGTGTATTCGTGTCTAGCGGCACCGGGGGTTCCCCCAACTCCGCGTTGCTTTCATTGTAGGTGTAACAGTTCACTGTAAAAGATTTAAAAGTGTATGGATTTTGTAAGTGTAGTGTTGTGTATCGTTGTTCTTCTGGCCATTTAGCCGCTGACCCCTGCTGGGGCCCAACGTTGTCCACATTTAGCCTCGTCGAGGCAGACCAGGTACCCAGTAGTTGGTATTTTACTCTGGCAGACCCTGCCACCTAGTTTCCTGAGATTTCAGTGGCTAGGGCCTAAAAATATATATATATATATATATATATATAAAAAAAAATAAATAAAATAAAATAATCGCTGAAAAAGGTTTAAGCCGAAAGAGTTTTGCGTGCACGGTTTGAATTTGGACATATTTTAATTTTTGACATTGTGTGGGACATGCGCTGGTGTATAGACAGAGTAGGGAGGGAGACTAAAGACTAGGGGGAAAGCTGGAAATATGGGGACAACAGAGTAGGTATCGCCAAATGCAGTGGGGCAGGCCCATACCCCACCAGGAGTAGAGAAGCGGGGAAGGGAGGGAACAGGAAACCGTCTCCTCTCTGCCTGGGGATTGGGAATTAAAGGTGAATAGGACTAGGGAGTCCTATTCAGGCCGCCATATGGCGTACTGCAATTAGTTCCTGTATTTATGTCCAGTCCGGGTTTTTTGTCATTTGGTTTGTTTGCATGTACTCATCTTCGTCGGTTAGTTCCTGTGGCTGTGTCTGACCAGATTCCTTGTCACTTTGCTATTTTCTTGATCTTTGTAGGGTCCTGTTGGGTCCTTTGATCCGTTTGTGGCCTCAGTTTGGTCGGGGTTGTCTTATTCCATGCTCATTTTGATTTCCTCTTGCTCTTTGCACTCTTGTGGGGTGGTCGATTTTCTTCGAGTATGTAATTTACTTTCGTTCATTGTGGTTGGCAATTTCCGTTCTTCTTCGGTCGAAGACTTCTCCTGGAAATTGGCTGAAAGCCGCGTAGTCGTCTTCTGTGTCCAAGAGATGATGTTCTTTGTTTTTTGGTATGTACTGTATTTTAGTTATTAGCACGCTTTTGTGTTCCTCATAGCACTCACAGTCGTGCATTATATGATGCCATGTTTCAGGCTCACCGCAGGTTCAAGTTTGCTCCTCCGTTATACCCAGCATATTCAATTTTGCCTTGAATGGGTCATGGCCCGTTAGTAAGTAGGTTGCATTTAACCCCGGGTTAAACCACGGAAGGGGGGGGCTTTTGGATACGTCTTGGCAACCAGTGGTATGAATCTCTTCATCACTTCGCCTTTGTTTGATGCTGTTCATCTGTCCTACCACAGCTTTAGCAGGTGAGCCACGATTCTATGCTTTTCTGCTTTGCGGTTGTTGTTTGGTTCTAGGGTGAGTCCATAGATAGTGGGTGTTCCCTTAGACAGGTGGTATATCTGCCCGCAGCGAGTCATCTCCAGGTCCAGTGGGAGGACTCCTGTCAAGACCTGCAGGGCGTGCGTGCTCACTGTTCTGCATGCACGAGAGATGATGCTATTAATGCTGCGTAATTCCTTAGTTTTTCTTTCAGGTGGATGATGTGAGGGGTGAAGGATAAATTACTGTCGATTGTAATTCCTAAGTATAGTATTTGTTTTGCAAGTTTGATGGTTGCTCCTGCTATCTTTATTTGCGGTGGTCTGTGGATGTCGAGCACTCCTTTTAGTAGAACAGAGTTCGTCTTCGTGGGTGAGTTCTTCAACATGTGTAGCTTTGCCCAATCCTGTAACACCTGTATTGCCTGGTTTGCATGAGTCTCCAGGCCCGATCTGGAGTCTGCATCCACCATCAGGATCAATTCGTCAGCAAAGACCTGGGGGCTCACTTCGTCCAAGTCCTGAGCCAGGAAGTCGTCAAAGACAATGTTCCACATGAGCGGCCCCAGGACCGAGCCCTGGGGGCATCCCCTACGGACCCATCGAGCCACTTTTCGAAAAGGTGTTACCACCTCAATTCTTCGGTCAGTTAGGTAATCCTTTATATACTTGTAGAGGTTTGTTGGGAGCGCTGCCTCCCGGAGCCGGCCGAGGACGCTCGGCCACCACAGGGTGTCGAATGCCCCGGCGAAGTCCTCTGCGATGACTATGAAGTACTTCCTGTCGCATTAGGTTGCATACACTGGTTACAGTACCGCCTTCCAGTATCTGGAGTTGTGTGCGTCCATCCAAGATAACGCCTCCCCAGACGAGAACACCTCGACCGCCATGTCATTCCCCTTCAGTGATGTTTGCTGGGTGATACCGTGTGCCAACTTCTGGCCAGATTAGCTGACGACCAGAATCGCTGCTGAGACTGAATCTACTCTCATCAGTAAAGAGTATCTTAAGTAAAGATTTTGTGGTTGTAACCTTTAGAAATAGCGTTGGTCCTTAAGTTTTGCAGAACAGCGTAGTTCATTATCTAGTAACAGTTCTCAAGGATTTCGTTCCTGTAGAGCTCGTCTTCACAGATCCTATCAGGGTGCATGCCAAATTTATTGAAGATCCGAAGGCAATTGGCGGGAAACATTCCGTCAGGGAATCAATATTTGTCACTGTAAGCCGCAGAGGGAGGCAGGAGTCGGGGTATTCCCCTCTTTCCTTCTTTGGGCCAGAGATTAATGTGGATACCGATGGAGCATCAATTGCCCTGTTTATAGCCGCGCAAGCGTGAGGCCATTTATTATTATTGTTAATATCAGTATATTTCCGAAGAAATAACCCTTTTCGGCTATGCAGCTAGAGGCCATGAGTTACATACAGAAATTAAATAAATAATGACGGACAAATGCATTGTGTACAGAGTCCAGGTACAATACACAGCCTTAAACAGCCTCTGGTAAAGAAACATATAAAGATAGAACATATAAAAATTCATAAAGATACAACAAAGCGTGAATAGAGCTGCATCTCCCAGAGACTCACGTAATGCATGACGAGGGCATACATATCTGCAAGTGTGGAAGATCTGTAGGTTTTGTCCTTGCACAGCTTCTCAACGTCTATGGATAATCTGTTCAATATTTCGATTGAGGTAAGTGGAAACATATTGTCCAGGGAGGACATGCTATGCAGCTTAGATCTGTATGGGGTGCTTTGGTCTGGCATCTATTTCAATCTGATGGTCTGGCGATGATATCCCAGATGAGGTCAGTTTACCGGATAGAAGCTGAGAGAGGATAACAAGGTTCCTAGAGATGATGTGATACCTCCAAGGAAGCATATAAGATTGGTGACCAGAACAGATTTAGAGAATGTAGGTGTTATCGGCGTGTGACCAGCGATCTTATTTAGCCACTTTAATATCCAGTATTCCAGGGATAAGAACCTGTTTTGGTAAGATGAGGGTGCAGAGGACCATATAGTTGAGGCATATAAAGGAATTGGGATTATGCATCGAAGAATATAATTGATGATAAGGTGCGGATTATGATAGTTGGAAATCTCCTCTTTCTTTGCCTACAAAGCCGCATATGTTTTCATTCGAGTGGCATTAAAATGAAGCAAGAACGTGAGGTTTTTGTCCCAGGTTACGCCCAAATCCTTATGTTGGGTGCCTTTTTTAACTGGGGAGTTCGCTATAATGATGTTGACATCGTTGATATTTCTCTTCTTGGTGATAGAGTTGTGCAGTGTTCTCTTTGTTAATGGAGAGATCAGTCGCATGAAGTGGAAGGTGAGTTTCCAGTTTCATGCAGCTGTCGGTTGGAGCTCACAGTGGTAGACTGGAGTGACGGGGGGGGGCTTTTTTAACGATGAAGAACTTTAAATCATCGGCGTGCGTTGTAAAGTTAGCATGGTTTACGAGGAAGGATTCTAAAAATGCGGGAAGAGTGCGGAAGAGAGAACACCCTCTTAGGGGAGCCCTCTGGAGCAGAGAATCCGGTGATGATGGTTCTTATTTCTGATGCATAGGGTCCTGGACTTGAGGAGCTTCTTAAGAAGAACTAAAATGTGGCCAGAGATTTTGATGTAATCGCACAGTATGGCACATAATTGATGGATGGACAGATTGTCGAAAGCCGCCTTAATGTCGAGGAACACAATATCAAGTTACTCTTTGTTGCTTAAGGTACATTCAATTCTGAAAAGTGTGTCCATGAGGATGGTGATCGTGGATCGTCCAGGTAGTACACTATAGAGGGTTGTGGCCAAGCATATGATGGGCGAGAGCAGGGAGTATGGCTTTTTCCATGATTTTGAGAAAGGTGCATCCCACAGCAATTGGTCTGTAATCATTAGGCGATTTTGGGTTAGACTTTTTTTGGGACGGAAGAAACAATTTGTTTCTCCGATGGTAGGGTAAGCTGCTGTTTTGAGGATGAAGTTGTGTGCTTCAAACAGGAGGTGATGATATACACACTGTGTAATGTAATCATAAAAATAGAGAATCCATCTGGGCCAGCTGTGTACTTGTTGAGAAGACTGTTGATGACCTCAATAAGCCGTTCCTTTGTAATGCCTATCTTATCCAGTGACGTTTGGTTAGCTGGATGGATTAACCCGAATAAAGGGGGTGGGCGCAAGCAGTGCTTAGCTTCGAGCGAGTTAGTCCAAGCGAGTAAGACGTCAATCGTAATGTGGGACTGTTGGTTCTTGTTGGTGTAGATTCTTTTCCCAAGTTTCATTCTATATGCAATCCAGTCGTTCTGTGCTATTCTCGGTAGGTGTAGGAAGCGAGCCCGATGTTTTTTATACAGCTGGTAGTGAGCTAGATCCTGTGTCCTTTGCATTTCTTGTATAGTTTCTGTTTCATGATGAAGGCGCGTTTCGCGTCACTGGTAAACCAGTTCTTGGTCCTGGAAGACAGGCAGACGGATTTGGAAGCCCTTTCATGGGCGATGTCCTTTAACAAGTTAGCTAAATTGGTAAGCGTTTGGTCAGGATGGTTAGCAGCAATTTGATTCCATGTAGCTCTTCGTCTTTGTAGGATGATTTGAGGTTGCATATATTTTAATGAGAAGATCTTCAGTTGGGATTCTTTATGTCGTGATGAGATCTCTCCAGGAAGTTGTGCCCAGATTTGCTTGTAGGCTAGATCTGGAGATAGTAAGAGGGTGTCCCACCACCCTGTTTACTCTGTCTACCACCAGTATTCCAAACTGAGGTACTTGTTTAGGTATGACCAAATTTCAGAGGAACAGGGGTAACACACCTCAGGATGTACCGAACAAACAACACTGGTTGATGTACAACAAAGAGCTCCTAACGCACTGCCCAAAGAGCCGTGTATGTCTTCTGCCTCATCCTGACAAAGTGAGGCTGAAAGGTGAACCCAACATCCCAGTTAAGGCTAAAGTCAATGTAAAGTGTATAAGTGTAAAGTGTGTTTAGTGTCAAACGGCATCAGCGGTTTCTCCCATCTCTGCGTTGCTTTCATTGTAGGTGTACCAGTTCGCTGGGAAAGCCAGAGATTTAATAGTCTATGGATATTGTATAAGTATAGTGTTGTGTATTGTTGTTCATCTGGCAATTTAGCCATTAGATCCCTGCTGGGGCCCAACATTGTTTGAAATTTCTCACTCTGGCAGGCCCTGCCACTTAGTTTCCTGAGATTTCAGTCGATAGGGCACTATTATATATTATTATGGTCTATTGTGTATTTGGTATGTTGGGGGTCTAACGGTTCCTGGGATTTCTACCATCTCTGCGTATTTTCTCTGTATCGGTCAAGCCAAAGATTTAAAAGTGTGTGGGATATGGAGTATGTTGTGCCCATTGTTCATCCGGCCTGTTAGCCGCCAGGCCCCTAGTGGGGGCCCGACGTTACCAATACCAGCCACGAGGAGGCCGGCTGGGTGTCACCAGTGATCGAATCACTACTCTGGCAGGTCCTGCCACCTACTTTCCTGGGATTTCAGTGGCTAGGACCAAAAGAAATAAAATAAAAATTAGAAAAATAAATAGTCGCGAGGATGTTTTATTGCGAATTTGTTTTTTTTTTTTATTTTTTTATGAGCACTGTTTGGGGTTTTACGCTGAAGATTTTGATAAAGCCTAATTGGGTCGGCCAAGAATTTTGGTGTGGTTTAGAACTTTGATGTAGGGCTAATCGCTGTGTGAGATGACAGATTTGTGTGGGGAGGCAAAAAGCTGGGGGTGAAATAGGAAGCAGAGGGGTCGATAGGGAAGGTGACTCCCCGTTTTTCAGTGGGGCATGCACATGCCTCACCAGAGGGAAATAGGGTTGGGAAGGGAGCGTGTCTCTCCCCCCACCAGGGATTAGGGTTTTAAAGAAATCTCGTAGGTGCGAGATTTGATAGCCAGATGGCACTCTAGTTCTGATGTCATTCCAGTTTTCATCATTTTCAGGAACTTCGTTGTGGCGCGTTTGTATCAAGTCAGAGATGGTCGGCCGCAGGATTCTTGCTTTGGTCTCTCCCAGGAGGAGTAGCCCTGCGCAGGTCTCTTGAATTTCAAATGGCGTGTCTATTTCTTCTTGCTGAGATTCTATTCTTTTGCTCTTTCTTTGACTCTTCTGTGTCTCTCCTTTATTTTTACTTCGTCTATGACATTTGGTTTGTGATATATCTGTTGGGTGTTATTGTCCTCCCGAGGATCAGGTTGCATTGCAATAATTGTTTTCCTTCTTGTGAATAATTGTATTGCGAAGTTAGTGCTGTGTACTCTTCCTGAGTGTCCAATAGTCGGGACTCTTGGTGGATTGGGTTATACTGAATTCTTACAATAAGACTTGCTCTTATATCTTCATAGTTGTCGCAGTCATGCATGACGTTACTCCAAGTCTGTGGTTCTCCACATGGACAATTCCTGTCTTCTATTATGCCCATTATGTTTAGTTTATCTCTGAACGGGCCGTGGCCTTATAATAAGTAGGTAGTGTTGAGGCCCGGGTATATCCATGCTGGTGCTTTTGGGTACATTTTTGTTACAAGGGGAAGAAATTTGTGGGTTATTGCTCCTTTTGTGGTTTCATTCCACCTTGTCTGCCAAATGTGAGTTAGGTGTGCATCAATTCTTTTTTTTTTTTTGCTCCTGCTTCCAATCATTGGTAATATTGAGGGTTAATCCGTCAGTTGTGATTGGTATTGCCTTTTTGTAATAATACATTAATCCAGTTCGTAATACCTCTAAGTCAAGGGGCAGTGCACCAGCAATGATCTGAAGCGCTGCCGTACTAGTTGTCTTGCTTGCCCTAGTGATGGTTAGTAGTATGTTCCTTTGGATTGTTTCTAATATTTTCCTATTTGTTGCTGTGTTGTTCTTCGTCATCCATACAGATGAGCCGTAGATAATTGCTGGTATAAATAAGGCTTTATAATATAAGGAGAGGGTCCTCTTGTTTAGTTCGCAGTCCTTTTGCGTTATTCTTAGTATGAGTCCTGTATATTTGCGTATTTTCGTCCTGAGGTAATTTAGATAGGGTTTAAATGAGAGAGTGATATATATAATTATCCCTAGGTACTTTATCTGGTTGGTTAGTCTGACAGTGATACATTCTATTTTGATTTGTGGCGGCCTGTTTAATTTAAGCTTTCCTCTAAGAAGGACGGAGCTGGTCTTTTTCGGTGCTGATTTTAGATTGTTTATTTTGGCCCACTTCTGTAGGTTTTGCAGTGCTTTGTTTGCATGCTTTTCCAGATTTGCTCTTGTGTCCGCTGCTGTGGATAAGATCAAATCATCAGCAAAGGCCTGTGCCTCCACGTCGCCCAGGTCCTTGCAGAGAAAGTCATCTAGAACAATGTTCCACAGGAGTGGCCCCAGGACCGATCCCTGGGGGCATCCCCTGCGGACAAAACGGGTGAGGCTAGCATAAGGCGTGAGGATCTGCACTTCCCTGTTCGTGAGATAGGATTTTAGGCTGTCATAAAGATTTTGTGGCAAAGATGCAACACGGAGCCTTGCCAGGACGCTCGGCCACCAGAGGGTGTCGAACGCCCCAGAAAAGTCCACTGCAATCACTAGAAAATATTTGTTGGTGCATTGCGTGGCTCTGTTGAGAAGATCCAGAATTGCATCTGTGGTTGAAGAACCCTGTTTAAAGCCATATTGTTTTGGAGTGCTGAGATTTGCTTCTGTGTAGTAGTATTCGATTCTCTTGTGCAATAGCCTTTCGTAAATCTTGCTAACTGTCGATAACAGCGCTATCGGTCTATACGATGTTGGTAACTCCAATGGTTTTGTTGGGTTTTTTGGTATCAATTTTAGTATAGCTGTTTTCCATTGAGTTGGGAAGTGGCCTTGTGCCAAGCAGCAGTTATAGAGTCGCAGAAGGAGTTGGGGAACATATTCTGCTGTCTTTTTAATCATTTCTGGTTCGATTAGATCTGAACCTGGACATCGCTTGTTTTTTGTTCTGCTTGTAGCCTCTTGTACTCTTCAAGAGTGAATGGTGGTTCTCTTTGGTTATTTGCATATTGCGCGTTTGTTTGGCATATTTCTGTCTGCTCCAGTGTCATCTCTGTTGGCGGTTCATGTATGATTGTTGCAAGAATATTTGTTACTGAGTGTGGTCTACTGGATAGTGTATTTAGGGTCTAATGGCAACAGGGGTTCCCCTCATCTTCGCGTTGTTTTCCTTGTAGGTGTAAGACAGTTCTCTGTCAAGGCCAGAGGTTTAAAGTGTGTAGGTTGGTAGATGATAGTGTTCTGTTCTGTTGTTCATCTGGCCATTTAGCCTTTGGGCCCCAGATGGGGCCCACACTATGCCCCGTGGTGGCAGACTAGGTACCCAGTAGCTTTATATTTTGCTCTGGCAGGCCGTGCCAACTAGTTTCCTGAGATTTCAGTAAAGGGATCTAAAAAGGGGAGGGGGGACCTAGAGGTAGAGTAAGCCGGGGTGATTACAAGTTGTGTTAATTAAACTTTGAGTGTGGGGTACGATAACTAGGGATTGTTTTGAACGCTAGTCGTGAAAATTTTAAGAGAACAGGGGAGAAAACAGAAATATGGAGTCAATAGAGAAGGCGAACCCAAGGTGTCAATGGGACAGGCCCATGTCCCACCAGAGGGAGTGTGGGTGCTTTGGGAGGAGAAGACAAAGAGACCGTCACTTCCCCCCGACTGAAAACCCTTCCTTTTAGTCCTGATGGTAATTATATCTTTAAGTAAATCCCACATCAGTACACTGATAACTGCCACCTGGTGGTTCCTTTATCTGCAACTTCTTAATGCACGAATAATCACTGCTGATAACCAAATCAAGAGTATTCTCTCTGGTTGTCTCTCGAACATGCTGCCAGAAAACAATCATCCAATAAACCCACAAAAGTCTTGCTAGTGTGCGAGTGACCAATCCACAAGTTCCAGTCAATTTCTGGGAAGTTAAAATCTCCCATTACAAGATATTCTGATTTACTGGCCCACTCTATTTCTCTGTACAATTATTCGTCATACTCATTAGAGTCATTAGGCCTATAACACACTCCTACTCTCATTTTTGCTTTCCCATTGCTTATGTCGCACCAAGTCTCTTATAATATTTATGTAATGAAATAAAATTGTACTTACATTCGATTTTTTGACTCTCTTCTCTAGTTTTGCAAGCCTCGTGAATAATGCAATTGGTATAATCACCGTTCTCCCCATAGCGGGTGGAAAAGACCCCAGTTCGAATTTCCGTCAATAATGCGAGGAATTTTTATGGGCCTTTTTCGCAACGTGGCTAAGTGAGTTGGTATTAGGCAAGGATAGCGTGATTTTTTTTTTCTCCCTGAAACCTGGGTTTTTTTCCAGCAAACAGCAAGTATACCACAGAACATGCAATTTACAATATGGCTTAAGCTACTGATGCGCCTAAAACCCTACTCTAACCAACTTTTGAAAGATGGCAACCCTAACCTAAATCTGCATCGCTTTTAAAATCTTTCTATGTTTCTTCGTACTATGACGGTCTGATATTCAGTTAATATAGTATGCTTTACTGCTACAAAGTCCTTGCATCTTAAACAGGTGACCCTCAGATTACTATACGATTTCGTGGTCTGTTTTTTACTTATTTTATTTAAATACTGTGCAACTCTGATACATTATAAAATTCGCTCCTAGGTAAATGCGCAGAAATCTTTGAAAAATCAGTGTTATTAAATTACTATATCCCTTAACATATTCTAACCTTCTTTCACTACGTTAATGTATATTCTAATATCCTTTCGAAATACAATAAACTTGGAATTTTTATTTTTAAATAGGAATCTTAGGCAGAAGACAAGGTATATAATGAAAAGGAACGAGATATTTTTGGAGTTACTAGTTCATGTAGTTGGTTCCGAATTCCTTTTTTACAGCCCAGCCCCTATGGAAGCTAGGATTTTGGTTATAATGCTTTGAAAGTTCCCATCAAACGTGAGGTCCTCGTGCCACGTCACTCCCAGGTGAGTGTAAGAGCTGACTTTATTAATCTTTGCTCCATTGAAAAGTAAATCTATTTGATTCCTTCTTTTCTTATTAATTATGGTCAGCTGTGCTGACCTGTCAGAATTTAGCTTTCAACTTATTCCAGATAAGCAAAACTGTAGATCACACAATTGAAGCAATGACCTTCAGACATTAGGGAGACTCTCATGAAGATCAGCAAATGTTTGCCTACTCTCCTCTAACTCTCTGAATCACTGTCATCAATAACGGATGGTCTCTCTCTTTTTTTTTTCCCCCTTTATATCATGGACGCCAATCCACCGTTCGTCGAATGCATGGCTCCATTTTATCATTCCGCCGCTTCATAACATTTTCTTCTTAAGTCTCGATGAACGTTGGCATGCTGAACAATCCTATCATTTAAAAATCTGATAACAGAACAAATCTCATAAGTGGCGGGATTTTCGATAGCGCACTCAATGTTAACTAATACCACAACGCATTCGCAGAACTCAACAGCTATACTGAGTGTTAGCTAGCTCTATGTAGTAAGATTCGGTCGTCATGGAAATCTCCCACTTGTTTATAAGGTTGCTGTATGCGATAGTCTACTTTCTGCACACGCCTCGTATTTTTACAATGGCACTGTTATACAGGGTAACTCGTGAGAACCCATGAAAATGCAGACAACTTCAAGTGAGAGTGATAAAATTTACATGTAAAATTCTTTATTCTGTGCGTAGTTTTACATGACGCTCCGTTCGCAAAGTGTAAGCAATAAATGAACATAACGTTCAGCGTAGAGGAGCGTCTTTCATATTTATGGCAATAAATTGGCGGACCGTTTCACACAAGTTTGGCACACACAGGGAAGGATAAAAATTTAAAGTGAAAAAGAATGCTCCGAGTATAACGAAGTACTCTAATGCAGGTTATCTTGACAGGAGTGCAATTATACGGCAATCACGGATTTAAGGGAATGATCTTGCCTGACCAATCTGATTAGCTACTATGACTAATGGCATTCCACTACAATTCTTGCAATGTTAAATTCTATACGATAAATCTAAATTTTTTTTTTTTAAATAATTAAAAATGATATTAATATCCTTTAGATGGTGTTATCTTTTAAAGCGGAGAGTGGTGTCACGGCTGAAGCTAGAATTTAACGAACTCTAGTGCACTGTGTTTGTGTGTGTGTCAGAGGTAAAATTGGTCACCCCAAAACCGCTCAAGAGTGTCACTGTGAAGAAGCAAAAACTGCCAAGGCCAGATGAGGGTGGAGTAGTCTAGGTATCGTGAGAACAGTGTTGTTCGGGTTGTTCGTTTGGCCTGTTAGTTACTGAAAGCCTTCCAAAGCCTTCCCCACCTGGAAGGGGCATTCCAGCATCCGTACACGGCACGAGGAGCCTAGCCAGGTTAGTGGAGAGAAGCCTGTCGGGATAAACCGCTCCTGCCTAGGAAGGAGGGAGAGGACCCAGGAAAAGAAGTTGGAGAAGAAAAAGCATTGAGAAAAAGTAGGGATCACAAGGAGGGGTCCCTCAGGCAAGTAGGAAATCAGAGGCCACTAGTGGAAGAATACCCAGAGACAGTGAGTAAGAACAGCAACAATCATGACAGAGGTGATAGAGACAGGAGGGAGTGCCAGAAGACAAAGGAAGGCACCCCTGCCCTAAAGAGGAGAGCGCAGGTAGAAGGAGAGGCCTGCTTGGAGAAATCCTACGCCAGCACAGTGGCGTCAGCAAGAGATTAAACCCCAAAGGGTTAGCATGAGGTTGAGGTTCAGCGCTGAGAGAACAGAACAGGGTTCAGGCAAAGGTGATCTACTCTGGAGCTGGTCTGGTGGGACAACAGGAGTGGAAGCAGCGACCAGAAGATTTCTTCAACGCTTGAAGAGAGCGGTACAAAATTGAATGAAGCCTTGATCCACCTCATTCCCAAACTGCCAACGAGGAAGCATTGAATGCTTTCTTGTTGGCAATTAGGGAATGAGGTGGATCAAGGGCTGGAAGGTTGGTCTGGATGAGAGGAGCTGCTGTCTGAGTTCAAGGTAAACTGTGCAGTTTTGCAGGAAGTGGGTCCAGACTTCTCTCTCACCACACAGGTAGATGTCTTCAGCAAGGCCAAGCTTTTTGAGACGGACTTGAATGGAGCCGTGACCGTTCAACGTAAAGGTGGTTTCCAGGTTTGGAGTAAAGGAATGAATTTTCTGGTGGCTTCGCCGTTGCAACTAGAGGACCAGCGGGTCGCCATGAATTGGTAAATTTTGACCACAAATGAACGAACTATAGTGTAAAGTGTGTTAGTTGTCTGACTGCACCAGGGGTTTCCCCCCCATCTCCGCGCGCCTCCGTAGTCAGGTGGGAAGGAGTAGCAGCAGTGCGTAGCACACGTTCTTGATTAGACCGGGGTTCGAGCCCGTCACCACCAAATACGGAGGATGAGAAAAGGTCAGGGAATGACCACCGCATATTCCCGGAGCAATATGGCCTTAGTTGCTAATGCTCCTAAAAACCAAATAACAAACAAACAAACAAACCCCCATCTCCGCGTTGTATTCTTTGTGAATGACACAGAACTCTGTGGAGGCCAGAGATTTAAAAAGTGTGTGGAGAGTAGTCTGTTGGAAAACTTGTGCAATGCGATTTTAAAGATACATTTAGTAAAAATTTTTAGACGAATTTGACAAGAAACTTAAGTCTCAATAAGTCTCTTGCCATGATGTATAAAAAACGAAGGCATAATCTATAAAAAAAATTGCCAATTTCAATTTCGTGAAGATCTTGATTGCCGTTTCAGTATAAACGCCTAAACCTCTCTGTTAAACTAAATCCTAATATAAAAATTTTCTTTAAAAGTAAGTATACACCGTGGTGTTGTACATTTACTTACAACATTTATGTCATCTGTCATAAATAACTCTTAATTACTGAACAGTTAAGGCGACCGGGCTAGCCGAGTGGGTAAAGTACCTTCCGGGCAACCCAAAGGTCGCGGGTTCGATTCTCGCCTCGGGCGTGGATCAAAGTACTGCAAAAACCTTGGGAGGTGCAATATGGCCACAGAAGCCGATGCGCTACCAAATCAAATCACTGAACAGTTAAAATCATTTATGGTTTAAAATACACCATGAAGTTATATCAGCTTTCACGAAATCACTAACATACATGAGAACTTCTTGAGTCGAATCCCTTTTTTTTGTTAGTTTTTGGCGCATCGACTTCTGTGACCATAATGCACCTCCCCAAGTTTGTGCATTTTACTCTGATCCAAGCCCGAGGCGGGATTCGAACCCGCTCCCTTCAGGTTGCTAGGCAGGCACTTTACCCACCTGGCTAGCCCGGTCGGCAAAATCCCATAGTTAGGAGGAAATTTTTTTTTTTCACTTGGCTACACAGTTAGTCGGTCTCGGAAACTGCACGGTTTCCACGACCAGAAACTTAGGTTTCTCAACCGGCAAATAAAGTAAAGAGATCATAGAATACAGGGAATTTGCGGACACAATACAAACGCCTCAGAGTCGTAGTAACTGGGCGCAATAACAAAATAAGCTCCACTGTACGCGCTTAACCCATTAAAAATTCAAACGCATAGAATAATAACAGTTTATGAATGTAAATCGTGCAAAGCATCTATTTTCTTTCCCCTAACCGAGAAGTTTTCTTTTTTTTTTATATAATTTTTATGGAAAATTTTCAGTTTCAATGCTCATAAAGCCTGAAAAGCAATTGCCGACGAAAAAAAAAAAAGAAGCAGAATTGTTTTCATTATAACCAATCAAAATTACCATGAGGTTAAATTTGTGAAATATACCTTTATTTCATAACCATTGCCAAAATTAAGCCGAATTTGACCTTTGGTACCAATAGCTTTTTTCCCACTTCTAAAATTACTTGAATAAAAAAGTAAGGCTATATGCTTGAGAATAGATTGTTGAACTCTTGCCAAGGTCAGAAGCTTACTTTTTAAGCACACTTAAGGATGTGGGAAGGAACTTGAATCATGACCCCAACTTTCATATGAAAAAGTATTCAGTGTATTTTTCAACACAGTATGATGAAGTGAAACGTATCTTTTAAAAAGGCGACTAAAAAACAATTCCTACATTGTTTACTTCAATCCTTCCAATGATGTTCAATGTGCACGAAATTTATTAATTGTTATTACGTCAGCTTAATTATTATTGATTATGTTATTAACAAACGATTCGTTATTATTAACAAAAGATTTTAATCTGTTTACCGTAGTGATAAATGCCTATTTTACAGTGACTACTAGCCTCAATGTTTATGTATGAACTTATATTACATCTGCAAATTTTCCACAGATCCTAAATAGTATTTAAAAATGAAGAGTAATTTGATGTCATCTTTTTCAGAAATTCCATAAATTTAAGGATTTGCATTTTTTTATGATGATATAGGAATTCATCTTTAGGAACTTCCATTCTGAAATTACTATAGCAGATTATAATGATATGAAATATTACCTCACCGAAGTTTGTTCTTATTGATAAATAGAATTGCTGGGAACCGCTTTACAATTTCAAGAGCTATGTGATATGTAGAACTGAATGTAGTTCCCTTGAATGGAGTGGAAGTTTAGATGCACCTTACATTGATAGGATTAGCAATGGCTACATTTTATTTTTATTTTATTTTATTAATAAAAAGATACACAACAGGTAACCATTAACAGTGTATCTGAGATCAGATCAATAAACATAATAACAATAATGTGAAATCCTACAGGACGATAAACATTGATACAAATTCAAACAATAAAGCATATGTACAAAAGAGGATTGTATTAAGTTAAGTTACCGGTAAAACAAGTAATAATTAATCCGTTAGAGAATAGAAAAATAATATAACAAATAATAAGCTACAATAATTAGATGTGAGCTAGTCACTTTGCAGTTTAAGTGAAGAGGCAAACTTGTGGATGGAGTTCATCAGTGATTGGGAGTTGTCAAAGAAGTCAATGCGAGAGTCATTTGCTGATTTGCTGATTCTGTTCAGTGGACTGAACTTCATTAAGTCCGTGTTGGCAGAGTCAAGGCGAAACGGTGTAAGGTTCCTGACTTGTCTACAGGGAGCATTGAAGTTTATTTTACTCAGGATATCAGATGCTTCATAAATTCCAGTGATTACTTTGGCTAGGAGGGCGATGTCAGCAGTAACTCTTCTAGTGCACAGAGGCCTTAGATGAAAGTAATCACACAGCGATTCATAATACACTGAGTGATAGAATAGAGGATTGCGGTACGTAAGGTAACGGATAAAGTTTTTTTGGACTGCTTCAATTTTGTTAGTTAAAGTCTTTGTGTGAGGATTCCAGATGGGTGAACTGAATTCAAGGATTGGCAGTACAATAGTTTTATAAAGGATAACCGCATATCTGTAGTTTTTGAACTTGTATGTGTTCCGTTTGATGAATCCCAGTGTTTTGAATGCTTTGCTGGTGATTTTAAGGACATGGGCATCGAATTTAGCACTGATGGAAAAGAGAATCCCTAAGTCGTTAACTTGGTCACACCTTTCGATGATCACAGAGTTAATACTATACTCCGTATTCATTAGTTGTGGAGATCTGCAAGATGAGAAAGAGATAACTTTGCACTTCGAGGGGTTAGCAGACAAGCCATTCAGAGATAGCCACAGAGAGAATTTATTGAGAGCACATTGAAGTTGTTGAGAATCGGTAGTCTCCTTCACTGCTGAGTAGATCTTAAGATCATCTGCATAGAGAGCAACTTGAACATTGGAGGTGTAGATGAAAGAAGGAAGATCATTTACGAAAACAATGAAGAGAAGAGGACCTAAGGGAGAGCCTTGTGGTACTCCGCTTAGTGGTATAAAACAGTCTGAGTTCACTTGATCGATGATAACGCTCAAGGAACGATGCGTAATATAGCTGCGTAGCCATGAGAGCAAAGGGTCACGGATGCCATACAGCTTAAGTTTTTCCAGAAGTTGTTCGTGCGGGACTTTATCAAATGCCTTAGATATGTCTGTGTAGACTGCATCAACTTGTAGGTGGTTATCAAGAGCTTCAGAGGTGTATTGCCAGAAAGGAAGTAAATTTGTGACTACTGACTTGCCACTGCAGAAACCATGTTGATTCTGATCGATAAAAGGCTTGAAGAATTCGAAGAGATGTTTGTGCACTGCTGTGTCGAAGAGTTTAGCCAGGCTGTTTTGCAAGGTTATGGGTCTGTAATCGCATACGTCATTTTTATCATCTTTTTTGAAAATAGGAACTATATTGACCTGCTTAAAGTGATTAGGATACTTCCCCAGCCTGAGAGACAGGTTGAAGATCCGCAGTATGAGGGGTTTCAATGTAGTGACAGTCCTTTTCCAAAATAGGCCTGGAATGTCATCTGGGCCTCTAGTATAGTCATTTTTCATGCTTTTTAATGCCGAGTTTAAATCTTCATCAGTGATAAAGAGATTAATGAGGATATCATCTTTAACAGGTGTGAAGTCAGGAAATGAGGCAGGTCTCAATGTATCATTTGTTTGAATTCTAGAAAAGTGTTTGGCAAACTCTTGAGCAATACTGAATTCGTCAGATAAGAGAATTCCATCTGCGTTTCGGAGTTGTAACTTTCTACTGGTTATGTTCTTATGCTTCATGAAATTCCAGAATGGTTTGATATCTCTGTGAGTAAGCAGACTATCCTGAACTGACTCTGTATACATGTTGTAGGAGTTTAATATGAGAGTTTTCACTTCTTTGCGGAGTTGGCTGAATATTTCATAGTATTGACTGTCACCTGTTTGCTTATATTTGTTTCTGTAGAATTCTTTGGATGCAGCATAAGCCATAGGCAAGGAAGCCTATGGCTTATGCTGCACCAGCCAAAAAAATAAAAATATATAAAATTTAAAAAATAATAATAATAAAATAACAAAAAATGATAAGAATAAAATAATAATAAAAAGAAGAAAATTAAAGAAAAAAATATATAATACTAATTAATAAATAAGAGAAAAGGAAATGGACAACCTAAGAGTTACCCTCCTCCCGTAGGTAATTATCCAGCTGACTTTTGAATTTCCCTAAACTGTCAGCCTCTATCACCATTGTAGATATTCCAGTAATTTATAACTTGCTGGCTAAAATAAAACTCCCTGCAATCCAGTCTAAACAACCCCCCCGCAACTTCAAATTATGGCCCCTAGTTCTAGAATCATTTATAAGCGTGAAAATTTCGTTCTTATTCATTTTGCTTATGCCTCAGAGCCTTAAACATATGGACGCCCTTTTGCAGATCTCACCAGTCGAGTTACCCGTCTCTGGACCCTTTCAAGAAGCACAATGTCTTTCTTTAGGTGTGTCTTTCAGGACCTTGTGAAGGTAGACAAATTATGCTCATAACTTACGTACTGCTCTCGTAATGCATAGATTAAGACGAATATTCCCTGCAAACATTCTGGAACTTTTTAGAGACTTAAAAATTGACTCGAACATGTACTGTCAGGATAAGACTTATAGGAATCTTATTGTGGCTGTAAATACACCAAACTCAAAATTTAATTAAAAAAAAAAAAAAAACGAAGAAAAAGACACATTTCTATAAATTCTGTATAGAACATTATTTTAAGGCGGATAAAATGCGCTTTATCCGCCTTAAAACTCGACGTGTACATTACCCTCGCGCTTGACCACTCCACTATGTTGGGCCTAAAATATTCTTTTATACTCCAGCACGACCATTAGATTGGAGAGTTTAAAATTGATCGTTTCAACAATGAATGCTAAATTCAACAACAGATAAATCCAGTTTCAACAACCGGATTTAGCTGTCGAGCGAGCTTGAAACGCGATCTGCCAAAAGGGTATGCTAATACATTGTAGTGCCTAGTCTATAGA
Source organism: Mastigoproctus giganteus (assembly GCF_048544385.1). Taxonomy (NCBI): domain Eukaryota; kingdom Metazoa; phylum Arthropoda; class Arachnida; order Uropygi; family Thelyphonidae; genus Mastigoproctus; species Mastigoproctus giganteus. The sequence continues at coordinate 156,644,288 of NC_143581.1, read as the reverse complement.
AGTGTGTGTGTGTTCACAGCTAGGATATAATGTCAAATATTATTTCCCTGAATTCAACTGTTTAGTGACTTCATCATAGCTCTTATCAAATTGACCTTTTTGGAACATTCTTTCATTTAATAAAACCCATTTTATTCTTTTCTTCATTCTTATGTGATATTTTAAGTAACGGTTGTGGGACGTATATTCCAGTATATTTTACGTATAAAAAATTTCATAATTACTTGCATAATTTTTATAAATGCATTACTGTAATACTATAGAATTGCAAGTGGATATTTGTACGCTTCAGTTGAAATAAACAGAATCTGTACTCTTTACTGGGTTCTTGGGATCATTCTGTTATTAGTGAAGTTCGAAGCGGATTACTCAGCGCCAGTGCTTGGGCTTACGTTCATTTTGGAGACAAATACCATTCTTTAGCGTTCTGCGAGTGTTTTTGGTTTTTTTTTAAATTACCATCATCAACAACATAAATGTAAATAACATTTTTTTTTAATGTATTAGAACTTAGACTTAGTACCGTCCGTGGCATGAAGGTTCAGAAGTTAAAGATGATACTTGTTGGCATTAGCATTAGTAGAGCCATGGGATGCAAGAAAGCAAGCTTATACATCAGCCAACTCAAAAAAAAAAAAAAAAAAAACATTTCACACATCCATTTGCTAAAAGATAGTCCAGTTCTACTTGAATTTATTTAAGCTGTTAACTTCCACAACGACAGAGGGACGTTTGTTCCAACAATCAACTACCCGCTACCTAAAGAAAAAAATTCAACACGTTTTTCTATAACTGTCTTTCTTCAATTTGAATTTGTCCCCTCAAGTTCGTAATCTGAGCAAGGGGCTGAATACCATCAGCATTAACCCTGCTCAACCCATTGAAGGCCATGTACACCTCAATCAGATCACCTCGCAGGTGATGCCTAGTCTCCAGATGCTTCAATTTTCAGAACTTAATCATTCTTGTTAAGAGGACCACTTCGTTCCCCTCACCAATTTTGTTGCCCTTCTCTGTACTCGTTCTAGCAACTCTACTTCCTTCCTAAAATGAGGCCTCCAGACCCGTACGAAATACTCAAGGCGTGACCAGACCCGTCACAGCCTTATACAATGGGATAATCATCTTATTCTAACTAGCATAAGCGCCTTCGTAGCCAGGTGGGAAGGAGCAGCAGTGCGTAGCACACGCTTATTGATTAGACCGGGGTTCGAGCCCGTGACCACCAAATACGGAGGATGCGGAAAGGTCAGGGAATGACCACCGCATATCCCGGAGCAATATGGCCTTAGTTGCTAATGCTCCTAAAAACCAAATAACCAACAAACAATCTTACTAACAAAATTCCTGTATATAACTGACAAGACCCCATGATCTGATCTCTCTGCACTGCAAAGAAAACTTCAGTTTTTTTTTTTTTTTTTTTTTTTTTAGGAGCATTAGCAACTAAGGTCATATTACTCCAGGATATGCGGTGGTCATTCCCTGACCTTTCCGGATCCTCCGTATTTGGTGGTAACGGGCTCGAACCCCGGTCTAATCAAGAAGCGTGTGCTAGGCACTGCTGCTCCTTCCCACCTGGCTACAGACCTTCCGATCTTCCCAACTTTTCTAGATCCTTTTGCAGTAGCATACTGTCATTAACAAACCTGCCAACGTTTATCACCTGCAAACTTGTATATTGAGCCTGATACCGTCATCAATATCATTTATAAATATACAAAACAACAATGGGCCCTACACCGAACCCTGGGGCAATACGCTAATAACATTAGTCCACGAAGAGCACTGTCCACTGATTACCACTCTGTCTTCTCCCATTCAACCATCCCTTTATCCATAGCAGCAACTTGCCCTTAATGCCATATTGCTCCAATTTGTACAGCAGCCTTCCATGAGCAACAGTATCAAAAGCCTTCATGAATCCAAACATATGATATCAAAGTTATTATTTTTTTTCATCCAGTTCTTTTGTGACCACGTCATAGTATCCACTCAAATTGGTTAGACAAGACATCCCTTTAACAAACCCTAAGAAACCCACGCTGTGTCTGAATTATTAGTGCAGTTTTTGTCTAGATGATCCTGCAATGTTTCCTTGACCAGTGACTCCATTATTTTCTCTGGAAGAGAAGTGAAACTAACAGGTCGGTAATTACTAGTGTCACCCTTTGTTCCCCCTTTATGAATTGAGGATACATTTGCACATCTCCAGTCCGTGGAGACCTCCCCTGAGTCCAACGATGCTCTCATAATTATGGCTAAGGGTTTGCATACTTCCTTTCTCGCCCTCTTTAATATAACTGGATAGATCCCATCCACTCCAGGTGCCTTATGTTTAACTTCAACAATTTCTCCAATTTGCTCTTAGTTATTACAAATTATTAATGTGCCTGGTAGAATTTAATAAGCTTCTGTCCTTCACTTACCGACAGAATTCCTCATGTGTGAATGTAGATGCAAAATACTAATTGTTTGTCAGCTGTCTGACCGGGATCAACAAATCGAACCAACGATTTCAAGTGATGCCAACCTGATTCATACTCTTCCTTCTAGAGCTTTTATATAAGTAAAGAAGTCTTTGCTGTTTTTTTTTGTTTTTTTTTTTGTTTTGCATTCTTTACCAAAGATTTCTCGTAATCTGCCTTCGCTTGCTTAACCTCCTTTGTGACTTGATTATGGACTATTTTATATCTACCATAGGCTTCGGTGTTGCCTGATAATTTGTAAGCATCCCATGCATTTTTCTTCTCTGCCGTGAGTTTCATAAGGTCATCTTACATCCATTTAGGACTAAACAGTATTTCTTAGTTGGTATGAAAAGCCTAGTAGCTTCCAATATTAATTCCTTGAATTCTTCCCGTTTAGAATTTGCTGTTGGTAAAACCATCATTTAGTCCAACTGTATGAAATTTAAAAACCGCAATTTTCAAGCGGAAACCTTGCTATCTACGCCCGAGACTAGCTCAGTCACAGAGTAAAAAAATCCCATTAAAGTTTCTCGCGTCATCGACGGGATTCGAACCCGGGCCTTTTCCACCCGGTGTGGAAGGACGGAGATAATACCACTGCGGTATTCACAGAGACTGGCAACAGTCCTGGGATGCCTTGCTTAAAGGTGGTATCATACGATGATTTCTACCACCCATAGAGTTCAGACACCTCAGGCCTCTTCTCTGGTTATCGCCGGGCTTGCAGGAAAGTTTCATCCTTACCGCACATTGTACATTCCGACAAAAATTGAGGGAAATAGGTACCGAGAGAGACCGACGCTGCCATTCTGGTGAAGAGGAGTCATGAGGACACCTTATGTATGGGTGCTCCACTTACGACAACCGTAGTCTCGTTTCTGACTACAATCCAAGGGAACTCCCAAAATCAGGAGTCTAATCTTCTATTAGACACAGCATCATACAAAGGGTTACTACCTTCGCTAAAGACGTCTTTGCCTTAAGGGGAACCAAGACTGCTGAGCTCAGAGACGTGCAGAACTCTGCACCCCAGGGATAAACTCGGACTGCCGTGGAATAATTCAACCCCTAAAAACAAATGAACCAGCCGTCTATGCAAATCCAGCATGAGTAGGATTCAATGATGGCACCATTCTTGGAGCGGGATTGCTGGCACTCCTCAGAATGCAGGATTCACAATGGCCAGGGCCAATGGCGCTCACACAGGTCCTGTGACTTTACAACTCTCACCTTTTCCCCATCGCCTCACCTAACTAAGGGTGGATAAACTCTCTCCTGTCAATCCACCCTCACTTATCCTTCCTTAAACCTGTCCCATCTATACCCTATCGTCCATGCTCTCTTCTCTCTCTGTTTTTTTCAGCCTCTGTCAGGAAGCTTAGGCAACCCTGGCAGAGACAAGCCAGAGAACTATGGGACTGCCTGGCTGCCCTCCCAGTTGGTGGTTGCGGGCAACGTAGAGTCCCACTAGGGGCTCTGCAGCCAGAAGAACAACAGAACCCAACACTACACTTCACTTAACAACACACTACACCCAATTCTGGCATTTACAGAATACTGTATACTTCACAAGCGAAAAGATGGCACCGTTGAGCAAAACTGCCGGTGGTGCCCCAACCCAACCACTATGCGAGGAGTTTCTTTAACATTGCACTAAACAGGCATACAGGTATTTGTTCTGTGATGCACAATTATCTATTTGTATCTATCCTATTGTAAAAGAAGCCGTGACTGTGATGCCTTACACTAGATACCTATTTAGATGACTTTAGGTTGTGGCTGGATAATTCGCTAACAAATTTTTAACTACTTTAACCTCAAGTAGGTCAGCGCCTGATGTTTTTCGCTCTTTCATTTTGTTTAGTGCCAAGTCCATCTCAATAGTTGTGAAGGTAAGTTCCACAGATTCCGAGCGGTATTCAAGGTTTTGGTCTATTATGTCTTGCTATTGTTGTGTCATAGCAACTTCTTCTATGGGATATATAGTGTCCAAAATGTTGGAGTCAGTCCAGGTGCAGGTCGACAAACCATCCGATCTGAGCGTTGTATCAAGCACCTCGCCGCGCAGAAGCCTATTATTGACAATGTGGAAGACGATGCTCCCAGCTGTTTTCATTTCCAGAAGTGGTGACCAGGGTTTGCCACAACTCCCTTTTGCTTTTACGGATTTCTTTGGTAGTCCATTCATTCCTGTCTATGTAGTAAGCCTCTCTGGCATCAGCAAACTCATTGGGAGGCAATCCGAGCTGTTCCCGTTGGCACAATTTCCCTGCATGGTGGACATACTTCCTTAATTCCTAGAGCCTTGAATTCCAGCAGGGAACAGCATATTGGTGTGGCATCCTGCATGGAATGGAAAGATCGCAGGCCTCTCTAATGATTTGAACGAACACACTCGTCCGAAGTGTCTAGTTTGATACAGTGTGTCACGAAGTATCGCAGTTTGGCTCAGGTACGGAATGCACAGTGCTCCGGAAATCTCCTAGACAGCTCCACACGGAATCGTTGCTAGTCAGCCTTCTTTGTATTATAGCGATTTACATTTCTAGGTTTCGGGAGGTGACGCTCCACAGAGCGAACCAAAGAAAATGAGATTGCTCTGTGGTCCGACGTGGTCCAGGACTCTTGGACAGTCCATCTTGCAATCATGTGAACAATGTCAGGAGTGGCTGCGGTAACATCAATGATACTCTCCCAGAGAGGCCGCTGTAGATGGCCAGAACAGTTTGACTTGTATACCATCGTAAGCTCCATTTCCTTGGGCAGACATATGAGGCTGTGCCAAAGCACTGAGCGGCAATTTACATCCATGTCAATGATCATTCTCCCCCCCCCCCGCTCGGGAGGAGTTGGAGAGCCATCTGTAGAATTGATACGCTGCTGTAATGTCTTTACCAGGATGTGTATAAAGGGAGAGCAGGAAGAGAGAACCCAGTGCCCATTATTACTTCAGCGCAGTGACTAAAGCAAAGCGGAGTGATCTTAGTGGTAGTTATATCTGAGTTTCTCATAATACTGTAATTGCAACTCATGGTCTGTCAGAGGTACAATGAATGGTTTTATATGATGCGAGGTACCCTACCATCACCCGGAGTGGAAGAAACTCTCCTCATGTGGACATTTGTTGTGTCTTATGTATGGTGGCACCTAAACGTTAGTTCACCTCCGCCATGGTACACTGTGATGAGCACAGAGCTCTGTGAAATGGCCAGATACAAGTATGGTGTTATGTCTGCGAAGTGTGTCTTGTTTTGTTGTATCTTGCCACTTAGCTACTAGGAAGCAGCGATTACCAGGATGGCTGCTCCCTAGTATCCGTCCACGCCACGAGAAGGTCAGCCACAACAATACGCGTACTGTCAAACGAAAGTGACAAGGTAAGAATCTCGCATCCACTGGAGGAAAAATAAATTCCAGTGGATGCCAGCAAAAACCCGTACCACTTGGAGCCCAAACCGTTAGTACCAGTAGATAAATAAAAATATAATAATAAAATAATAATAAAATAAAATAAAAAAATAATAATATAATAATAATATAATAATAAAATAATAATAAAATAAAATAATAATAATAATAATAATATAATAATAAAATAATAATATAATAATAATAAAATTAAATAAAAATAATAATAATATAATAATAAAATTAAATAAAAAATAATAATAATATAATAATAAAATTAAATTAAAAAATAAAAAATAATAATAAAATTAAATAGATAGTATGAATCAGAGCTGTACTACTCAATATGTTCTACGTTGATAATAATATTAGTAAAAATAATAAGAGGAGTTTACCTCAATATAATGCGTAGAACACTTCCGTATGATACCCTCCAGAAATTAAAACGGAAAAAACGAAAAAATCGACAACTTACCGGTACATTAGAGTAAAATACAAATAATTAAATAATCAATTTAACACAATTCAAATCAATTTAAAACAATTAAAAATCAAATTAACGCAATTAAAAGAATCTAACGAAAATATTCAAAACAATTTTTCCACGCGTTTTGAAACGATTTCAAAACGCGTTAACCACGTATCGAAAAAAACGACTACATTACTATGGTTCAGTTAAAAGAATTGAAGTCCAGAACATACAATATTCCTGCACTTTTTGGTCAGGTAAAATTACACAAGACTGGGTTTCCTATTCGACCTATTGTTTCCAACAGGAACTCGGCATTTTCATCCTTAGCCACACATGTATATAACATTATAAAACCCTTTAGACAGGTAATACAATTTGGGATTAAGAACTACGATACATTATTTAATAAGCTTCAAGACTGTAGACTCGGCGACAATGGCAATTTATTCTCACTAGATGTTACCTCATTATATACGAATGTAAACGTTGAATACACATTAGATATTATTTGGGATATGTTAAATAAAAAATCGACACCGATTAATTATACGAAGCTACCTATTAAGGAAATTTTTCACTTAATTAAACTGTTAGTTGAGGCTAACTACATCACCTTTCGAGACAAGGTGTACAAACAAATTTTTGAATTACCAATGGGTTTGAGCCTGAGTGGCTTAATGTCAGAGATCTATCTCTCAACGATTGAGCAGATACATTTGACACCTTTTCGAACCCGTATCACACACTATGGGAGGTATTTAGATGATGTTCTAGTTATTACCGATAGTAATACTATCCAAGACATTTCACATTCGTTTAATAATATTCATTCTAGACTCAAATTTACATTGGAAAGGGAGGATAGGGATACTAAGTCATTAAACTTTCTAAATTTCACGCTTACCCGGGACTCGAATAAAATACAATTTAGCATCTATCGAAAACCTACAAACACCGGTATGCTTCTACATTATAATAGCTATCACCCGTTCACCTACAAAAGATCGATTATCTTTAATCAATTTCTTAATGCCTATAAATATTCAACGACGGAATCTGCTTTGGACTCAGAAATACAAATATTAACTAGCAGATTCTTAAACAGGGGTTATTCCATTACCACAATAAACCGAATTAGGATACAAGCTAAGGATAGGATACAAAATACTACACCAATCAACAATAGTAATATCAAAAAATACTTTATTTCGGTCTGTGGGTGGGTGGGGGTTTAGTGTGAAAATATATAATTTATAATATTTTCATTTATTTCCCTATTTAAATATATATCCCCTTTATAATATATATCCTCTTTATAATAACTCCCCACTTGCGCATCTGACTATTACTTCACAGAAAATTCTAAGCTCAAGGGGAGAATCTCCTTAATGCGTTTAATTCCCTTTGGATAGGCTTGTGCCCAGAACAACAAAAGACACACACAAACATTGTATAAAAAAATCAGTTTATTAGACATATTTACATGAGCATAATTAAAACCAAATAATAATTTAATTCATACATATGACAACATGATTTGGACTCACCTACATGTGTATATATATCATATTCATACATCAGTAAAAATCATTAGCAAGCTAACATTAATCCCTTCCTTTGTTAATATATTTTATTCTGCATCCTCTAAATACCATTAGTAAAAAAATCACAATTCCTTTCTATCCCCTCCTACATTTGTTTAATACTGCAACAGTTAAATTCCATTAACAAGAAACATCAATTCCGTGCTATTCCTTTCTACCTATACTTAATACTGCCTCAATTAAATACCATCAACAAGAATTATCAATTGCATCCATTCCTTTCTACATAGACTTAATACTGCTTCATTTAATTACCATTAATAAGAACCATCAATTCCATTCTATTCCTTTCTACATATATTTAGTACTGCACCAATTAAATACTATTAACAAGAAATATTAATTCCATTCTATCCCATCCTACATGTATAATATTGCATCAGTTAAACAAGAAATATCAATTCCATTCCATTCCTACCTACATATACTTAATACTGCATCAATTAAATACTATTAACAAGAATTATCAATTCCATTCCCTTCCCTCCTACATATACTTTCTACTGCTTCATTTAAATACTATTAACAAGAATTATCAATTCCATTTCCTTCCTCCCTACATATACTTAATACTGCATCAATTAAACAAGAAATGTCAATTCCATTCCATTCCTAGCTACATATACTTAATACTGCATCAATTAAACAAGAATTATCAATTCTATTTTCTTCCTCCCTACATATACTTAATACTGCATCAATTAAACAAGAAATATCAATTCCATTCCATTCCTTTCTACATATACTTAATACTGCTTCATTTAAATACCATTAATAAAAAATATCAAATCCATCCAATCCTTTCTACATATACTTAATACTGCTTCATTTAAATACCATTAATAAGAAATATCAAATCCATCCATTCCTTTCTACATATCATATATCCAACATTCAAATAATCTTATATCTAATAAATTTCCCCCTTTTTGATGTTCTTCCTTCCTGATTCTTCACTAAACTATCTTTACAATTAGTTATTTCTAAAGTCCTGCTGAGCAATTTACTGGGTTTCTACAGTTCTTTGTGTATGTGAAGGTACTATGTACTACAAACTAGCGACTTACTTGTAGAACTCGGCGGCCGTCATCTTTCATCCTTCCTATCAGGTACAGCTTATCTTTACTATCTGGGGCGACGTCTTACTATTCTTGAAGAATTAGGCACTGGTAGTTGTGCTGCCAGGAGGTTTCAGCTCCATTTTATTCACCCCGCTTGATGCACCTCTCCTATTTCGGAATGGCTACTATCATGTCGGTCGGGGTTCCGATTCCATCCGATCCTACACTGTGCTTTCCAAGATTTCAGGAATCTTGGCCTTTTTTTTTGGCAGATTTGATTTCACCTTTTTCTTTGTGAGAGACTCGTTTGTCCTTTACATATTTCTTCCCAACTCCTAGGCGTCTCAAAGAGCCAGCATTGACTATGTTCCACTCAAAAAAAGGACCTCTTACTTTCTCGACTACTAACTCATTCCCTCGCACCGACCAAAATTTTTAAACTATCTCCTTCCTAAACCATTTTCATTCACACCGCCAAAATCTCAACTAGTGTGTCCTAAACCATGTTTACTCACCCCACAAAAATCTCAACTTTGTGTCTCTTGCAACTCGTTCACTGCCTATTTTCTTCCTCTTACTGCCGATTTCGCCACGCCCATTTCCCAGTGACTTCTACCAATGTTACATTTACTTTTGGATTCTATCTCTTTCCATTTGTTGAAAAACCCCTTATTCCGCCGGCCCAGTAGCACGTGATCAATACACCCCTATTTCAACCTGTTGGATCTGCGGCCATCCGGTGTGTTCTTTGAAGTAGCCGGTTGTCCAAAAACAACTTTATCCGTCTCATATAACACCTTGTCTCCACAGCGTTCTAAAACCACAAAAAGTGACATTAGTGACCACAGCATCTATTTTTGGAAATTTGTGTGTGCCGTTTAAGAACCGACTTCTCTGCGACTGAAGTAAATTGCCCTTACTATATTGACCTTGCATAAACATTAAACCACTTGCTACTTTTGCCGTAGTATTCACCGTCTATTCCCTGCTTACAACGGAAGTTATGCTAATGGCTCTGTTTTTCATTACTACTACCCACTAATTTTACAATTCTTACTGAATAATTCTTGTTACTGAAACTGACACTATTACCATATTATCCTACTAACGGCAAGAATCCAAAAAGGAAAACTAACTTCCAAAGTCTAAAAAAAATATTTTATTTTTGTAAGATTTTCAAATCTTACAATCGACGCTCCTTTCCCAAAAAAATTTATACCTGTGTAAATTTTTTCTCTATTCTCCAACACTTTCCCTGGAATTTAACCACCGTACATCTATTTATTCACTCCTTAATATACATTAACCCTTCATGAACTTCTAACACCAAAAGGATTTATACTCATTCTGATTACCCTTTGGAATGCTCAAATATTTACAATTAAATCATAACAAATCACATTAAGAATGGAACTGCACTGTTTCAACACCAACGTACCTAATACATATTCCTTTTCTTCCTATCTACCTGACTCCTTTACACCATTGTTATTCCACCTTTCTCTTTGCACCACACACTGGTTACAAAGTTACACTCTTTAAATGGTCAGGTGTCTTCATAAGGGGGACCTTCATCAAGTGTCTACATTAGGACTCTTCCCTACTGTGTTCCCAGGACTTAGCTCTACAAGGCTGCTACTTTTGGGCTCAACAAGGCTCCTACCCATCCGGGCCACTGCTTTCCATTCTCAGCTTCTTGGCTCCATTCGGGCCACTGGTTTCCAGTCTCAGCTTGGCTCCATCTTTCGGGCCACTGGTTTCCAGTCTCAGCTTGGCTCCATCTTTCGGGGCACTGGTTTCCAGTCTCAGCTTGGCTCCACTTATTCGGGCCATTGGTTTCCATTCTCAGCTTCTTGGCACCATCTTTCGGGCCACTGGTTTCCAGTCTCAACTTGCTATAACCAGCTACTCAACTGACATGACAGACCTCCTGCTACATCTTAACTTAACATTTTAACTCTGCTCTGCCTAACCTACTCCTTTCGCTTTCTGGAGTTTGTCTCACTCCCTTACATTTTTTCGACTGCTCGCTACAACTTCTTTCTGCCTGATTCTCCTTCATACCCTTTCTAGTGCCCGTTTATTTTTTATTATTTTTTTTAAGCCCTTCTCTTATCACTAGCAGTTTGCATAGGAAGTACTGTAGTCCACACTTTCCGATGATTCTCCCCTAAAGACTTAAAAAAATTTTCTTAATCTAAAAGATCCAATATTGTTGCCCCCTATGCTAGAATTGGTTTGCACTGATTCTTCCCTTTCATTGTTAATTTCTGTTCCTTCCCTACCTCTACTGCTATGTGCCCTTTTAGTTGCCATCTTTAATTTAGATTGACAAATTAATTTCCTATTACGTTTAATCTGTCGTAAATGCTTTATCTCTTAGATTAATAATCAATTCCTTTACACTTAAATATTCCTAATACTTCAATATTTCTTTCTTTATATTCACATTTATCTACTCAAGGAATTTATCTACCTATTCATTTATCTACTTATTCAATCTCTGATCAATTCTCTAATACACAAATAACTGTACTTCAATGTTTAACTCTTTAAATCTACAATTTTCTATCTTAGAAAATTTACCTGATGATCAAATCAATAACACATAAATAATCATAACCCAATGCTTAACTTTTATCTCCATAGTTATTTACCTTAATAAAATCTATCCTTTTCAACCAATACTCAATTTTATATGACACAACAATTCTCAATCAATATGATATATATTCTGGCTCGCCAGCTGAATTTTTTCTCAGTTTCAGCAACTGGGCTTAACTTATTTCTTTGCTATTCTGGTACACTGCCTTCCGTTTGGGAATTATATCCTGGCTTGCTTTCGCCAATTGTGGGGGGGGTTAGTGTGAAAATATATAATTTATATTATTTTAATTTATTCCCCTATTTAAATATATATCCCCTTTATAATATATATCCTCTTTATAATAACTCCCCACTTGCGCATCTGACTATTACTTCACAGAAAATTCTAAGCTCAAGGGGAGAATCTCCTTAATGCGTTTAATTCCCTTTGGATAGGCTTGTGCCCAGAACAACAAAAGACACACACAAATATTGTATAAAAAAAATCAGTTTATTAGACATATTTACATGAGCATAATTAAAACCAAATAATAATTGAATTCATACATATGACAACATGATTTGGACTCACCTACATGTGTATATATATCATATTCATACATCAGTAAAAATCATTAACAAGCTAACATTAATCCCTTCCTTTGTTAATATATTTTATTCTGCATCCTCTAAATACCATTAGTAAAAAACATATCATTTCCATCCAATCCTTTCTACATATACTTAATACTGCTTCATTTAAATACCATTAATAAGAAATATCAAATCCATCCATTCCTTTCTACATATCATATATCCAACATTCAAATAATCTTATATCTAATAAATTTCCCCCTTTTTAATGTTCTTCCTTCCTGATTTTTCACTAAACTATCTTTACAATTAGTTATTTCTAAAGTCCTGCTGAGCAATTTACTGGGTTTCTACAGTTCTTTGTGTATGTGAAGGTACTATGTACTACAAACTAGCGACTTACTTGTAGAACTCGGCGGGCGTCATCTTTCATCCTTCCTATCAGGTACAGCTTATCTTTACTATCTGGGGCGACGTCTTACTATTCTTGAAGAATTAGGCACTGGTAGTTGTGGAATCGGAACCCCGACCGACATGATAGTAGCCATTCCGAAATAGGAGAGGTGCATCAAGCGAGGTGAATAAAATGGAGCCGAAACCTCCTGGCAGCACAACTACCAGTATAGGTATAGGTATAGGTATAGGTATGTTGAGGGTCTGACGGCTCCGGCGATTTCTCCCATCTCCGCGTATGTTCTTTGTATCGAGTGACAGTACCCTGTCTATGCCAGAGGTTTAAAATTAATGTATGGGTCATGTGGTATGTAGTTTGTTGTGCCCATTGTTCACAGGCCGGATGAACAATGGCATAACTGCTCAGTGCACGGAAGGCATCGTTAGATTCCAATAACTTGGTTTCTGGCCGAAGTGATGTAGTGTAATGTAGATATAGTATAGCCGAGGTCTTGGAGTAGTTGGGTTCTTAGATCTAAGTAAACTTTCCATGAGTGCATCACGTGGTCCCAGTAGTAGTAGTAGTAGTTGCATGTGATGCAAGAAAACAAGTGTATGAGCTTATGCAGCATCAGCCAAAAAAAAAAAATCACACCATTCCCTCCAAATGCCTGTCCAGGTCATGCTTAAATTTATTCAACCTATCAACTTCCACAACGACAGATGGAAGTTTGTTCCAGCAATTAACCACCCGCTGGCTAAAGGCAAATTTCCGCACATCTATTCTACATCTGTCTTTTCTTAATTTGAATTTATGCCCCCTTAGGTTCGTAATCTGAAGAAGTGGAAGGATCCCATCAGAATTCAGCGTGCTCAACCCATTCAAGGCCTTATACACCTCAATCAGATCACCGCGCAGGTGCCTAGTCTCCAACCACTGCAATTTGCAGAATTTAAGCCTCTCTTGGTAAGAGGATCCCTTCATTCCCCTCACCAATCTTGTTGCCCTTCTCTGTACACGCTCAAGTAAATCTACATCCTTCCTAAAATGATTCCTACAGACCTGTACGCAGTACTCAAGGCGTGGCCTGACCATTGACTTATACAGAGGGATAATCACATACTTTTCCCTGCTAGCAAAATTCCTATATATCATTGACAAAATCCCATGACCTGCCCTGGCAGCCTGTCTGCATTGCTCAGAAAACTTCATATCTGACTGCACAATTACTCCTAGGTCTTTTTAATTTTCTACCACCTTAAGTGTATTACCACACAGTTGGTACGTTTCTCTGGGGTTACTTCTACCCATATGCAGTACTTTGCATTTATCAAGGTTAAACTTCAGTTTCCACTTCTTATCCCATCTGCCCAAATTATCTAGATCCTTTTGCAGTAGCACACTGCCGTTACTGTCATTAACAACCCTGTCAACCTTTGTATCATCTGCAAACTTCGGCATTAAGCCTGATATACCTTCATCAATATCATTGATAAATATACAAAACAGCAGGGGCCCTAACACCGAACCATGTGGGACTCCGCTAATAACATTAGTCCAAGAAGAGCAGCACCCATTGATTACCACCCTCTGTCTTCTCCCACTTATCCATCCTTTTATCCATTGTAGCAACTTATCCTTAATACCATTCTGCTCCAATTTCTACAATAGTCTTCCATGCGCAACAGTGTCAAAAGCTTTCCTGAAATCCAAATATATGATATCAAAATTATTTTTTGCATCCAGTTCCTTTGTAACCACATCATAATATCCTATCAAATTTGTCAGACAAGGCTTTCCCTTAACAAACCCATGCTGTGTCTGAATTATTGCTGCAGTCTTGTCTAGATGATCCTGCAATGCATCTTTAACGAGTGACTCCATTATTTTACCCGGAACAGAAGTTAAACTAACTGGTCTGTAATCTTCGATCCCCCCTTTGTGAATTGGGGATACATTTGGACATCTCCAGTCAGTGGGGACTTCCCCTGAGTCCAAGGATGCTCTCATAATTATGGCTAAGGGCTTGCTTAGTTGCTTTGCCGCCTCCTTTAATATAACTGGATAGATCCCATCCACCCCAGGTGCTTTTCTTATGTTTAACTTCAACAATTTCTCCTCCACTTTGCTTTCAGTTATTAAAAAATCATTATTACAAAATGCTACAATTTGATAACCTTCTGCTATTTTCAAACCTTAATAATTCCTCGTGTGTGAATGTAGATGCAAAATGCTCATTCAATTTGTTTGCTATCTGAGCAGGATTATCAACAGTCGAACCATCGATGTCAAGTGGACCAAGCAGATTCATCCCCTTCCTTTTAGAGTTTATAAAAGAAAGAAATCCTTGCTTGTTTTTCTTAGCATCTTTTGCCAAGGATTTCTCGTAATCTGCCTTCGCCTGCCTAACCTCCTTTGTCACCTGATTACAGACTAGCTTATATCTGCCATAGGCTTCTGAGTCCCTTGATAATTTATATGCATCCCATGCATTTTCTTCTCTGTTACGAGTCTCATTAGTTCATTAGATAACCATTTAGGCCTAAACCTTGAACAATATTTATTAATAGGTATGAAATTTTTAGTAGCTTCCACGATTAATTCCTTGAATGCTTCCCACTTAGAATTTACTGTTGGTAAAATCGTCAGTTGATCCCACTGTACAGAATTTAAAAACTGTCGGAGACCACTGTACTCACCTTTACGGAAGCAAAAACCCTTTCCTTTACCCCTGATGGTAATTAAATCTTTAAGTAAATCCCACATCAGTACACTGTGATCACTGCCACCTAGTGGTTCCTTTATCTGCAAATTCTTAATACACGAATGATCATTGCTGATAACCAGATCAAGAGTATTACTTTCTCTGGTTGCCTCTCGAACATGCTGCTGCAGAAAACAATCATCCAATAAATCCACAAAAGTCTGACGTGAGTGACCAACCCACAAGTCCCAGTCAATATCTGGGAAGTTAAAATCCCCCATTATAAGACATTCCGATTTACTAGCCCACTCTATTTCTCTGTACAATTGTTCATTGTACTCATACGAGTCATTAGGCCTATAACACACTCCTACTCTTATATTTGCTTTCGCAGTGGTTATGTCACACCAAACTGACTCAACAGTGCACTGTTCATCTATATCAACTGGATGCACATGTTTTGATTTTATGTTTTTCTTAATTAACAGCATAACACCTCCCTTTCTATCCTGTCTATCCTTTCTGTACACCTTGTACTCCCCAAATTCCAGTTCGGCATTCCTTATATCTGTGTGACACCACGTCTCTGCTATCCCAACAATATCACAATATCCGCCTTTGATGTCTTGACCAACACTTCAAATTCATCAAATTTTACTGTACTTCTAGCATTGGTATACATGCAAGCATACATGCTCCTACTCCTATTCTTAATTACCCTAACACATCCCATATACCCACCTATTTCAGGATGACTGCCGTCCGTCCCTGAAACCCCCAACACCCCACGCTCCAGGTCGCTACTTATTCTAATAGAAGCTGTGCAAGAATCACCTTCACCTCTGCCTACGGCTACTGTTAGTCCTTGTATCCCCCCTCCAAGCTATCAGTTTTCCGACCCACCTAACACTGCCTCGATAGCATCAGCAAATATTCTTGCACCCTTTCTATTTAAGTGTATCCCATCCCTATAGAAGCAGTCTCTCCTGTTAACAAGTACAGTCCAGGCTTAAAAAAATTCTACCCCTTGAGCCTTGCACATTCTTTCTAGGGCCGAATTGATCGACAAGGCTCTCATCATATACTCCCTTCTATGGTGTCTGGGCAGAATTGCAGACACTTGCAAATTCACAGAATTGCAAATTCAACCCTAAGTCTCGGCTTTTGTTCAACAGTGACCCGTACTTGTTAAGTAATTCTGCTGGTCTTCTACTCCAAATATCATTAGTGCCAACGTGTACAACTATATCACCTTTTGTGCCCTTAAAAGATGATATCCGCTCTACAACGTCATCAACCTTTGCCCCTAGCAGACATACCCTGGTCCTGTTCCACCTATCCTTTTTACAAAGCATGTTTCCCGTTTCCCTGACAATACAGTCACCAACAACCACTAGTTCCTGTGGGATCAGCGCATTCTGCTTTGGGGGTTGCCGCTGTGTTGCGTGATGACCAAGTGCAAGCTCTGGCGTTGATGTGGGCAGCTGAGAGCCCGATGGGCCCCTCAATTTAGATCTTTCGAGGGCATCCACCCTGTCCTTCAAACTCTCATATTGGCCCATAACAACGCTGAGTTGTCGCCTGATTTCCTTACACTCCTTACATTGCGCACACACAAAGACATCCCCCACGGCAATGTCATGTTCCGTTCCAGAGAGTTCGGCAAACATTTCACAAGTTACAAATTTTTTTTAGGCTGTGAAGCGTTGGAGAATCGCCCCCCCCCCTCAGTGCTCCCCCCGAGTCACAACACTCCTGCCACTTTGGGCTCGTTGCTTTGCTGATCTAGTTTGGGGCATGATACTTTAAATTAATAAAATCAATAAATTAAATTAATTAAATGTCAATACTACGCTATCTAATAGAAACAGTGAAGCGTATTACTCTATAAATTATACGTTAGAGCTACCTAACTACCTCAATTAAAAATTTGAATTCCCAACCACTATATATAAAAACAATGGCTTCAAGATTCGAACGAAATAACGGTTTTACGTATATTAAGTATTACGTATATCTACAAAAACTATTTATCTAAATTAAAATAAAAATGACCAGCGTAACTATAACTATAAGACTACGTATTAAGTACAATATCAAATAACAATTATGTAAATAAAAAGGCAAACATTTATCGTTTTTTTCGGAGCCTGCAACTGACAGCTGTAATTTTTAAAGAGAGTCAGCGCCCTCCTCTTCAGGTTCTTCGCAGGTACAGAGGGCACCCTCGACTAGGCCGCACTCTAGACTGCATCTCTTTTTTTTTCTTTTCTTTTTTTTATGATAAGCCCAAACACGAGAGGTATTAGAACCTATAGTACTTGGTACATACTTGGGTTGGACGTTGAGAAGACGAAAGAAGATATTTGTTGACATTACACTTGAACTTCTGTAGACTGTAATTTTCCGGATATTTGTACGAAGGAAGGTTGTTCCAGAAAACAACAGTTGAATGAATAAACCAGGAAGATGAAAAGTTGGTTCTGTGAGTTTGAAGTTGGATAGTAAATGGATGTTGGCTAGTGGCGGCACGTGTTCGGACTGTTTTGAAAGAGAGAGCGGGAATATTAGAACCCAATTCAGAAGAACAGTGCTTATGGAAGTATCTGTAGAAAAGGCATGCAGCAGAAACAGTACGTCTATGAGACAGTGAGTGGAGAGACTCTGTTAGAGATGAATCATTAATTAACCTAACTGCCCTCTTCTGAATGGAATCTAGAAACCTGAGAGAGGTTTTGGGGGCACCGCCCAAGATATGGGAACAATATTCCATGGTAGGGCGGATTTGCGATTTGTACAGAGTGAACAGCTGTTTGGAAGCAAAGTAACGCCGACAGCGAAAGAGAAACCAAGTTTTTTAGATGCAGAGGAAGCAATATTTGTAATGTGCTTGTGCCAAGAAGAGAGATTAGAAGTCAGGGTAATCCCCAAATGAGATATATTATCTTGCCTAGAAATCGGAGAGTCACCAAAGATAAGCATAGGAGCAGATTCGGTTTTTTTTTTTTTTTTTTTTTATGAGGATTAGCAACTAAGGCCATATTGCTCTGGGAATATGCGGTGGTCATTCTCTGACCTTTCCGCATTCTCCGTATTTGGTAGTCACGGGCTGGAACCCCGGTCTAATCAAGTAGCGTGTGCTACTCAGTGCTACTCCTACCCACCTGTCTATGGAGCCGCCATATATAGTGATACCCAAGATCTGAATTTTTACCAGGCGTTTTCCTAACTGACCTATGTAAACGCAGGTAATTACGTAGTAATTATTTAAATAATAATTATTTATTTGACCTTGAAAATTCCGTGCACTAAAATGCACAGGTAAATAATTACCTAGGTCATTTTTCCGATTAGATATCGATCAGTGCGTTTCGACAGGTGTCTTTTACGTCGAAAAAATTTTACTTACTCCGTCATACCTCTACATATTATGTAGAAAAGCATACGCGGGGGTTTGCGAGCAGGCATTTGCGAACGGTGCCCCCTAGTTATTTTATTAAAGCTATGGACTAGTTATTCTAACTTTTGCCGGAGGAACTAATAGCAACCTCAGAGGTTGCTATTAGTTCTCCGGTGCTATCAGTGTAATTAATTCCATTTTATTATTATTTTTTTATTGAACTTACAAAGGCCTATAATCTGAGTGACTTAAGCATTGCTGCAAAATCTACAATCTTATGGCACAAGGGGAAACTATTTGAATCATTTGCAAATTATTTAAATAACATTAATGATATATATATTTTTTTAACTTATTTTATAAAGCGCAAATATAAATTTGTTGATATATAATCCTTATATTATTGGGGGAGATTTACAGTCCATCATATAATATTTACAGCTACTGGTTGCATGATAATAACCTAATGGTGAGGGAAAAAATACTTTAGATTAAATCTGAACATCAGGTAGCTGACCAGACTCCCATAAATTAAATCTTATTCACATAATTGCCTTCATTCATTCTTTCCAATTTAAGAATTCCATCTGAGAGAACATGGATTTAGTTTCACACCATTGTGGACCAATCTGTTAGTCTAACACTGGATAGACCAAATCTTAGATTGGGTCAAATTTATAACTGTCCTGATAAAGCAAAATATTTGATATTTATTCCCTTTATTGCATTATTTTGATTTAGTTGATTCTTGAATTAATTACAACTGGTACGATAATGTTTGTGTGTGGGTGAACTTTTGATAGAAAAATGTATAGGCGATTTATTGTTGGTTTTGTTTTTATTTATTTATTATTTTTATCAATTATTAGCTTTCCCGTTGTTATTTATTTTTTGAATTCGAGCATTATTCAAATAAACATTTTCAATTTCAGGTCACGGTAGTTGAACAAGTATGCGTTTAAGTGAAAGTAGCCTTTACAACAATAGTATACTATAGGGTACTATGTCTGTAAATTGCTTGTTCTACGGTCGGTTGCCTGTTTGTTGCCGGGGCGAAAAATAAAATAAATACCATGCTACTTTCGCCCGAAACAGGCTAACTTGACACGGTATGAAAAAAAAAAAAATAATAAAATAAATAAATAATAATAATAATAATAAAGAATAAAAAATGGCATAAATAAATAAAAATATACCACGAAACTAAATATTAAAGTTTTTTAATAATAATTAATTCGTTTATTAATAATAATTTCGCTGGCAGCCTAGGATGAATACTGTTTGGGATATATGAGATCATGCTTTCACAGAAGTTAGTTATACGAATCTCTGTCGTCTGTGGGCGGTAGGTACCATGGTGTTGCATCGTGTTAACTCAGTTGTGAAGTTAATTCCACAATATGAGAGATGCCAGAAGTTGTACAAAATAATACTATATTAAAATATAAATTCACAAGGCATAATACGATATGAGCTTAAAATATACTATAAAACATCGGTGTAAATACACCATAGATAGCTCATAAAAGAAAAAAAACTACAATCGTAGTGTAAAGCCATCGATTTAATTGTATCTCATATTGTGACTACCTTCACAACGAGTTACAGTGTATTGCACAAGTCTTGAAACAGTGCCGTCTAGGTGTTGTTTTTGTGCCCACTGAGAATAAGTCAATAAGTCAATAGTTTTCTCTATTAGAGAAGCGTTACTTATTCGAGGTAGTGGAATACATGGTAACTCGTGAAGGTAGTCACAATATGAGATACAATTCAATCGATACCGTTACACTACAAATTAGTTTTTCTGTTATAAGCTATCTATAGTGTATTTACATCGATATTTTATAGTATATTTTAAGCTTATATCGTATTATGCTTTGTGCATTTATATTTTAATAGAGAATCTGTCTCCTATATGAATGATCGAACGTTTTGAAGTGAAACTTCTTTAGGCGCGCTCCAGGCAGTTTGCAAATGGTAACTTGCGTTCGTGGATTGATAAAAAAACGAAATGAAAATGCAACAGAACAAACTAAGCCATAAGTAAACACATTAGAGGAACTCTGAACAATCAATTTTTGTACTAGGATGAATTCACCGGTTCTCGCACGATCACTGAAGTTAAGCAGCGTTAGGCACCGTTAGTAATTAGGAGGGCATCCACCTAGGAACTACCCTGTGTAGTTGAATTTTTGCTTTCCGTTTTTTTTAATTGGTAAAAATTATTATTATTATTAACAGCTAAAAAAAGCTATTTTGACAGCAGAAGAAATTACAGCGTACGATGGAGTTGAACAAAGAAGCCGGAGAAGATCCACATCTTCATAGCCTTACACTCCCCAGAAATGTTAGAAGTGAACTTGGAAGGAGTCATGAAAATTGTTACTGCAAATGAAAACGATGAAGAGTCCTCGAAGCTGTCCCAATTTTATTTTTAATTTATCTAGAGATTTTGTAGGTTACTGCTTACTATACGTAGAACCGTTGTCTCGTTCGAATCTTGCGCCATTGTTATAATATAGAGTGAGTGGTAGGGGAATTCAGTCGTAAACGAAAAGCGAAGAAGCCAAAATTGACTGCCAGAAGTATTCCATCAAATCGTTCAATACACAGCCGGAGTAGCAACAGGATTTTAAGAAACACTGAAGCATCCACACACAGTTTAAACGTACATTCCTGGATGAACGATTTCGGTTCAGTCTGTTCCGTGTGTGATCGGCTTTAGTTCAAGAACGATGCGAAGATTGTAGCAGCTTGAGATCACGCTCTTCTCCAAACAGTATTTCGAAATGAGGATGTAAGTCAAATGTCCGTCTGTAATAACTCTCGTGGCTCTCTCAAGAACAAAGTGATTCCGGCTCTATCGAAGTCAGATGGTTTTAAATATCATCCGATATCACAGCACTTCCGAAACTAGATTTGGTAACGGAACGTCTCATATCTTCGAGGCTCCCATTCATGCAGATTCGTCGCCTGCGACATTCATACGGTCAATATAAGATCCTCAGTCAAGTGATAAATGTTCGCCTAAAGATGGCACCGTTTGCAAAATGGTATGGGATAAAATCTGTGTGTTATCCACATACTATTCCTATTAGATTTAGGAAAAGAAAAAGGTGTAGGAAAGTGATAGTAGGAGAAGTTTCACTTAACTTCCGCTATGCGTGCTTGGCACACAATTTTTTTTTTTTTTTTTTTCACTTTTACTTCGATCTATAGTAAATAGCCTATTAGAAGTTAAATGGAATAAGTACACTGTTAGTAAATATAGTTAATAAGCTAACTAATTTAAGAAACTGAAACTTTTCAGCAAGAAACGTAAAAAAAAAAGCACCTTATAAGCTTCTTAATTCGCTTCATAAAATGCATATAGTCTCTCTTCTAATCTCAACAGTGCCATTTCTTTTCTTCAATCTTTTAACCTCAATTTCTTAAAGCCAAAATCAATTCTACAAGTAACGAGCCTGAATAGCTCCATAGGCAGTAACCTAATTCCCTTGCTCTTGAGGCCAGCCTTCCTTATAGCTCAAATAATAGTTGAGGCTTGCTTAATCATTTAAAATTCATCGTTTCATCGTAAATGAAGAACGAAAATTTCCATTCTATTCTCGTTGGGCGATTTTCGTTTATGTAGGGGGCTCGTACTTGATAGATTTGATAGCAAATTTTTATACAGTGGCAGATTAAAGGTTGCATTACGAGGTTTTCGTTCTATACTAAGTTAGTCCTCGAAATGCAATAGTTGCATATATGTTCTTCGGTTTTCTCTTTTATTCAGAAAAACCAATTGTTGTACAGAAGTAAGTGACAAATAAAAGGAATATTGGAACAATTGAAACTTTAGCGACTTCTGCAATGGTTATTGCCTTTGCTATTTCGAATGGTATGTAAAATCTTGCATACGATACACTGATGAATGGGAAAAACTCTATTGGGTTCTTTTCACACCGTACGGAATTATCGTCCTGTTAGTCCGCTTTCATCCTGCAAAAAGGAAAACTATCACAAAAAACCTCAATATACATATCATATATATTGAAGTCTCATGGCGTTAACTAACTGTGCTTACTCAGAACAATCCGATCTAACTAAATCAAACATCTTATTCTGGAGTAAATGATGTAGTATTTGACATCAAAACAATTCGTAATACATGTCAACAGTATTTCCCAAAGAAATCACAAAGGGGTAATCGAAGGGTGACACGAGTAATTATAGACAAGTTAGTTTAACTTCTGTTCCGGGTAAAATAATAGAATCACTGGTTAAAGTTGCATTGCAGTATCATCTAGACAAGGCTGCATCAATAATTCAGACACGGCATGGGTTTGTTAAGGGAAAGTCATGTGGCAAATTTAACTGGATATTATGATGTGGTTACAAAGGAACTGGATGCAAAAAATAATTTTGATATCATATACTTGAATTTCAGGAAAGCTTTTGACACGGTTGCGCATGGAAGACTAGTGTACAAATTGGAGCAGAATGGTATTAAGGGTAAGTTTCTACAATGGATAAAAGGATGTTTGAGTGGGAGAAGACAGAGAGTGGTAATCAATGGGTGCTACTCTTCGTGGACTAATGTTATTAGTGGAGCCCACAGGGTTCGGTGTTGGACCCACTGTTGTTCTCTATATTTATCAATGATATTGATGAAGGAATATCACGCTTAATGTCCAAGTTTTCAGATGATACAAAGGTTGGCAGGGTTGTTAATGACAGTAATGGCAGTGTGCTACTTCAACTGGATCCAGAAAATTTGGGCAGATGGGCTGAGAAGTGGCAACTGAAGTTTAGCATTGACAAATGCAAAATACTGTATATGGGTAGAAGTAATCCCAGAGGAGCGTACGAACTGTGTGGTACTACACTTAGGGTGGTAGAAAATGAAAAAGACCTGGGAGTAATTGTGCAGTCAGACAGGAAGTTTTCTGAGCAATGCATGCAGGCTGCCTGAGCAGGTCATGGAGTATTGTCAATGATATACAGGAATATTACTTGTAGGGAAATGGTGATTATCCCTTTGTATAAGGCAATGGTCATACCACGCCTTGTGTACTGCGTGCAGGTCTGGAGGCCTCATTTTAGGAAAGATATAGAGTTGTTTGAGCGTGTACAGAGAAGGGCATCAAGATTAGTGAGGGGAACGAAGGGGTCCTCTTACCAAGAAAGGCTTAAGTTCTGGATATTGCAGCGGATGGAGACTAGGTACCTGCGAGGTAATCTTATTAAGAGTATAAGGCCTTGAATGAGTTGAGCTCGCTGAATTCTGATGGGATTCTTCTGCTTGCTCAGATTACGAACTTAAGGTGGCATAAATTCAAATTGAAGAAAGACAGATGTGGAATAGATGTGCGGAAATTTTCCTTTAGCCAGCGGGTGGTTAATTACTGGAAAAACTTCCATCTGTCATTGTGGAAATTGGTAGCTTAAATAAATTCAAGGAGGAACTGGACAAACTTTTGGAGGGATGGCTGTGTGATTTTATTTTATTTATTTATTTATTATTTTTTTTGGCGGATGCTACATAAGCTTATACGGTTCCTTTTTTGCATCACATACCTGTATTACTATTACTAACTCCGCGACGCTGCTAAGTTAAAACAGAGTGGAAAAATCTCCCTATAAAGATTCTGCCTAAAGATCGACCAAGATTCCCCAGGTAGACTTAATAGAGTCCTGATTACAGCTTTTCATTGTACTGCTATCTACTTAAACATCCAGAATATGGATGGGTTGGGATTACAGTCGTTTTCTTTTTTTTTTTTTTTTTTTTAATCTTATGGATATGATGAGGGATTTGGCTCATTAACTGATTAAAGTTATGGAGTCATAATTAGTTTCGTTTGCTAGGTGAAAGAGAATATAAACGTTAAAGAGCCATTTCGAGATGTAAAGGTCTCGCTGATAATCGAGGCTTGCATCGTCTTTCAGTAAGATATACGCCTGCAAAGCCATAGCTATTACCGCTTTAATGAGTACCGAGAACGTACGTGACGTGCTTTCATATTGGAGTTATCATGAACTGAATTGCTCGTTATGACTTCTCATTTATCGTTCACCTAAACGCATCTTTACGCGGATGATCTTAAAAGACCGAAATGCAAGTAATGTGTCACAGCGGTAACTTCTTACGAAATAGATTTATGACATATTGCAGAACAGAACATTCAAATTCCTAATGAATAACAATACTTGCGGACGGTTAATGGCTAGAGATCTCCGCTTTGATGTAATTTGACAGAAAAAGCATTTCTTTATCATTAAGGCTTTACTCAATGTTTCTCATTTTTATTTTCATTGTGCGGTTACAGGGGTTTTAACGTTTTCTTTGCAGAAGAAGTGACTACAGGAATACAACAGATACAAAGAGTTTCTTTTGTAGATTACCCACCTAATAGCGCTTATACCGTATTGTTAAAAGTAATTTATAAACTGCAATGCTCTAACTTTCAAAGATAATGACGCATTAGGAAAATAATCAAGATGCTGAGAAAAGAATACAGCGGTTGCCAAGTTGTTGTTTTTTTTTATTTTATATGAACTGCGCCTTTACTCAATATAGTATGTTTCCCCTTTTGTCATGTTCATTTAGAATTAAATATTATTGTTATTCAGCGAAATCTTTTTTAATAATCGTCATGTCTGTATGTATTAAATCAGCTGGAAATCTGATGACATTGGCATAGTAAACGAAACAAAACTATTTTGGCAGTGTAATTTACACTATGAAAGGGAAAGAAACTCAAAAATTTTATGAACTGAAAGATTGGAAATACTCTAATTATTAGGGATATTTCCTTGAAATTACTGAAGAGTAAATCTGTTCTGAACTGAAAACTCAACGAGTGACTTCTGCCAAACGAATAATCGTGTGTAGGGATGAGAATCGGGTTTCCCACTAGGAACCTCATTCTTAACTTCAATTCACGAATGTCTCCGAATTCAGTTACAGCTGGATACCTTGATCTGCCCATTAAGACTATACATATTAAGTTGCTTTAAGTTTCAGAAACATGAACACTCACAAATGTCTTGTCGTGGTGCTAATGCCCGTGGACTCACTCAATGTGATTCAAAGGACCATGAAACTACAATGTTTAACTCCAAAACCCATATCTATTAATCAAGAAGAGCACCCCGAATACTCCCCAGCATGTCAGCGATGGAAAGAGGTAAGAAGAGATATAATGTGTAAAAGAAGACCTGAACTTTCATACCAGGAAGCAAAAAAAAGCGGCGAAACCTATAAAAATGTACAAACGATAGTTTGTACCTTTTTACAGGTTCCATCGGACCACTATCGGAAATCATTCTTCCACCTAAAGAGTCATTTACTCCCATCGCAGTCTATTTATTAAGCTCGCAAAAATCCGTACAGAAGAATCAATTAGCTGCCAATCGTATGTATGCCCTTCTAGGCGCACCCTTCTCCCAAACCCAGTGGGAACGAGAAGTGGCAAAAACCTGAAGTATCCCCTGTAACACAAGGACGGCTCAGGTGCCACAGCGTTTATTGATAGCAGTTGGTTTTTTGCAAGGTGATTAAAGTGTTTTTTGATGATATTATTCGACTATTTCTTGCTTTTTCCCTGCTGTTCAATTGTTCTGAAGAAGCTCCACCTCCAAGTGGCTTGGGCCGGGCAGCTGGGGGGTTCCCCAGCTGGCAGAGTGAGCTTTTTTAGGTATACAGTATTTCAAAATTTCGTATTTTTTGGTTTCTTGTTTTGGTTTAAATTTTGTTTGAGCTTTCATATCATTTAGTGATTAATCTTAGTATTAATTAGGTTTAATATAGTTAGTTGAATTGTTTAGTATTGTTTCTTATGGCTTCAAGGAAAATAATTTCAGATCCCCGGAGTGGGGATTCTGATAGTGATAGTGATGAACAATTAAGTGATTTTATACAGCGGAAAGAACTTATGGTGAAATCTCAGCTTCAGGAAGAACGGACAGAAGCTGCTGGGCCTAGCGAGGGAGTTCTCTCTAAGAAAAAGCCGAAACATAAGATAAAGAAAAAAGGTGCAAGATGAAGAGGACACGAGTGAATCTTGTGTTAAGAGATCCTTGCGCTCTCGGGCTAAAGAAAAAGGAATAGTTGAGGAAGTGGGACCTCAGGATGATAGCCAAGAAATATATAAGGATGAGTGTGCTCCCCATGATGGGTTTGAGGACCTCAAGCAAGCGAGACAAAGCTTAAGAACTTTAATTTTGAAGTACAAAGTGCCAATAACGGCGTTAGATGAAATGCTAACGCTTTGGGATCACCTCGAGGAGGTTGTGCAAAAAAACTCTAGTAGATAATGTTGTGTTGAAGGCTTTATTGAAAGAGAGGACTGCTGGTGCATTACCAGCAGAACGAACATATTCTGAAGCTGTGAAGGCTTCTATTGAACCAAGAGTTGTGACTAAGACTGTGATCATTAAGGCTACGACGGAGCCACAGAACAAGACATTCGTAAGATCAAAGAGTGCTCCCGACTTGGTGAGCTAGGCCTGGTGGTCGAAAAGTCTCTAAAGATCAGACCGAAACTTGTTATTTTTGACTTAGATCAGGAAGTCAATCAAGATCATTTCCTACAGGAGCTTTGGACCCGAAACTTTTGTGGATCTGAGGTTTCGGAGGAGCAGTTTCGAAGTGAGACAGCTGTGATGAATAAAAATAAAGCTAGAGGCAGAACTGGCTATAATTTTATTATTGAGACGTCGGGCTTGATCAGACGAGTTCTGATCGCCCGTGAAAGGGTTTATGTTTATTGTAGTGCGCATAGGGTGAGGGATCTTATAGTTCTCACGCAGTGTTATAGGTGCATGGCTTTTGGCCATGTTGCCAAACACTGTAAGGGTGAGTCTTTCTGTGGTCATTGTTCTGAGAAGGGGCACTCTTTTAGGGATTGTGACAAGCGGGGGGGACTCTCCGAAATGTGTTAACTGCTGGAGGAGAAAACTACCCTCTGACCATTCTGCTGTTGACAAGATATGTCCGGAATATTCTAGGGCAATGGATATTTTGAAACGCAGGATAGATTATGGAGAGTAAGAATAGTTACTCCATAATTCAGATAAATGGTCAGAGAGCGATTAGTGTGGCCTCGCAGTTGACACGAGTTATAGAGGAGGAACGAGCTGATTTGGTGTTACTTCAAGAACCTTATGTGCTCAGAGATAAGGTGGTCTGTTATTCATCTTGATACAGAATTATAGCTGCTCCCAGATCTCCCTGTGCTGCAATAATAATAGCTGACCCACAGTTGACAGTAACTGTTGTTTCTACCTTGACTACATCGTATGGTGTATGTGTTGAGGTTATAGGGGGATTTGGTAGAGTATATTTTGTGTCCTTATATTGTAGACCATCAGAACTTATGGCTGTGTTCATAAGATATCTTGAGCATGTTGTAAGTACACTAGGATCGGTTCATTTAATTGTTGGTATGGATTCAAATGCTGGATCTACTTTGTGGGGTGGCCAGAGCTCTGATGACAGAGGTATAGAGCTGGAAGAGTTTCTGGCTGCTGTAGACATGGAAGTGATTAATGATTCAGAACAACTGCCAACGTTCTCCTCTGTAATTGGTGAGTCCTTTATAGATGTTACTGTTTGTTCTAGGTCCATCTTGCGGATGGTTAAGAATTGGAGAGTGCGAGAACATTTGACGACCAGTGATCACAGAGTGATCACATTTAATATTACTACTGGGGAGCCTATGAGGCACTGGAGTGATATAGGTAGATATTCACTGGAGTAAACTGGATCAGGTTTCTCGCTCTATGGCACTCTAAGATTGATCAATTTGATATGTGGCATGATCTGACTGCGTCAGAGAAGGCTAGGAATTTGACTTATATATTGCAGGACTTAAGTAAACAGTGTTTGCGGAAGAAGAGAAGACCGCAAAGATCGGTACCGTGGTGGACACCTGAGCTTATGCGTATGCGAAAAGATCTACAACATGCGCGTAAGAGGTATCAACGTGAGAGGAGGTGTTACTCTCAGGAATCGTTTGAGCTGCGGTTGCAGTATCAGATTAAAAGAATTGACTATTAGAATAAAATTGTTTTATTAAAAAGGGCTTCTTGGAGAAACTTTGTGCAAGAGAGGGGCTCTGCTGATCCCTGGTCTTCTGTATATAAGTTGGTCACCGATAAAATCTATGGTGGTGAAATTATGTCCACGTTTGTGGCTACTGACAAAGTGACCTTGGGATGGGCTGATTCTGTCTCCTGTTTGATCAATTCAATTTTAGTTGAAGATTCTCCTAATACTTTTCTGCAGAGTCAGATTGTTCAGGAGAACTCTGATTATGTAACTAATGGGAGAGAGCCTCCCTTTGTTCCCGCTGAGCTCGAGTTAGCTTTACAACAGACCAGAGAAGGTCGTGCTCCGGGACTGGACAATATTGAAACTACTGTGGTGAGGAAAACATGTCAGGCGAGTCCTGATGTGTACCTGGACCTTTTCAACACATGTCTTCGTGAGGGAGTATTTCCGGCAATATGGAAGACGGCTAACTTGAGGGTTATTCTCAAGAGTCCTGAGAAGCCCATAGATGAGCCTCGTTCATATCGCCCAATAGCTTTATTGTCGGTTATCGGAAAGTTGTTGGAGCGGCTGGTCCTTGGGCGGCTGATGGTTCATTATGCTGCTCAGGGGCTGGTGGCCAACAATCAGTACGGTTTTAAGGCAGGCTCCTCTGCGGAGGATGCCATTTATAATTTGATCAATCATGTTAATGAACAGCCTGTTCGATATGTCCTGGGCTTGTTTATGGACTTTAGGGGGGCGTTCGATGCTTTGTGGTGGGGCAGTTCGATGCTTTGTGGTGGGACGCCCTAGCCCTCCTGCGCAGGGCTAGGGCGTCCCTCTATCCAGGAAATTTATACCGTCTTCTTGAGGACTATCTCGGAGAGAGATCGGTGCTCATTTGTACTCCTTTCATGAAGTGTGAGAGAAGAGTTTACAGAGGATGTCCACAGGGTTCGGTTCTGGGGCCGACTCTCTGTAATTGGGTTCTTGATGAGTTCCTTCAAATGCAAGGTGTGGAAGGCATGACCAGCATAGCTTATGCTGATGGTTTGGTTATCTTGGTGTGTGGGGAATCCCGCCGGATGTTAGAGGAGTGAACAGCTGCTTCTCTGAACCAATTGATGAGCTGGGCAATTCAGCATGAGCTGGAGGTCTCTGCAGAGAAATCTGTTGCAGTTCTTCTGAGGGGACGCCTCAGCGGGACTCGCCCTCCTTTGTGTCGTTCTGGTGATCTTTCGCTTAGAGTGGTTAAGAAGACTAGGTACCTGGGTGTTGTCCTGGGAGAACGATTTTCTATGGTAGCGCACGCTGCCTATGTTCGGGACAAGGTGAAACGATTATATGCCAAGCTCCAGCGAGTGACGCGTGCTGATTGGGGTATAAAGGGGGGAGCCCTCCACCTTCTTTATGATAACATCTTTACCCCGATTTTGACCACGCTGCTGGGGCTTGGGGAGGGTATATAGAACACTCACATGTTCGTAGAATCTTGTCTTCAGCACAGAGGTTTGCTCTCTTAGGTATAACCCGGGCATGTAGAACTGTGTCCACGGATGCTTTGTCTGTCCTTGCGGGAAAGATGCCTGCTGAGTTGGTCGTGGCACAGTTTGCATTGCGATACGCTCTTAAGCGGGGGATTACCAGAGTGATTTTTGGCGTCCGGTCATGCCCGGTGGGGCGGTTGGCTGTCTCCCCTGGTATAACAGCAGAGCGAGGGCGAATCGATGATGAGTTGAGTACCATATGGCAATTCCAATGGACAAACTCTGAGAAAGGTCGTCATTTGTACACCTTTATGCCCTCGGTCTATACTGTGAGTAGGGAGCGACGTTCCTGGCTCCAGTTTGGGTTGGCGGCTGCTGCTGTCCTCACTGGGCATGACCTGAGGTCAAGGCTGTTTCGTTTGGGGTTGACCCTTACGGAGTTTTGCGAGTGTGGAGAGACCGAGACTGGCCTTCACATCATGTTATATTGTCCTTTATATGAGGATTTGAGAGTGAGGTTGGACTTAGGAACGCTCGCTCTCACTGAAATAAATTTTAAGTTTATATTTGAAAGTTATGGAACTTTTTGTTCTTTTATGAATTTTGTTAAACTGGTATATGGTCGTTGTCGGGCAATGCCCGGATGGTAGTAGAGACCTACCTCCTCGTGGTGGGGACGGAAACTTGTGGTGAGTGGTGTGATTGCCCATCCCCACCACAAGGCTGAATGGTCGAATAATTTGTATTTTATTTTGATTTGAGTTGACCAATTTTGATCTTTAATATTAACAGTTTTTCTTTAAAACTTGGCTAAGACTGATTATTAAATGAGAATCGGTTGCATATGGATGAAAATCCGGGTGGCAACTGAGATGACAGCTCTCTCAAATGAAATGTAACACAAGGACAAAATGGATTTCGCGGTGCAGGATGAATCAATTTTGTAACTCTTTGCCGAGGAAGAACTGAACACCGGCCAACGCCAATTCTTTCCTAAAAAGGTTACGTCCAGGACAACATGAAGGGCCCTCGTCACTTTGGAACTAACCGATGAATCCACCAAGACCAAATAATGGCTAAATTTGTACAGGAATTTAGCCATTATTGGAAGCATCGATTCTGGCGAAATATAGTGACGTCAAGTTCTCCTGCCAAACTATGAACTAGTTTGCTTTCGCTTGCCGGACGCTTATCTGAAAGTAAATGACCCCCACCCCTCCCACTTTGCATAACCTCACTATTATTCTTGAGGATAGAAGTTGGGGATGGTCCTGTTCATTGAAAATTGCTGTCTTTGGGTCAGCAAAATTCCATTTCAGCCTTTTCTACTACTGATGACAAATGTAGAGGCAATTGCAATCAACTTGAAGTGGGGTTTTATTAACAGTCTATTCCAGCCATTTGTCTCTCATACTGACATCCTCCAAACAGACTTTGATCTTCTAATGCAGCCATCTTTTCCAGTTTTATTGTTAGGCGATTTCAGTGAACATAATACCCTGTGCGGTAGCTGACAAAATGGGAAGCGCTATATCGTAGAGCATATGCTTACTGATGGTGATCTCTCCATTTTAAATGTGGGTACTCACATTTTCTACATTTTTCACATTTTTCTACCCATACGTTTTTTGCCATTTACTTTTCTATTCCTTCCGCTTCACTCCCGCTTTCACTTGCTGGGGAGGTAGAGGAGAACCTCATGAAAGTGATGACTTTCCTGTGATCATTACCCTACAATGATTACTCTACCTTAGTGCAAACCATGTCTCCATTTTAGATTATCACGGTGGAAAATTGATCAGACCTCACAGATCAACCCTTATTTCAAATCGTGAATGCCTTCCAGCATCTGGCAGATTTTTACATTACTACAGTCAGTCAGGAATCCACAGTAATGTAGTGACGTGCATCACAGAAAGCATTGTTTGTTTAACTGCAATTTTATAAACACCTTCCTCCTGGTTTCCATTATTTCCAAATCCGTGGTAGAATGTAAAATTCATAGCAGCAAAAAGGCACAAAATAAAACTTGCGGGATATTCCGGCAATATCCCACTACAGCTAACTTATGGCGCATTATAGTCATAGTTGCTAATGCGCCAATAAAATCCAGAACAAACAAACAGCTAATTCATAATTATCATTTCAGCGTGCACGTTAAAACGTGCTTTAGAAAGCACTTTTTATCAGATTTCAGAGCCAAAAGGAATCGTGGATTCATTTTACTTCCTCTGTTATCCAGACGACCAGCCCAAAGGCGGCCTGGAACAATATTCGAAAAATGAAGGGAAAATGCACATCACACCATTCATCGATCCTGAAATGTAATGGATGAACTACTGTAGTAGATTCAACTGTAATAACTAGTTCTCTTGCGGAAATATTTTCTAACAACTTTGCAACGTCACTTATTTCCCAGGGGTTCTAGTCCTGAAACAGAAAAATGAAAAACAGATACTTCATTTCACATCAAACCCTCGTGAGTGACAGTAGTTGCAATTACCCTCCTAACCACACCCTGTGGAAGTGGCCTGAGTTCGAACCCACCAGTGACGCCAGGAATTTCTATGGGTGGCTTTTTTCACAACCTTGTTGAGTAAGTCGGTTTCGGGCGAGTGTTGCATGGCGTTCTTCTCCCAGAAACTCAGGTTTTTCGTCCAGCAAGCAGGCAAATCAACCACGGATTACACGCAATATACATGTACATGCACCCACGTAATATAGGCTTCAGTTTATTGTGTCTTTATTGACACAATATACGTTTTTATATTGTGTCGTTATAGACACACTTTTTATAAACAATAAAGAATACAGTTCAATCGGAAAGAACGGTAACTAGGTTTAACAGGGCTAAAAATAATAAATGAGATAACGTAGGAGTTTGTGTAATAGCAACATGTAGTACGCAGCAAACTCAGAAATAGCTAAAAACGCGAACTCTAAAATAGCTAAATTCTCAGCGGATACCACCACCCAGACGGCACCGTTTCAGAGCTGTTTGGCCCATCTTTTTACGCAGCCCGAGGCTCTAGCCCTAAAAGCGTTTTTAAATTAAATAAATAATTAATTAGAAGCTTTCGAGATTTAAGTATCTCTTCATCAGCTATGAAAATACATACATAAAACATAAAAACGTTAAAAATGAAATGTGCCAAGCCTGATCATGTTGGGCAAAATGGGAGGGTGCTCGATGTGCACGTAATAGTCAAACATTTACTGGGCAGGACTATGTGATCGTTGTTGTAAATGCAGGGTGCGCACATGAACTGAGTGCCAGCGTTTGTCACATTGCAAAACTGCAGCCTCCACTTTTATTTTGTCGAAAAACACTTCACTTTTTATATTGTGTCTTTATTGACACAATATAAAAAAGTTTTTATTAAAAACTTTTTATTCCGTCGATATTTCTAAGTTCGTGTAAGATCCATCCCCTCTTGGTACTTTTGCCAAGAGGAGAGTATCCAAGAATCAGTTTTAATTGTTACGCTTTTTTGCCGTCAAAGTGATTTCCATTGCATGTAAAAGAGAATTTATTTTTACTCCATATACTACCTTTTCCCATTTTATATATTTAAAGTTTATTTTACGTGGAAATTTATTACAAACAGTTCCAAAACCCTTATTTTGACTTCTGTGACTGTTTCCTAGCGCATTATAAGCTAGCTTTGTTTCTCAGCCGCCAATGAAACTCGAACCAATCAACCTAATTATTATGTTAGGGTCACCCGTAATTAATTACATATATCCATATATGTATTTTGTCTGTAAATTGCGAGTGTTCTTTGGTCGATTTGTCTGTTTTACTTGACGAAAAATCCTAGTTTCTGTGGGGAAAAACCTTGCTATATACGTCTAAGACCGACTAACTCAGCCACAGAGTGAAAAAAGCCCATTCAAGTTCGTAGTATCATCGACTGGATTCGAACCCGGGCCTTTTCCACCCGGTGTGGGGAGGACGGTGACGATACCACTGTGCTACACGCGCAGACACTCAAACCAATCAACCGGTCCCATCGGAGACAAGGTACGAATAGTGCACTTTCTGAAATGTGCATTCTTTATCAACAGTGGAGGCGGTCGCCTTTGAACGCTACCGATGCTTTATCGCTTTTAATTTGTAATACTTCGTATATTTTTATCTCTCCTTGTAACTACAGTTGTCAGCATATTTTACTTTTACAACAAAATTTTATCCTGTCTTATTTTATTATTATTCTGTTTTAATTCATACTAATAAAAATTTTAAGTCATATACGGTTGGTGTATTCCATTGCAGTTATTACGAGACTAATTTACAGTATCTGTCTTTTTTGGTTCCCAACTAATCTTTTTGCTGTCTGCATCCTTTCGAGCAGATCTAATTCTCTCCTCTAAATAGAGGCAGATCTGTGCAATATGAAACGCGTGTTGCGCTCCCGCTTTGACCACTCGGCTACATCAAGCTCAAAGATGAAAACTACAAAGCAAAAAAGGTGAACCCTGAGTCCACGACCCACGATTAGGAGGTTTCATATTAATCCCTAGGATATAGAAATATGATGCTTCGTGTATATTATTGATAGAACTGCCCTAGCAGTCTGTCTGCATTAATGAGAACTTGATGACCGACTATACAAAATTACCATAGGTCAGGGGTCATCAATTAGTTTTCATTGCGGTCCGTATTAGAAAAAAATATTTTACCGCATGCTTGAAATTAAAATAAAATTAATAAATCGTCTAATAAATATTAGGTGATATTTGTATTTATTTTATTTATGTAATTACTATGGATACAATGTTAAAATTTATGTGCATATACATTTATATACATCATGATATGTATTATGACATGTTTTTTAAAACGGTATTTGTAATTTATGTACATTTACATATTAATGAGAAAAATGACATGTGTTTTTCTAAAACAATTTTTGTAAAATCTGGAACAAACCCTGTACTTGATATTATAGCAAATTTCGCAGATGATCGTTCGTTAGCCGAGATGGAAACTTGTTCTTAATATGGGTCAATTTTGAAAACGTTCATTCACATATATGTTGATCCGAACATTGTACATAATTTCAAAGTACACAGTTACCTTATTTCAGGATACTGTTGCAAATCACCCAATTCATTCATTTTTTTTCTTTCAAAGCAAAATCTTCTTGAAAATCAATCATTTCTAATTGCGATGCAGCTTTATTACTTTTTAAACCATTTTGCTGCCTCATTAGTCCATTCCCCACATGATTCAAGTGAAACTGGACATATGAGGAGTTGGGTTAATTTTCCGATTTTTTTTTTTTAAATCTGCAAACCTTGCGTCTAATTCATGTTTTAGTTTTTCTAGAAAATTATTGTATTCGCTTTTATTTAATTGCATATTAAGTTCTTCCGTCAATACTTCTTTCATACACGGAAAGTGCAGCGCCTTATCATTTTAATCAGAGGAAAATATGTCTAGTTTCTTACGAAATGATTGTACAACTGACTGCAATTCAGGAATAATAGAAAAATCCACTATAAAGAAGTTCCTTAAAGAGAGGTCCCAAAAATATTTAAATTAATGATTTATGTTCATTTACCTTGCGGTCCAGCCGCTGACTGTGGTCCGTCAATTGACCCCTGCTTTAGGTGTTTGTCATTCTCAACTACCTGAGTTTGTTACTAACCAAATGGTGCGTTATTCTGGTATTACTGCTGTCCAATGCAGCACCTTGCATTTATCAACCTTAAACCTTAATATTTATTTTTCAGTTCATCTGCTTAGTTTATCTAAGGCTTTTGGAAGTATCCTTGCTGTTTACTGTCATTAACCACCTTGAACACCTTTGTGTCATCAGAAAACTTAGACATTAAACTTGAAATACCTGCACCAATGTCGTTAATAAATATTTAAAAAAAAAATTGAAGGATCGAACACCGAATCCTCTATGACCTGAATCTTAATGTAACTCCAGAGCAATGGCCATTAATAACGACTCTTGTCTCTTAATCATCCTTTAATCCATAGTAATAGCTTGCTTCCACTGACTGCTTCAATTTATTGTAGAACAGTCATTCATTTGAAACAGTATAAAAAGCTTTACTGGCATCTAATTGTACGATGTCAATCATGTGTACAAAGAGGTTTTAATATACAGTAATTATTTTTGGCCTGGTGTTTTTGAAACCTTGTTTGAAAAAAGTCCTAAGTACAAAATTTGTAGTTTCTTTCGTGTTTTTTGAACACACAAGCTTTCAAAATAGTACCATTTTAGAAACACGGTGTAGGGGTTGGAAACTTTTGTTTTAATTTAGTGTGTTAAGTAGACTAACTATCACACTAAAAGGCTCATTATGAGGCACTCATAATTAATTAATATCTGAAGGCTACCTTGCCGTAACCAAAAGGTCCCTACTGTTGTTATTCTCATATCCTTTAAGTAAAAAATATTATCCTATCTTAACATTTAGGGCCTCTGACTTTCAGAAATTCCAGGTTCAGGGGAGCTGTGTTAGAGTTCAGCAAACTGATTACTCAGGATACTTTTTTTTAAAAAAGGTAAAAGTTTAATAATAATAAAAAAATACATGCCATACACATAACTAGTACTTACATCCATATAAGTTATTCCCTTTAAGTAAAAAACTCATATATATGTATATATATATACTTCCATATGTAACAACTTTTTTTTATCCATAAATGTAATATTCACGTTGTACATATGCAGTGTAGAGTGTGTTTAGTGTCAAACAGCACCAGGGGTTCTGTTTCCCCATCTCCGCGTGCTATACATTGTGGGTGTGAAACAGAACACTGTCAATGCCAGAGGTTTAATATATGGATTTTGTATTTGTGTAGTGTCGTGTACCGTTGTTCATCTGGTCATTTAGCCGCTGGGTCCCTAATGAGACCCAACGTTGCCCCACTCCGTCCCGTGGAGGAGACCAGGTACACCACTATTATGTTATTTACTCTGGCAGTTCCTGCCACCTAATTTCCTGAGATTTCAGTGGCAAGGACCTAAAAAAAAAAAAAAAAAAAAACCCTATAGATAGGGGTCACCCAAAACAAAGGGAGTGCTAGCTGGGCGATTTGATGTTATTAAGTTTTTGGGTGTAGGGCTCAAGCAATTTTGGAGTTGGTTCGGACGCTAGTTGTAAGTTAGAGAAGGGAAGGGAGACTGAAGACTGGGGGGAAAGATATTTATTTTATTTTATTTTATTTATTAACACACAACTGTATATACATTCTCAAGATATCTTAATCAATTTATATACAATATTAATCAATTTATATACAATATTTATATACAGATTTTATATACAAGCTCTTATATATACTGTAGTCTTTCTGTACATTGATTGTGTGTGTCCTGATATGAAGGGTGGCTCCTAGACACAAGCCCATCTCCACCTTTTACTCCTGAGAAAGCTCAGAACGTCTGCAAAACAGGCCTGAAAAAAAGAGCATTATGTCAGGCCATTTCGCCACCAGGGATTAACTAACACCTGGATCCACCATTCTCTATGTGTGCTGTAATGCACAAATCCTGCACCTACCGGAAGTAGTGCTATACTGGTAGGTGCCAGCAATCCCGCCCCCAAGGCTGCCCAAACTTGGAGGCCAGCGAAAAAAAAATAATAATAAAAAAAAAAAATAAAAAAAAAAATAAATAAAATAAAATAAAAATTTTCCAACTAAGAACAATGTACACTTGTTGAACAAAAGCAACATTATACGATTATCTACATGTAAATAGCAAATACATACACTTAGAGTGACATTAACTTAACACTTAGAAACATTAACATTAACATTATCTCCACTTTAGAGTCCATCCACAAATGCAAGCCTGCATTTGGGTGTCCAGGAGCAGAAGATCATCTCGCTGTAAACAAGAAACATCCTATAAAGATGACATTACACGAAGTGTTCTGTCGTCAAATGTGCAGCACTTCCCTTAATTGTTATCCTGCAATAGATTTCTTAGCTCCTGTCTTCTTTTAAAAACTTTGGCCGAGAATTCCTGAAGCAAAGCAAAGATGTCCCACCTCTGAACCAAGAGAGGTAAATTATTCTCCGTGAGGTTTGGCAACCTATTTAGTAATTCCTGCCTGTCTGAAGTATACAGTCCGCATTCAAGGATGACATGTCTCCAAGATTCCACCTCACCGCACGAACAGTAGGGGTCAGGTTCTAATCCTCTTTCAAATAGTTTGGCCCTTAAGCCATGTCCAGTGATTAAGTAACTCGTTGTCATGGTGGGAGCAAACCAAGACGACACCCTCCTGTCCATTGCAAAGCTTACGGCTGGAATGAAGCCTCTTGTAATAGTTCCATACTCACTCAAATCCCAACGTTGCTGCCAGCAATTCACAAGCTCGCCCCAAATTCTACGTTTTTCCTCCTTTATGTTGTTATTTGGATTAGAGGTGATATTCAATATTTGTAACGCCCTTCCCTTCTTTAAGTTATATACAATACCTCGGAAAATAATGTGTAAATCCAAGGGGATGGTACCTGCAATAACCTGTAAGGCATTTGTCGACACTGTCCTTGGAGCGCGTATTACTGTAAGCAACATTGCACGTTGCAGGGACAGAAGCTTGGCTTTAGTTGTAACCTTGGTAGCAGCCGCAAACCAAATACCAGCACCATAATCTACAATGGGAAGAAATATCGTCTTGTAGTACAATACCAGAGTTTTTTTGGATAAACCCCATTCCTTGTGGGAAATTCTAACAACTGCAGCTACGAGCTTTTTGATTTTTTCATTGATTTTAGTGACATGTACATGAAACCTGAGACGATCATCTAAAGTTAAACCCAAATACTTGGTGTTCTGTACATATGGAATTTGAGTACCATATAGGGTTACCTTTGGCGGCCTTCCATAATCGAAGTGGTGTTTAAACACCATGAAATTGGTCTTGATGACAGAAATCTTTAGTTTATTCAAACCCGCCCATGCCACTAAATTATTCAAAACTGACTGAATTTTTTGTTCGAGAATTTGTCTTGATCCTCCCTGCACCGCCACCACCAAGTCATCTGCATATGCAACTTTGATGAACTCATCCCTATCCTTCGTGAGCCACTGGTCTAGCACTGCATTCCAAAAGAGAGATCCCAAGACTGAACCCTGAGGGCATCCTCTTGAAACGGTAGTCGTGTATGATAAATGCTTTGCACATACTCTAATTTGTCGATCCTTAAAGTAAGATCTGAGGACTCTGAACAGGTAGTCATCACACTTTGCCAGTTGCAGTGACCTGAGAGCACTCTCCCACCAAAGGGAATCGAAAGCGCCCTCAAAGTCAATAAAAACAGCAAGAACATATTTGCTGTTTGCCTCCTGAATGTAAGTCAGCAGGGTTGAGATTGCGTCCTCAGTGGAACGTCCCTTTTTGAATCCAAACTGGCAATCAGAGGAGAGTTTATGTTCTGTAAATAATTTAAAAATCCTTGGGGCAATCATCCTTTCAAATAATTTGCCAAGATTTGCCAATAAAGAGATTGGCCTGTATGCTCTGGGGTTTGTTTTTGGCTTTCCCGGTTTATGCAAGATTTTTAAGAGCGCAAGCTTCCATTCGAGAGGGAAAAGCCCTTCTAGCAAGCATTTATTAAATAAGTTTAATAAAATCTCAGGGAAGAATTCATAAAATTTTTCAATTACTTGATTCTCAATGAGGTCAATGCCAGGACATTTTTTATGGTTCAATTTAGCTACTGCAGCACCTAGCTCAAGCATATTAAAAATGGCAGTTTCGGTTGTCCCCTTATATTCACGATTACTGCGTCTAATTTCCGCTTGGTCAGGGCTGTCCATAAACGGCAAATCTTCCGGAAATAGGCTACTCACTATCCCTTCGACTGTAGATTCCCAGTCCGAAGTTTCTTGATTCTCTCTAATTATCGTGTTGTAAATTTCACCACACAAAAGTTTATTTCTTGAAAGCTTATAGATTATACCCCAAGGGTCAGCATTTCCTGTTTCCTTCACCAGACGTTGCCAACAATTTTGCCTGCTATCAGCAATTGCTTTATGGTACCTCTTCCTCAAGTCTCTGTAATCATTTTTCAAAGCCTGAGTGTCTGCGTCCGATAGATGCCTATTCCTTTGGTATGCTTTTCGTGCTTGTTGAGTTTGTTGTCTCAATTCAGCTAATGCCGAAGACCACCATGGGACAGAAGTTCTTCCTGTCTGTTTTCTTTTCGTCGAGTAGGCCATTGCCTGATATAAATGATATTGAACCAGAAAAACATATTCTTTTGCTGTTAAGGTGTTAATGATTACTTTGTCATCTCCATTAAAAATTGTATTCAGATATTCACGAAACTTGGTCCAGTTCACCCTGTCCATCCGAAAACGCCTTAAATCCCTTATTGTTATATTCACTTGCCTATCCTCCGGTAAAATCGAGAAGGTGATTGCTCGATGGTCACTATTAATTAGATACGGATTGACGTCCCAATTTTGCACCCTATCCACCAGATTAATGGAGGTTAAAGTAGCATCTATATTAGATTCACCATTTGTCGTCGAGAACGTATATGGTTTATTTGGCAAGTTCTTTACACAGAGATTATGATCCAAGATCAGATCAACCAACTGCTCGCCTCGAGCATCAGAAAAGCCGCTGTTCCAAAGTGTAGACTTAGCGTTGAAATCTGCTGTAATTAGTAAGTTTTTAGCTGAAAATCTGCTACATATCCTGTCAAGTCTGTGTAAAGCTGGCTGAATATCTTCTGAAGGAGGAAAATACTGGGAAACCAGATAAAACGACTGGTCCCTGGAGGAAACCAGGATACAAACTGTGGTAGCAGAACATTCACTTGAGATAGTTGTTATTACTAGTTCACTGTTAAAGATAATTATGGCGGCCTTGGGTCGATCGTCACTTGAGGCAATAATCCTTGCCGAAATTGGATATCCTATAACTTTATACGCTGAACCCCCTACCTGAGAAGAGTAATATGGTTCTTGCAAGCATACAATATCAAACCCCAGATCATCAGCAGCTTTCCTAATCTCGTCCGCCGCTGCACGAGATCTTTGGCCATTAATTTGAAGAATTTTTATTTCGCCGTATTGCAGGTTAACACTTGTTGAATCAATTACCGTTGTATTATTCTTGTCTGGTTCTTCGGTCTGTCAATTCAACAGCTTTAAGATACTCAGGGCATTTATTATCCCTGACCGAGTGATTACAATCCCTACCTCTACGTTTACAATTAACACACTGAGGTGGTTCCTCCTTGTGAATACAGTCAGAAAAAACATGGCCTCCACCCCCGCAGTGGCCACAAGATACAGCTTTATGGGAACAGAACTGCGCACTGTGACCATATCCCAGACATCTGAAGCATTTGCTTACAAGTGTAAACTTACGAAATCTGTGTGACGTAAAACCTAGATAAATTTTGTCACTCTGAATCACGTGTCCCATAAGGCGTGGGCTGAAACCAATAACCCAATTGGTCACTCTGGTTCCGGTGCCAGAGTTAAATCTGAATGTAATCTCATTCTTAACTTCCTCCTGGCTAAAACCAAAGTCTTTTAAATTTTTATTAATTAAATCCTCCAAAATATCCTCCTTAGAATATTCCTTCGGGACACCGTAGATCAAAATTGTAGGATCGGACAATCTGGGTTTTTCTATTGATAATCCTGCTTTTTTTAATGCAGAAGCACTTGAGATCTTCTTGGCATCATCAGGATTTGTTGTCTCTAACAACACACCTTTATTTCTCAAAAGACGTACACCCTTGATTTTCATGTCCTTGTGATCTTTTTTAATCACGTCAGTAACTGCCTTCCTGATATCCTGGCTAGACGCCAGGGAAGATTCTGCTGAGGGCCTAAGTATTAGTATGTTTTCGGAATCAGAGCTCCCACTTCCGGAATCCATCCTATCTTCACCAGCAATTGGTCTGCCCGAAGAAGCTGCCACCTCCACTGAAGACGTTAGCAGTGGAATCTCTGTTATTTCAGGAGTCTGTCTATTTCGCTTTGTACCACCACGAACAACTTCCGTAAAAGTCTTATGAGGATGTAGATCACGTTGGATCTGTATCATCTTGTCCAAAAGACCTGCTCTGATTTCCAATTCAGATGCTTTGGTCTTAAGTCGTTCATTGTCAATTAAGATTGCGGTGGTAACTGCCTCTAGATCCGCCC
Organism: Mastigoproctus giganteus; assembly: GCF_048544385.1. Classification (NCBI taxonomy): domain Eukaryota; kingdom Metazoa; phylum Arthropoda; class Arachnida; order Uropygi; family Thelyphonidae; genus Mastigoproctus; species Mastigoproctus giganteus. The sequence goes on along the minus strand of NC_143581.1, from coordinate 156,601,931 downwards.
ATAGACTATGAATGCGGTTAGAGGCAGACTTAGTTATCTTGCTAGAATCCTTTGATAGAAACTCTCCCAGAGCTTTCCTGATTTTGGCAACCGTCGCATATACAATTGAAGCATTCAAAGACCCACCCAGGTCCAATCCCTCTGTTAGAGAAAGATCTTCAGAAGATTCCGTTGGAATCGAGTTACTATCGACAATGACCATCGGCGGCTCAGAAGCCAACGAAACAGAGGGACTCTCCTCCAACACAATGTTTTTATCTCCTCGAGCTTGAGTAATTCTAGGAGTTTTGGGAGTTTTCTTCCCCCTGCACCCCTTTTTTTTTCTTAGATGAATCCGTAGACTCTGATCCAGAAGAATTCTCAATGTCAATATCTTGTGTCAGTATCCTAACTTGGTCATGGTCCAAGTCAGTATCCATGTCAGATAAGTGTAGGAAAAAAAAAAAAAAAAAACCACACGACTATTGTCTATCCTCTTGTTCTAAACTTGTCTTCTCAATCCTAATAGGATACTCATTAGTACCCTAAAGGCAGAGTTATATCAATATGTCTATGTTTAATATGTATTTCACTTATCCAGCTGGATGGAAAGTGGGAGGGAAGTTGGGGGGAAAGATAGAGATACGGGGTCCATATAGAAGATGACCCCATAGAGCAGGCCCATACCCCACCAGAGTGAAAAAGAGGGGTGGCAAGGGGGGACGCCAAGGATAAACTCCCCCTCCCGCCGGGGAGTGGAGGCAAAGGACCACGCAAGGGAGCGTGGCTAGGGAGGCCTAATGGCAGCAGCTGAGCTGTGCTGGTGGGTTCTGTTGTACATATGCATAATCACATTACCTAATTTACAATTCTTCACATAAAATATTTTTCGATACTAGGATTTAGTTCTGGTTAAGTCTCTGCAGTCACCGCTAACAATTTTCTGTCTAGAACAGTACTCACTTCTAAAATGTTCTTTGATTCTGTCCTCCAAAATTTCTATATATGTAACGTAATAATTTTCCAGAAAGACTGAATGCCGTTGGGAAACTCTTTCTAATTCAATTGAGTATCGGTGGTGGTATTGGATAAGCAAATTTCCACTTACAGTTCCTTTCGGTTTCGAGCGTCTAAAAAAAAAAAAAAAAAAAAAAAAAATATAGGAAATTTCTTTAAAAATTCCTGGCATTTTCTGGAATTTCTCCGGCTCCTTGTTACTTGGCTGATTTTCTTACTTTCTCTTCCTCCCTATAATTGTCCTGTTTTCAGGGCCCCAGCCCGACTCTGACACTTCAAAAAAAAAAACTATTTTCCCACCGAAAAACACTCAAAGCACAACTCTCGACCCACTTCTTTCGACACCACTCCAAAATATATATCTGCGCTGACTCGGACACCCCTTTATAAAAAGATCGCGTTCCTGCGTCCACCTGGCTAATCCTTATTTTCTGTATCTCCTTCGTCTTTCCCAGAACTTAGCTTTTCCTGGCCTTCATACAGACATTTTCATTTTTTAATTTTTTTTAAATTTACATATATACAAATATACGTACATGTATACAAACACTTTTCTTATACAGTCATCCGGTTCTGCTGGAAACTCCTGATTATAAATAATCTCATAAAAATCTATAAATAGCAATAAAACACTCAAAGACTCTATAGAAAAATATGTATGCATGTATACATATAACTGTTCAGTGTAGCGGCGACACCTGGAACAGAGTTCAACTCCCCAGTAATCATCGTATTGTTTATAGAATGCTGTAGTTTGGCCCAATCTAAATGTACGTATGTATGTTCCACCTTATCCAGGCAGCAGCAAAGGGATACCCATCCTCAACATACAGGGTGGGCTTATATTGACTTAATGGCCCAAAAAGGGGTAGATCCCGCACCCATCGAAGGCAGTGCTAAATCGATGGGTGCCAGCAGATTTCTCTAGTTGACCAAACTAGAGAGATAGAGAGAGAGAAAAAAAAAAAAAAAAAAAAAGAATAAGTCACTGAAGGCTTCGTGAATTTCAGTACTACTAAGGATAATCCTGAAAGGCAAGCAGGATGCGAGAAGAAAGCATCCATTCATAATGATGCGTTTTTGGAACTCGTCGTGAAAAAATGGTTGAAATTGGAGACAGTTTCAATAAAAACTTTTACATTGTCAGGTGAGAACTGCAGAACTTTTTCCAGTAGAGAATTTCTGAAGTAACAATAGTAAGGGCAGTGGAAGACAACGTGTCTCCAGTCTTCTTCTGCTGACAAAGGTAAGTGTCATTATTTTCTAAACCCAACTGAACAAGTTTCGATTTGATGGAACCGTGCCCAGTGATGAGAAAAGACGTGTAGATATTAAGAGAGAACCAAGATGAAATTTGTCGATCAGAAGCAAACAGTACATTATCGATAAATTTGTATTTGATTCTACCCTTGACTGAAGTGGTCCAACGATCTTGCCAGATGTTGATAAGTTCCGACCAGATACGACGTTTTTCCTGCTTTATATCATTTAAAGAATTTGCAATAATACTTGCAAATTCCCTCACACAGACACACGGATTAAACCCTTGTTTTTTACAGCTAATTTGTTCTACATGGCTCGTAGGAAGCTCGATTCGGAGAAATTGACATTCGCCCAGGTAAGATAAGGGTTCCTTTGTATGAATTCTCTTTTGTATCTTCGTTCCCCTTGCGTTTCTCAAAATCATTCGAATATTTTTAAATTTATAATTTGGATAGTACATTTATCAAAACTACCTTAAAATAACAATATCAAAACTACCTTAAAATAATAATAATAATATCAGTAAGCGGAGGCTTACAACGGCTCGGAACTAGTGAGATAAAAAGCTCGTGTTATTCAAACGCATTTTCTAGCAAAGGTCCGAGTATGTGAAGCTGATTAGAAAAATTGTCTGAGAGTTTTTCGGTAGAATGATTTTTTCCAGTCCAATTGTTCAGTGGAATTCATATAGCTTTTAAAAAAAAGAGTAATACTGTAGAATAGTTTTAAAAACAGTAATATGCAAATTAAATAATAAAAAGTTTACGTAACATTTCACGAACTCCGAGTTTAGGCAACATTGCAAACCATCTCCCTAAACGTTCAGTAGAATTTCGATTGATTTCGAAGGGACGGAGACAGCTTATGTTTCCATTATCGGATGTATTTCAGTTTGTTTCTCAGCCGAGGTACACCTCCAGCATTGCCGATAGCTAACTTTGAATGATTTCAATTTTTTAATCACAAGAATTACGATTGCTAAGAAGTCATTCATCCAAGACGCATAATAGTGCGTCTTGGATGAATAATTTTTCCCCTTTTAAAATAATTTTTCCCCCTTCAGACATAACGAATTAGGAATTTAATGCACATTAAGCATTTAATATATTAACTAACAGCTTTCAAATATTACCTTAATAGACAACTAGCTTATTCAATTCAAGTTTGTAAATGTTCTGTTGAGGTATTCTAAATGCACGGTAATATTGTTTGTGTGATGCGGCTATTCCTAGAGGAACGCGCGTCATGACCTTCGCTTAATAGAAACAGCGCCGTTGGCACACGGATAGTGTTGTGCTCTGAGTAACCTGTTACAGGGCCATTAAGGGGATGAAAGGCATGGTTAAAGGAAGACAGGTTTCGTGAAATTTTACGAGCATTGTTTTTACTTAGTGCGTTAACTAAAAAGAAAGAAATGAAAAATAAAAGAAAGATGAGTAAAAGCGATCATATAACTGACTTATCGTTATGGAAGTCTTTTGTGATTGCGTGAGTCCAGGTTTACTGCAGACTTTCTGTTTCTTTAAGGCTAAGTTTATTGGCTTCAGATTGGTGGGAGATAATTCACTTACAGCGTGCCACGAGAACACCTTATCGTTGTTGTTGAACATTTTTTTTACCTAAAGATGCATCATTTTTTTCAGCAAAGGTTATATTTTTAATTGACTTATATTTAAAAAAAAAAAAAAAAAGATCAGTGTTGGAATCGAGCTGGAACGCAGTGGAACTTTATTCTATTGAAAACTTTCTCAATCTTTTTTGTTATTCTATTGATAATTTTTTTCCCGGTTGTTGTACTTCCTAAAATATTAAGATTATCATTGCCGATTACATGTTCAAATTCATTCGCAAGTAATCCTGGCATTCTGATGTCAGAACTGATGAGAGTTAGTGCATAACATTTGTTTGTTTTAGATTAACAATTTGACAAAGACTAATTTAGTCTTGTTTTTGCCACCACCTTCTGGAGAATACCAAATTGTTATTATAAAAGCACAAGGAAATAAAAATAGCATCTCCTTGCGCAACTAGGGACACGTTGGTTTCTTTGTGGTTTCATAATATAAATTTAGTAGCAGAAAAGGCCTTAAGCATATTAAAAAATAAATATTGTCACAGCCGACGAAACGATGAAATAAAACTTTTTTAAAAAATATAAAAATATGAAAGAAAATACACGGAATCTATTAAAATATACAGGTAAAGCAAAAAATAAAAACATAAATTAATATTCACAAAGTAGCTTTCGAGACAGTGTGCCTCTTTATCAACTTAGATAAAACGATAAAAACGCATGACAACAGTCCATTATATTTTAATAAAGATTTTTTTCCTCCGTTTCCTGGGTTGTGGCAGCATTTATTTATTATTTTTTTTAAGAAATTTAGTGCTTTTCCGGAAGACGGCCAGTAATATGAAACGTTAATATTTAAGCTTATAAGTAGTTTTTACTTATTAAGTTACATTTTAAAATTTATTTTAAGCACACTTATGGATCGTTGATAAATATGCAATCTATGCTACAGCATTATAAAGACTAACTAATCTAGTTTTTGTTGAAAAATATTAGAGTTTTGATTGTTAAAATTTTCCATTTCCATCATTGTATGTGTGTCTCTGTAGTGTTATTCTTTTGGTCTGCAAATCATATTTCACAGGAAGCGAATCAAATTTTAAATGGACGAGTTCGTTAATCGCTGTTCTCTGTAATTTCTCATAATTCGTATAATTAACATAGCTAATTAAGGAATCGCTTGTTTCCTTGATTAATGACAATTTTTCCCTCTCTACTAAGTGGTTTGGGCCTTGCACGGTCTCCCTTTTATAGAAGGGAGAGAGAAGTCGTCAACATCACCAAATTGATTCTTCTGTATGTACCCGATGAAACCTCTCTTTTTGTGTGCTATGTGTATGCCCATTTAATTCATAGTGACACTTATAGTGTGCCCTGCTGTGTAAAAGTCTCTCCATGAAATATTTAAGAGTAATGTCATAGAGATAAAATATTGAATAATATATGAGAATAGAGAGAGGAACACTATTAAACTGTTCATTCAATTGATCTATGATCATTCATTACCATTTCTTGTCAGTCTAAGGCTCCGCAGGTCGACCTAGCGTTGAGACAGACTAACTCGGCCATGGCGTGTGTGGGGGGGGGGGGGAAGCCTGCAAAACGTCTGTCGGCATGCGAACTCAGGCTTTTGCATAGGATGTGGAACAATAGCGATAATCGTGGAAAAATTGCTTTGATATTTGTGACCGTCAAATGCCAATCCACACTTAGTCACACAAGCTGGAATTATACTATCAAGCCAATCTAATATTGGCGATATCAAACGCGTGCATTACAAGAATTATTCTAAATAAGTACATAATCCTCCATAAAGAATCCCGATACTCCTGTTTGTATAATCCAGTTACTCTTCTCGGTTAAACAAATGACTGAAATCTCTATATAAGCAGGCGTATGAACTGTATACTGTCGTCGACATTGCGATTTGGTTTTCGTTTGACAGTAATAGCCTTCTGATTTCGAGAGGGCTATTATTGTCAAATGTTACACTGTTGGTTTGCAATTCATGAAATTTGCTGAAAGCCTACACCATATAAAGTCCACTGTCGGTGATGCTATCATGAAATGGAAACGACGGTATCACTACCATCCTTCCAGCAACTCGTAGGAAGACCATGGAAGCTCACACCACTTAACCAGAGGTTACTCCGAAGGGTGATACGACAATCGCGTCAGAAATTCCTGAAAAACATCAGCCAGGAATTTAAGGCATCAGCAGGTTTGAGATCTGTACAAACACATTCTGTACTTAGTTCCACAGCCTCGGTTTTCACGGAAAGTAGCGGGGCATGAACCAAATGTCACCATCCACAATCAGCCGTCTCGCTGTGTATGGTGTAACAAAAGCCGTAATTGACTTATAGAGCAATTCGGTTGCATGGAATGACAAATCTAAAAAAAATTTTTGTTTATACTCCGGAACGACAACCAAGTCAGCAGAGTTTACAATAAATCGTCAATACAAAATTTATCGTATTTAGTAGTCACGGGCTTGAACCCCGATCCACTCAAGGAACGCGTGCTATGCACTCTCGCTCCTGACCACTGGGCTACGCCAGGCCCCTGTTTCTTCTAAATATCCCTATTCCGATTAGATGGATGGTATGGGTGTGGAGGATGCCTCTAGAACGTTTGCTGTCGGAGTGCGTTGTACAACAGTGATGTTCGGAGGAGGTGGAGTTGTGATGTAGCACTGTTTCTCATGGTATGGCCTGAGCCCTTTGGTTATACTGGAAACCATGATTGCCGACTTTTAGCATTTTAGAAAATTTCCCGCCTCCTACGATGTGTGTGAAAGTTCATTGGCACAGATCTATATTTGTTTCAACAGCATAGTGCCCATACCATACCATACCATACCATACCATACCGCCGGTTGGTTGTTTGTTTGGTGTAGGGTTTTAGGGTATCAGCGACTTAGGATATATTGCGCCATATATAATATGTATGTAAATTGTGTGTGTTCTGTGGTTGATTTACTGTTTGCTGGACAAAAAAACCCGAGTTTCCGGGAGAAAAAGTCATGATACCCTCTCCTGAGACCGATTAACTTAGCCACGTTGTGAAAAAGGTCCATAAAAATTCTGTGTCATTTACGGGATTCGAACTCGGGTCTTTTACACCCGATGTGGGCGACATTGATCATAATCACTGTAATACTTACGAGGGCTCCATACCTCAGGTGCTGTTCGAGAACTGTTTGAATAGCGGGCACAAAGTCCGATTTGAACCCTATAGAACATCTATAGATGGCCGCGTAGCCGAGTGGTCAAGCACGCGGGTGCATAATTACACGTGCCTTGAGTGACTGGGGTTCAAGCCTGTGACTGCTAAATACGGTTCTGTTTCTTGTATTCTGTCTATCTTGTGAATTCCTCTGACTGTTTGGTCATCCCTGAGTATAAACAGAAAATTTATTTTTTTATTATGGAAGGAATGGGAACGTCATGTATGGGCCTGACGTTCCGATTCAGCTTGGCGTGACCACAACATCCTATACTGGTAGTTGAACTGCTTACTGTTGTGCAGGAGGAATGGAGGATTATAATCGCTACAGTCTATCGTTTGTTGGTGGATAGCCCACACGGGAGAGGGGAGTATGTCATAGCGGTCAAGATTGGACCGACACACTATTTAAATAACTGCAGTGATGTTATTGTGAAAACAACTTGTACTCTGAATAATTCTTGGAGAGAAATGTACTTTGGATATCAATGCGGGTACGACTGCTATTCTTCCATACCATGAAGAAATGCAGTAATTTGAATTCCATCTAGGCTAGAGGAAATTTTTCACACCGTGGCAGAGTTCGTTGGACTTGAGCTGGGATTGCACGGTTTTTAATTTAACAAAACAAGAGAAGTCGACCGTGGCTTTTTTGCTAAGCCACCGTCGCAAACACAGACTAATTACTTCTGCCTCATAGCCTTAGGGTTTTTTACATGAGAACAACTCGACACAAAACAAGGTACTTCAAGAGATACAAGGCCTTAGAAGATATTTGATCATTACCAAGTTAAAAAATATATTGGAGTAAAATAAGCAAGAGTAAGACGACCTTGGCTTGGCATTTTTATTCGTGGTTTGTCATTTATTCTCGTATTTACTGTTTAAAAAGAATTGTGTGCGCCGAGCATGCATAGGAACTAGAGTGAAATTTCTTTAGGCGAACCTTTATCACTTGACCGAGGATCCCATAATGACCGTACGAATGCCGTAGGCGACGAATCTGCATGAATGGGGGCCTCAGAGATATGAGACGTTCCGTTACCAAATCTAGTTTCAGCAAGTGCTGTAGTATCGGATGATATTTAAAACCATTTGACTTCGATAGAGCTGGAATTACTTTGTTCTTGAAAGAGCCACGACAGCTGTTACAGGCCGACATTTGCTTTACATACTCATTTGGAAATGCTGTTTGAAGAAGGGCGTAATCTCGAGTTGCTACAATCTTCACATCGTTCTTGAACCAAAATCGATCACACACGGAACAGATTGAACCGAAATCATTATCCAGGAATGTACGTTTAAACTGTGCGTGTATGCTTCGGTGTTTTTTAAAACCCTGTTGCTGCTCCGGCTGTTCATTACGTGTTGAACGATTTGATGGAGTACTTCTGGCAGTCGGTTTTGGCTTCTGGGCTTCGAGGACTCTTCATCGTTTTCATTTGCAATATCAACTTCCATGGCTCCTTCTTCCAAATTCACTTTTAACATTTCTAGGAAGATGTAAGACTCTGAAGATGTGGACGGACCTTCTCCAGCTTCTTTGTTCAACTCCATCGCACGCTGTAATTTCTTCTGCTGTCGAAATAGCTTAGATCTCTCCTTTGTACTCAATGGAGGGGGTTTCTGTGGTCGCATTATACGTATACGTGTTCTATACATCTTACAACGCTCACTATTACCCTTCGGCACGTTGAATTATAAATTATATTCCGTTGAATTTTTTTTATTAAATCCGGTGGAGAATGACGAAGAAATAGCATGACGCAATCAGTAGGGGTACTGGGTCATGCGTCGCTCATGCCTAGTACGGAGTAGTACAATGGTTAAAGTTAGTTGCCTCACAGCCTGGTACGGAGTAGTACAATGGTGAGAGGGTGATAATTATTTCGTGTCGTATTTTCTTGGTGATTTTTGTCAATCCACTGGCTCATTGCACATTACGTGCTCTACACGACTTACAACGATCACTACAGTGGACCTCCGCTTTACGATTAGTTCACTGTACGATCAAATCACTTTACGATGGACACTCCATAACAAAATATCGTTCACTATACGATATGTAATAAGCGCTGGTCATTGTGATCACGCTTACGAATTGAATATTAATTCTGTTAACGGCGATTGTAATAAGTGAAAATAGGAGGAATATTATGCACAGGCTATAAAAGTAAAGATATAAAGCACAGATTTACACTTTATTACCTTACCAATTAACAAAATTAAATGATACGTGAAAATCGGAAGAATAGTTTCCACAAAAGGGAAAAAAGAAAGAAAATTACACGGGGTACTTAGAGGTGGTCACCCTTGCAATTACTAACCATGCCTAACTTTAGTGATCACACGAGAACTGGGGGCATTTCTGTGGGCATTTTTAACTACATGCCTAACTTCAGTGATAACACGAGAACGATAACACGAGTGATCACACGAGAGTACGGTATCCCGTAATAGGTACGGGATACTGTACCTAGTACGGTCTCTGGCTGTTCAGAGTGTCTGCAATGCGTTTACTTATGGCAACGATTCCATTTTTGTTGCGTTTTTTGTCAATCCACAAACGAAAGTTACTCCCATCTGAAAACTGCCTGGAGCACGCCTAAAGAAGTTTCACTTCAAAACTTTCTGAATTGACATCACTGACTGAGATCCGTAATAGGAGAAACAGAATAAACCACTGATCGCAAAAACAATCGATCAAAGAAAATTACTCGGAGAGATTAAAGTCTTAAGCCTCGGAAGTTGATTATTACCAAGTTGAAAAATCTGTTGGGAGCAATTTTGAGTTTGGCCGCATTTAAACACCTAAATTTGGTGAAAATAAATAAATGGGGTGCTGAGTTCCTTTGAAAACCGAGATACTCTTAGATCTTACTAGCCAAAAATATGCCTGGTTCATTAACGTGGCCGGATTAAGGAAGAAATTGAACCCCCAGCCATATTTAAATTTGAGACCCCTTTAATATACAGTGTATGTAATTATACGTATAAATTCAAATACTACATGAGTTTTTTTTTATATTTTGAATAATAATTCCTTTATGAAAATGTAAACTACGAGGTCAAAACTGTTTTATGTTTTTTGACTAGAAAAATAAACTAATAAAATAATTTTTATAGAAACTTTTAACTTGTTAATTGCACAATAAAAGGGTATAAGAATAAAATTTAAACACTTAAATTTAAGTTTAAAATGCTTTTATATTACATAAGGATGCTTTTATATTTAAGAATGTTTTCTTGATTTATTATTAGAAATTTTTATCACTACTTTATAAAATATTTACACTGTAAATGAGGCCCTTCTTGGCGTGAGGCCCCCAGCCATGGTCGGTTTGGCCGTAGCGTCAACGTGGCCCGGATCATTAATTGAATTTAATCATTCGCTTTCAACGAATGCTATTTATGCTGTGACCAGCGATACTGGCTTATTTGGTATCAGTGGTTCTTTGTGTTTCTCCTATTACGGATCTCGGCCAGTAATGTCAATTCAGAAACATTTTTTTAAAAACTAAATACTGTTCTTGTTTTCGGAAAACAAAAGAAAGTGATCCTTTATTCCGACTGAGTACACGGCTTAGAAGAAAACTGTAGTTTCCTTAGACGTTGTTAAGACCATATAAACGTTAATGAAATAGTGAGTTTCAGAAAATTCGAGTGTATATAGATAAACAAATACTAGATCTGCATAATGATTTTTTCATGATTTTTTCGTGCTACAAAGGTTCACGGCACATGGTATTTTGAAATGGCTCGCTTTATAAACATAACTATTTTCTAGAGCAAATTACAAAGTGAGTTATCCTGAAACATGGTTGAAGTTCCTTCTGTTTAATTTAGTATCAGGAATGCTCTTCTGAAATTGTGATGCTCCCAAACTGATTACTTGAATGACTCATCACTTTTAAACTTTCACTGAAATTTTCACTTCCACGTAAAATTACTTAAATACATTAGCATTAGTAGAGGCATGTAATGCAAGAAAGCTTATACGGCATCAGCTAAAAAAAATTCCTTTCGCTCCAAAAGTTTGTCCAGTTCTTCCTTGAATTTATTTAAGCTTTCAGTTTCCAAAATTTTAAAAGGTATTGAAGTTTTCATAGAAGTGAAGTTGCAATACATTCAATATGCATTTATACATACCTTACTCCAAAAGAAGATAGGTAAATACAAATATGTAGATTATTAAGTTGCTGGCATGTTTATAATTTAAATTTATAAAAACGCACATAGTGTACATATACTTCCAGTGATGTTGACTTATACCAGTATGATTATTATATTTGGATATGGCTACTGCAATGAATAGCGAAACTAATTCTCAATTATGTGCACTTCTTATGATAAAGAATGTGCCATGATTATATTTAATATTATGTAATACAGAACAACTTTCTGTTCGCTTCGCATACGAATGATTTCGTTTTATAAATTATAAAGAATAGTTGCATAGTCAACTTCTTAATTTCTTTAAAAACATATTTGGATTGAACGACAAATCAAAGATTACTCAAAATAAAGTTATCCTAGCCACTCTTGAGAAAAATAGTTACATTTAGGCAGAGTGCATGGCACAATAAAAAAAAAAAAATTCCTACACAATTTATCAATTCCATTGTAGTTCGTATACGCAAACCACTATTAAAAAAACTATAACAAGTAGCCGAAAACACTCACCTAGACCATTCAGTATCACTTGGCATCGGTAGTATCATTCCATTTGTCTGTCTTGTTCAAGAACAGATTAATAAATTGTCACTAGTCGTTTATTCTTTTGTCAACCTGTAAAGCATTAGGACTAGGATTCTAGAACTTTAGGTAAAAAAAAAACAGTCCTGGTCTTTCTCACCAGCAACTTCCACTTCTCCCACGTCTTAGTGAGTTAACTTTTAAATCCTTTCTCTGATACTCACTCTATTTATAGGATGTGCAGTGATCAGATCGCTGAGAGAGAGAGAGAGAGAAAGAGACTGGTATCTTACTACTCTGTCAACTGGCCAGGTATATTCCAAAATAGTATGGATAGAAGGAAGGAGGTGGTGACATCTATCGTCGATAAGGTGCTTCACAGTTTTTAAACGTTAAGTGTATGTAGAAAACACCGTAGCATATCCATTTAAACTAACCATTCACTAATACTGTATAGTGTTCAAATTATCTACATGTGCGTGCCAACCGCCAAAGCAATTTATATTGCATAGGATTATATTGAAATATAATAATAATAATAATAATAATAAGATGACCGGAGAGGAGGGGGCGGTGTTCGTGTATCTAGCGCAGTAAAGTACCGAGTACCATACTGCGTTAGGTACACGGGCAAAGAGAACTTTCTGCTTCCTCAAAATATCACTTAAACAATGCATTAAACAAATTTAATTAAATTATTAAATATATTCGATTAAATTCACTTAGATAAAATACATTATTTATTGAGTTCGGCATATATTCTTTAACCGGCCGGCTGACGAGAAGCCAGTAATCTTCGAAACAGCTCTCCTGGCTGTGTCCCAGATATTCAAATAAATATGGCTAAGGATTTGCTTACTTCCTTTGCTGCCTCCTTTAATATAACTGGATAGATCCCATCCAACCCGTGTGCCTTTCTTATGTTTAACTTCTACAAGTTTTCCTCCACTTTCCTCTCAGTCATTACAAAATCATTTAGCTCCGCGTTAGATATTGATAAGCTTCTGGCTTCCACTTCCCTACAGATTTCCTCATGTGTGAATGTAGATGCAAACTACTCATTCAGTTTGCCAGCTACCTGAGCAGGATCATCAACAGTCGAACCATCGATATCAAGTGGACCAATCTGATTCTGAGTTTACATAAGTAAAGAAGTCTTTGCTGTTTTTATTTGAATCCTTTGCCAAACATTTCTCGTAATTTGCCTTCGCTTGCCTAACCTCATTTGTGACTTGATTGCAGCCTAGCTTATATCTACCATAGGCTTCTGTGTCGCCTGACAATTTATATGCATCCCATACATTTTTCTTCTCTGCCACGAGTCTCATTTGTTCATTTGACATCCATTTATTCCTAAACCTTGAACAGTATTTCTTAGTAGGTATGAAAAGCCTAGTAACGTCCAAAATTAATTCCTTGGTTGCTTGCCATTTAGAATTTACTGTTGGTACACCATCAGTTGGTCCCACTGTATGGAATTTAAAAACTGTCTAAGACCACTGTAGTCACCTTTACGAAAGCAAAAACCCTTCCCTTTACCCGTGAGGCGCTTCCGTAGCCAGGTGGGCAGAAGCAGCAGTGCGTAGCACACGCTTCTTGATTATACCGGGGTTCGAGCCTGTGACCACCAAATACAGAGAATGCGGAAAGGTCAGGGAATGACCACCGCATATCCCCGGAGCAATATGGCCTTAGTGGCTAATGCTCCTAAAAACCAAATAACAACAACAACATTTACCCGTGATGGTAGTTACGTCGTTAAGTAAATTCTACATCAGTACATTATGATCACTGCCACCTAGTGGTTCCTTTATCTGCAAACTTTTAATGCATGAATAATCACTGCTGACAATCAGATCAAGAGTATTACTCCCTCTGGTTGCCTCTCGAACATGCTGCTATAGAAAATAGTCACCCAACAAATCCACAAAAGTCTTGCTAATATGCGAGTCACCAACCACAAGTTCCAGTCAATATCTGGAAAATTAAAATCTTCCATTAGAAGACATTCTGATTTACTGGCCCACTCTATTTCTCTGCACATGTACTCATCAGAATCATTAGGCCTATAACACACTCCTACCATCATTTTTGCTTTCCCAGTGCTTATGTCACAGCAAACTGACTCAGTATTGCACTGGCCACCCATTTCAATTGGATGTACTGCCTTAGATTTTATGTGCATCTTAATTAAGAGCATAATCCTCACCCTTTCTGTCCTTTATACGTCTAGAATGAATCGTTTAGTAGTTCTGGGCGCCTTACTGGTGTGGCCCCTGCCTTATCATCATATATGAGATGATTGGGGCACTCCAGGCATAAGCTGCAGAATACCCTCTAGGCCAGGAGATCTCCCTTTCTGGCCCATGGCATTCCTAGAACCATGATGTTAGTTTTTGTTTTGTGTCTGGATGTTGCTGACACCCCTTCTCGTGTGTGTGGAATATAGATGCCCACGTGACAACCTCGTGGGCTTTATCCGTAACCTTTATTTCCCTCTCCCGGAGGAGATGGTTTGGAGATTCAACCTTAAATAGTTGATTTAAAGGGGAATGGGGAATCAACCTTAGGGATATGAAAAGGGGGCAGATAGGTAAGGGGGATATCGCTAAGATTGTTGCTTCCACCTCTTTACTTCTACTTCCTCCCCTACCCCCATTCAATACCCCTTCCTTTTCATTACTATAGGGATTCCTTTCTCTCTGTTTTCTCCACCAGAGGTTCACTCCCAAATCTCACTTTCATCCGGTGGCTAGTCCACCATAACTTTTTTAACTCCCTCCCTCCAGGGCAGAATGGGCTTCCTACTCCAGAGGTTACCCCTAATGTAACCCCTTTTCAACCTGGCTGCCACCCTCGCTACCGCCCACACAGTTCTTTTCCTTTTTATCCCATACTTACACTATCTCTCCCTTCATTTTTATTTTTTCTGGGTCGTCCGTGGGAAACTCATGCAACCCCAGGGTTCGACTTGCCAGAGTCTATTTCTTTCTACTGACTCGGCCTGCCTCCCCGTGGGGAAGCATGGTAATTATGGGTTGGTGGTTTACACAGGCCTCTAGGTAAGGGGCGGATGAACAACATGTGAACACTAAACCTTCACAAACGCACACCAACTCATACTATCTAACCTTTACAGAGTACTGTATACATCACAAAATACCAATCGTGGAGTTGGGGAAAATTCCTGGTGCTGCAAGTCAATCCACACTATACACTATACCCTTTCTGTATACATTGTACTCCCCATTTTCAGATTCTCTGAAATTCCAACGTCTGCATGTGATGTCTTGACTAGCTCGTCAAATTCCTCAAATTTATTTACTACACTCCTAGCATTGGTATACATGCATCTGTTCTTACTCTTGGTTACCCTAATACAGCCTATGTATTTACTTGTTTTATGATGACTCCCAGTAGTTCATTAAATACCCAGCACCTTGCTTTCAAGGCTGCTGCTCATTCCAATAGAAGTGCAAAAATCACTTTCACCTCTACCTGTGACTGTTGTTAATGTATTAATCTGTGTATTCCGCCTAACACTGCCTCGAAGGCATCGGCAAATATTCTTGTACCCTTCCTGTTTAAGCGTATCCCATCCCCGTAGAAGCAGTCTCGCCTGTTAACAAACATAAAACCACGTTGATAAAAATCTACCCCTTGAGCCTTGCACAATCTCTCCAGAGCCGAATTGATTGATAAGGCTCTCATCATATACCCCCTCCTATCGTGCCTGGGCAGAATTGCAGACACTATCAAATTTAACCCTAACTCTCGACTTTTTTTTTCAACATTTTCTTGTTAAGTAAGTTCGCAGATCTCCTTCTCCTAATGTCTTTAGTGCCAGCGTGTACAACACTACCTTTTATGCCCTTGAAAAGTGAATGATATCTGGTCTCCAACGTCATCATCTTCTGGCAATTGCAGACATCCTGGTGCTATTCCACCTCTCCTTTTTGAACAATGTTTTCCGTTTCTCTGACGATAGTCGCCAACAATAGATACCTCCTGTGGGTCAGGACATTCTGCCTTGGGGTTGCTGAAGTATTGCTTCATGATCAAGTGCAAGCTCTGGCGTTGATTTGGGCAGCTGAGAACTTTATGCCTTCCCCCAATTTATTTTCTTCGAGGGCATACACCCTCTTCTTCAAGCTGTCATAAAGGCCCCTAACAACGCTAAGTTGGCGCCTAATATCCTCACACGCCTTACTTCGAGCACATACAAAGACATACTCCTTGCGAATATCATGTGCCATTCCTGATAGCGCTGCAATCATCAAATAAGCTGTACATAAGGCCGTGATTATGTGGTGTCCCATGTATATTATATTTTATTATTTATATTTATTGTTCTTTTTTTATATATTATTTTTATTTAAAATAAATGTTGTTGTTGACTTCCACCCTACTGAAGTCACGAACGGACACAATCCGTAACAACTCTGACAGCAATTTCCGAAAATTCCCAATTCTAGGGTGTGTAAAGCAGTAAGTTAGCAGAGCATGAAGACGACACAAAATTTTCATATAATTAACAAATTTTTAATGAAGTCCATAAAAAATATTTACATATATACACATACACATACAGATTCCCGAATTCATATATATAACAATGATACAAGAAAATTCACCATCTCACATACACATATATATAAACTATGCTCATTTATATTTTCTCATATTCAGGGTAATTCTGGAGGAATAGTAAATATTTTGGGAGGTTATAGTATCGTTTATTCTGAGTAAAAGAATTCATATAAATATGTGTCCAATTCTCAATGGATCCGTAGATACAGCTGTTTGAAACCGAGGCGCACAACGCCATTATGAGGGAGAGCCATCATTTATCGACTGACTTATTGTTATATTGATAAATGACTTATTGTTTTTCTTTTTTTTTTCATATTTACATACATTTTTATTACATATATACATAGATACACTTTCTATTTACAATAATCACATTCTGTGTAAGAAACAATTTTAATTATACAGCTTCACTTGCAACAATAAAACACAATAAAAGATATACTATGTATGTATGTGTGCGGATGTACTTGTTTTGGGTGACACCTAGACGTTTAGTCGAACTCCACCTTGGAAAATCTGTGTTGAGAGAGAGAGAGAGAGAGTAACTCTGATGTCTACACTCTGCAGCAATCAACACCCAGTCAATTACTGCCCATTTCTAAGCATGAGTAGTTCTGCCTGGTTCTATTATCTAGTGCTGCTACACCAATTTGTCGTCCAGTGGAAGGAGTGCAATACCAAAGGACAAGTGCCCTCAGGCTGCCCAACCCGAGGTAAAAAAATAAATAATTAAATAGAAAAAGAAAATAATAAATAAAATAAAAAAAATAATAATAATAAACAAAAAATAATTAAAAAAATTCTATGTAAAATTTTTTTTTTATGTATAGTTAAAACCATTTTATACATTCTATATTATTACTAATTTAGGAACACAACAATTAGTTTCTAAGTTAACAGTTGTAAGGTAGAAATATAATTTCAAAATTACATCAGTAGTACTGATGTATTCATGAAAGGTCAATCGGGATACAATCTGAGATCACTTGTAAAGCATTGGCTGATGTTGTTCTGCAGCATCTGTGTGTTGCCAATATCATCTTTTTCTATAATGATAAAAGTTTGGCCTTCACTGTGACGTGAGTAACCCTAGGAAACCTTATGGCACCCGCATATACTACAATTGGCAAAAATATAGCCTTATAATATAATGCCAAAGTTTTGTGATTTATACCCCATTCAGCTCTTGAGAGCCTAATCATATTGGCAGTAAACTTGTTAATCTTTTCAGCTAAGTTCTTTACTTGGGGGATCAAAGAAAATTTATCATCGATTAAGAGACCAAGGTATTTATTTTGAGAAACATAAGGAATTTGGACATTGTTGATATGAAGTTTAGGAGGTCTGTTATAATCCAGTTTATTGTTAAAGATCATCATTTTAGTTTTCGTCTCAGAAATTTTTAATTTGTATATTCTAGACCATTCCAGCAAATCATCCAGGATTTCTTTCCCATGTGTTTCTAGGAATAGCCTTGACCTGCCCGGTATGCACAGCACTAAAATAGCATATGCTATTTTATTTCAAATTTTACTTTCTTTTAGTAACCATTGGTCTAAAACAGAATTCCAGAGGAGAGGCCCAAGGACCGAGCCTTGTGAGCATCCTCTGGAAATGAATTTTTAAAATACCAAGTGTTATGAGTTGACTTTTATCTGCCTATTTGAAAAATAAGATCTAATAACCTGATACAGTAAATCATCACATTCTGCCTCTCAAAGTGACCTGAGGGCGCTCTCCCACCAGAGTATATCGAAAGTGCCCTCAAAGTCGATAAAAACAACCATCATGTATTTCTTGTCTGTAGTTTTACATAGATTCACCAAATTTCTGATGGCATCTTCAGTGGAGGAGCCTTTCTTAAAGCCGAATTGTGAATTAGAACTCATATTACTTGCAGCCAAAACCTTCTGCATCCTAGGCACTAATAATCTCTCATAAAGCTTTCCAAGATTTCCTAGAAGGGATATTAGCCTTGGGATCTGTTGCCAATTTTCCTTTCTGAGCATCTTTACTAACGCAATATTCCAAAAATTTGGAAAAGTCCCCTCTAATAGACATTTGTTGAATACATTCAACAATATATAAGAAAAATGTTGATGAAATCTTTTGATTGCCGCATTTTCAACTAAGTCCATTCCAGGACATTTTGACAGATTTATTTCAGAAATTGCAAGTGCAAGTTCATCTAGACTAAATAGTTCCGCGTCATTTGATCCCTTGTAAGATCCGTTAACGAACCTTATCTGAGCTTGTTCGGTTGTGTCTTACTCTGTGTGATCATCAGGGAAAAGTCTCTCTATAATAGCTTCAACCGTGGAGAGCCAATCAGTAGTCAGACTTCCGTTAGAGTAAACAGAACTATATATCTCAGGAGTTACAAGTTTGTCACGACAAAATTTGTATATTAATCCCAATGGATCAGAATTACCTGTATGGGACACTAGTTTCTGCCATGAGGATCTTTTGGCTTCCACAATAGCTTCGAAATATTCCTTACGTAATTGACAATAGACTTCTTTTAGTCGCCTAACGTCTGTTTCTGTTAAGTATCTGTGCCTCTGGAAATTCTTCCTTGCATCTATAACCCGTCTTTTCAAAACATAACTGGGGATTCCACCATGGGGTGGAACCAGGTCTCCTAACTTTCCTTTTAGTGGATTCAGTCAAAGCTCTGTAAAAAGTGTTTTGCACAAAGTAAGCATATTCTATTGCAGTTAAACTGTTCAATTGTGCAATATTATCATCTGAAAATTCTTGTTGTAAGACTTGCTTAAATTTGGTCCAGTTTGTGGTTCTGATAGAGAAGCGGTTTAAATCCTGAAAGTGACCTGAAGAACCTCCATCCCTGACATTTAATACTAAATCAAAAGTGATAGCATGGTGATCGCTATTGCATACATCCGGGCAGACCATCCAGTTTTTTACATGCTGCGACAAGCAAGGAGAGGAAAGGTTAACGTCTATGTTAGACCGTCCGTGAACGTTCCAAAAGGTTGTTGGCATGTTGGGAAGATTATGCACATTCCAATGGTTAGTCAATATAAATTCTTCAAACACAGAACCTCTAGCGTCGTTGCGTTCGCTAAACCAAAGTTTAGATTTTGCATTGGAGTCAGTTGAAACCAATATATTTGCACTATGAAAAGTGCTTAAAATTTCTTCCAAAAGATGCATTGGTACCTCAAAATTATTATTTGGAGCGCAATATAAAGAAACGATGTAGAAGTCTAAAAATTGGGTAGAAATATGGATGTATGTAGAAAAGGATGTAAAAAAAAACGAGATATGACTGTTACAGTTAGAGCTCCATTAAATACAACAATGGCAGTTTTTGGCTGCTTGGATTCATATGCAACGACTCTAGCTACTAACGGGTATCCAAGAACGTGATATAACTTATCCGTTTGTCTATACATCGGGTAAGGCTCCTGAATAGCCAAAATGTCTACTTTATCCTTCAAACTTGAAGTTATTAGTTCATCTGCAACACAACGTGAAGTTCTTAGTTCATCTGCAACACAACGTGAACGTTGTGCGTTCACCTGCATTATTTTTAGGAAGTATTTGTTGGTAGATCTATTGTAATTTAGATGGTTTATTTGTGTATTATTCATTAGCAATTTTCAGTCTTGCAAGTTCAGCTGCATCCCTTACAGAATGTGCATTGTCCCTGTTCCTCCTCTTACAGTTTATACATCTCGGGGGTTGTTCTTTATGGGGGCAATCTGTGTATATATATGTCCCCCAGCCGCACAATGACCGCAAGATACAGTCTTGTGGGTGCAAAACTGCGTGAGGTGGCCAAATCCCAAGCAACGGAAGCATTTTGTCACTATTGTAAATTTCCTGTATTTATGGGCTGAGAATCCCAAGAAAATTCTATCGTTTTCTAAAATATGTCTAAATAATCTCGGTGAGAGACCTATCATCCAATTTATCACTTTTGTCTTTGTACCGGAGCTAAAACGTAACATCACCTCTTCCTGAATCTCTTCGAAAGTAAAGCCATAATCTTTAAGATTTTTCATAAAGATGTCCTCTACTATTTCTTCCTTAGTCAAATCTCTTGAAACGTCATAAACTGATAGTGCAGGATATGTCATTTTTGGTTTGTCCGACTGTAGTCCAACATCTTTAAATGTGGATGATTGTCTAAGCAGCTCTAAATCCTCCTTGTTAGATGTTTCAACTAACACTCCATTATTTCTCACAATTCTGACGTTTTTAATTTTTAAATTTTTATGTTCAGAACGCAGAGATTTGGCTATTACTTCTTTAACCTCCGACACCGAGGCCAGCTTGGAGTCGTCCACCAGTCTAAAGATCGCCACATGCTGAGGGGCACTGATTTCTGCGCCCTTAGCTTCTATAAGTATCCTATCTCTAGAGTCAATTATATTACAATGAGTCAGTTATATTACAATGCTGCCCTCATTCCACTCTATCCCCTTCAGAATACATCTGCTTCGTTTGTGTCGAGCTGATACTGACTTTATCGGTGTAAGATGGCCGTAAAGGTGGCATCAAACTAGCCTTGCCACTCATGATTTGGTCAAACATATTAGCTCTTACTTGTAATTCCTCTGTCTTGACTTTTAACTTCTCATTTTGAATTATCAATGACGTGGAAATCGTTTCCATCTCTGCCCAAAAGCTATGGATTATGTTTGAGGCTGCCTTAGTTACTTTATTGGTTTCAGCAGCCATGAAATCACTCAAGCTTTTCTTTATTTTCGTCAAAGCCACCTGCATACTTGCATTCTGCATCAATTGTTTGTATTTATTGACTTTTTGAATGATACAAAACACAAATAATTGACAATTTTTTTACAAATCAATAAATGTTTGAAAATCCCACCGCCAACCTCAATGCAATTTGCAACTCTTGTGGTAATATGACGTGTTGCTCTTCTGAAGTCGTCTTGGTGTTCCTTTATGAGGACAGCAGTATCCAAAATGCGAGTGAACAATTCGTCTCTTGTATTCACATTTTCTGTGTACAAATAACGGAGGTGTATGGGGAAAATGCAATATTGCGACCAGCCATAGTGAAGTGGTGCCATCAGTTTGAAAGTGGTCGCACAGAATTGACGGATGCTGATCGAAAAGGAAGGCCATCAACGTCGACCACTGCAGACAGCGTGATGCAGGTTGATGAAATGATTCGCAATAATCGAAGACTGACAGTCGCAGAAATGGCAAAGGAGTTGGATATTTCGATAGGCAGTGTTCATTCCATCGTCCGTGAACACCTTGACTATCGCAAATTGTGTGCACGATGGGTCCTCGTTCGCTGACAGACAAACACAAAGGTCAATGTTTTTTTGTCTGTCTTCTCTAGCCTTCCTTCTACGCTATTCTGTGGAAGGCCATGACTTCTTACGCCGCATCATCACTGGCTGTGAAACGTGAGTGCACCATTTCACCCCAGAAACAAAGAGAGCATCTATGGAATGAAGACACAACATCGCCTGTGTGGAAGAAATTCAAAGTTGCACCATCGGCAGGAAAGGTCATGGCCACTGTGTTTTCGACTGTGAAGGAGTTGTTTTGTCACTGATATATAGGAATTTTGCTAGCAGGGAAAAGGAGGTGATTGTCCCTCTTTATGGCAAAAGGCACAACAATTAATGCTGCTCCATATTGCCAAACATTACGGTCCTTGCGAACAGCCATGAAAAACTTTCCAGAGGCCTGGAAAGTTAAACAAAGGTGTTGTTCTCATTTAGGACAGCGTCACGCACAACACGACAATTGCTCCAAAGTTTTGGATGGAGGTATGGCAACATCCGTCGTACAGACCCGATCTTTCGCCTTGTGACTATCACATCTTCGGAAAGCTGAAAAAACATCTAGGGGGACAACGATTTGTAAACGATGAACAGGTGCAAACACTAGTTCGACGGTGGCTGAATGGCCAAGGAGTGGATTTCTATCATCAGAGAATCGAACGTTCAGTCACACGTTCCGAGGAGTGGTTACACCAACTTGGTGACTATGTGGAAAAGTAGTGCAAGGTATGTGCTTTCTATTACATAATGTTACTTACCTCAAGAAATGTCTCTTTGGCTACAACGGTCAAGTGTAACTTATTTTTTGAATTTCCCTCGTAATTACAAAATTCGCATCATTTAAGTATATCTCATATTGTGAATGCCTTCACAACGAGTTGCCATGGTATTGCACTACCTCAAATAAGTAACGCTTCTCTAATAGAGAAGACTACCGTTACTAATTCTCGGCCGATACCATGGCAACTCGTTGTGAAGGCATTCGTAATATGAGATCTTAAATGATGCCAATTTTGTAACTATTTAGTAGTTTGCTATGTATAAACATGTTGCTATAGCACAAACGTTAGTTAACTTCTTCGTAACCCGAGGCTCTTTCCCTAAACAAATTGTAATATTCATATACTGTAAATACATAATTTACATAGATAACACATCCTTTCCTTTTTTGCTTATTGAATAACACACCCAATATACAAGAAATTCCAACTGTTACTTGGGTATTGGTTCTACTCTTCCTTTACATATTCACACAAATCACCTTACATCAGTTGTCTCTTACTTGCTACAAATAATCATTGTCTATCAAATCAATTGCTATTTTTATCACCTTATGTCGACTTATGAAAATCACTTATTTCTATCAACACATCAAATCAGTTAATATTTTCACCTCACATCAATAGACTCATCCACAACATCTTTGTTATAATTTCCCTGTTCTGATATAGGATAAGGTTCCCCTTTTCTCTTAAGGTTTCTCAATAAAATATATATTTTTTCTACACATTAACTCATTACCTAGAATCTTATCTGTTATCATCTGTTAACACATTGTCTAGAATACTAGTATAAGTAACCACATTCTCATTCTACTACACCTTTGATTTATTCTATTATTAATTCCCTTATATTTTTCCTTCTTTCTTCTTTACCCCTTTTGTGCCCTTACGTCATTTCATGGTCATTAACTTATTTATAATCTAACCCAACTTAATAACTTAATTGTATATTACAAAAAAAAAAAAAAATTCCCTTTGAAAGAAACTATCAAACAATTTATCACCGAGTTGAGCTTCTGACTCTATGAGTTTGGGGTTCAATAAAAACTGGAACACACTTACGTTCCGAAATGGGCCACTACTTCAATTCCTTGACAGTCTGGTTTCCTCCATGGCCAGGCTTCTCACATCCGTTTCAAATCTTTCTGGCGGTCTGTCTCTTCTTCGTGGGCTTGTGGGCTGGACACTCCTCACGTAAATTTCTTGACTTACATATCTGCATACCTGGCTCACTCTCGACGGATTTTCCCCCCAGTCTTTAGTCTCCCTCCCCTACTCTGTCTATACACCAGCGAACGTCCCACACAATGTTAAAAATTAAAATATGTCCAAATTGAAACCGCGCACGCAAAACTCTTTCGGCTTAAACCTTTTTCAGCGATTATTGTATTTTATTTTATTTATTTTTTATTTATTTATTTATTTATTTATTTATTTATTTTAAGGCCCTAGCCACTGAAATCTCAGGAAACTATGTGGCAGGGCCTGAGAGTAAAATATCAATTACTGGGTACCTGGTCTGCCTCCACGAGGCTAAGTGTGGACAACGTTGGGCCCCAGCAGGGGTCTAGCGGCTAAATGGCCAGAAGAACAACGAAACACAACACTACACTTACAAAATCCATACACTTTTAAATCTCTGGCCTTTACAGTGAACTGTTACACCTAAAATGAAAGCAACGCGGAGTTGGGGGAAACCCCCGGTGCCGCTAGACACGAATACACTTTACACTTTACACTTTTTTCGACGGGTCCGGATCTAGACGCAAGTGTAGCTTCCTGCATGATTATACCTCAGAAATACAGCATGCGATTTCGTTGCTAGGCACGCCGACCACCCGACGACTCAACACCACTTTTACTTTTACTTTAGAACACATGTTCCTCACTTCCAAAAATAGCACCTTCAATCTACATATCTTCGCCCATCACTACTTTCCCTTTTCGTTTCTCTTCTTCATCTTCATCTCAGATCTCTGACACTTCTGTCTGCTTCCCAACTCCTACTCTAAAACTCTCCATGTCCTCAACTCCTCCCGCCTCACTCCCCCCCCCCGCTAATTTTCCTTCTTTTTCTTCTTCATCTGGCTTCCACGAATTCCGAACCCCGAACTCTAAAACAGCTCTTAACTCTCACTCCCACATCTCTAACAACTCTACTCACGACTCTCCCGAACTCACATCCAAACCCTTTTTACCTCAGAAGTTTGGAACGCCTCCCACAGGACTCTTAACCAATCCAATACAATACTTAAAATTTTCAATCCTTCCTATTTGCTGGGGGAAAAAAAACTTACCACAACCGTCTCTCTCGTAAACAAACCAAACCTCTCTTGCAATTTCCTGTTACCTAGAACGTCTTTCATGTATGCCGATCGCTTCCCACAATACCTATTTTCATGTTTATGCTAAATTTCGACAAACATCACCCCTTATCTAAAATCCGCCACAGTGACTCTGTTTCTTTGACAGGAACGCCAGACTGTCCACTCATAATCTGTTTACTTCATAGGATATTATGATGTGGTTACAAAGGAACTGGATGCAAAAAATAATTTTGATATCATATATTTGGATTTCAGGAAAGCTTTTGACACTGTTGCGCATGGAAGACTATTGTACAAATTGGAACAGAATGGTATTAAGGGTAAGTTGCTACAATGGATAAAAGGATGGTTAAGTGGGAGAAGACCGAGGGTGGTAATCAATGGGTGCTGCTCTTCTTGGACTAATGTTATTAGTGGAGTCCCACAGGGTTCGGTGTTAGGTCCACTGTTGTTTTGTATATTTATCAATGATATTGATGAAGGTATATCAGGCTTAATGTCGAGGTTTGCAGATGATACAAAGGTTGGCAGGGTTGTTAATGACAGTAATGGCAGTGTGCTACTGCAACAGGATCTAGATAATTTGGGCAGATGGGCTAAGAAGTGGCAACTGAAGTTTAACCTTGACAAATGCAAAGTACTGCATATGGGTAGAAGTAACCCCAGAGAAACGTACCAACTGTGTGGTACTACACTTAAGGTGGTAGAAAATGAAAAAGACCTGGGTGTAATTGTGCAGTCAGATATGAAGTTTTCTGAGCAATGCAGACAAGCTGCCAGGGCAGGTCATAAGGTTTTGTCACTGATATATAGGAATTTTGCTAGCAGGGAAAAGGAGGTGATTGTCCCTCTGTATAAGGCAATGGTCAGGCCACGCCTTGAGTACTGCGTACAGGTCTGGAGGCCTCATTTTAGGAAGGATGTAGATTTACTTGAGCGTGTACAGAGAAGGGCAACAAGATTGGTGAGGGGAATGAAGGGATCCTCTTACCAAGAGAAGCTTAAGTTCTGCAAATTGCAGTGGCTGGAGACTAGGCACCTACGCGGTGATCTGATTGAGGTGTATAAGGCCTTGAATGGGTTGAGCACGCTGAATTCTGATGGGATCCTTCCACTTGTTAAGATTACGAACCTAAGGGGGCATAAATTGAAATTAAGAAAAGACAGATGTAGAATATATGTGTGGAAATTTGCCGTTAGCCAGCGGGTGGTTAATTGCTGGAACAAACTTCCATCTGTCGTTGTGGAAGTTGATAGGTTGAATAAATTTAAGGAGGAACGGGACAGGCATTTGGAGAGAATGGTGTGATTTTTTTTTTTTTTTTTTTTGGCTGATGCTGCATAAGCTCATACACTTGCTTTCTTGCATCACATGCCACTACTACTACTACTACTACTTGCTGTGTACATCCAGCTTCGCTGGCATAGATCAATCGTTTTAATACCTGTATCCACGGTCACATTGTTTTCCCGCTTCTACTAACCCTTTTTCGCCTGTTCGCAAATGACCACTCCTTCCTGTATGGGCCACTGTTTTTTATACTCGCAGCTCACCCCTTATGTACTACTTGTTACTTCTTGTCTCCATTTAGCTGCTATTTAATACACATAATTATACCCTCCCTATTTCTAATCCATAATATTTTCAAACCTTGATATTTACCATGTTCAAACAAAGAATATTCAGACTTTACAAACATTAATAATAATTTTCACTTTTCTCTGCCCTACTTGAATTTATTTCACATAAATAATATTTTCATTATATTTGTAAGAATACTCATACAATTTGTAGGACAACTGCCCCCTCTCAGTTCTCCCCAGTGCCACAGCACTCCTACTAGCTTGAGCCCTTTGCTTTTTTGCTCTGGTGTGAGGTATGAATTTCGTTCAAATTCAGTGTAATTAAAAATGCTTCACTGAACGAATATAGCTAGTCCAGTAATAACACTGTGCACCGGTTATGCAATGAAGTTTACGTTATTAATTTTTTATGAAATTAAAATTCAAGCTTTCATCTTATGGCCTACGATCCCCTTTACTAGATTTGCTTGATTCACTGCTTAGAAATCGTAAACTATCCGTAATAATTGATGGTACTTAATCATATCAGTTTACTGTTTCGCAAGGTGTTCCTCAAGGATCAGCATTGGGTCTGCTCTTATTAATTGTTTATACTAATGATCTGACAACCTTATTTCAGTCCGTTAATGTTGAGTTGGAACTCTATGCAGACGATATTAAACTTTACAAAGTTGTTTGTTCAACTGATAGCGATGAACTCCAGTTCTGTCTTGATTCCCTCTCACTCTGGCTCAATAAAAATAACTCGTTGCTGAACCCGTTAAAATGTAAATTATGTCGCTTTCGCTCGAATCGTGCAGTTAGACCCTCTGTACTTACTGATTATTAAATTGGAAACTATCTGATTGCAAGTACAGTACTGATACGTTCAAGGATTTAGGTGTCCTTTTTCGATCTGACCTTCATCCCTCTTCTCACGTTTATCACATATCTCAGACTTCTAAACTTCTTGGATTATCAAGCGTTCTTCCTCTATTTTTACGAGGGACAAAATTATTATTCTTCTTTACTTCTTATACTTCCCATTTTTGATTATTGTGATATTATTTGGTCCTCACAACAGGAATATCTTTCACACGGGCTTGAGAGAATTAAAATTAAATTAATTAAATTCTTATGCTATGGAAATCGCCTTGCCTTTCACTGTCATAATTATGGAACTCTTTGTGGTCGCTTCAGAATCGTTCTTCTTCACGCTAGACAACTTCGTGGGTCTATTTTTGTCTATAATATCATAAACTCTATTATCTAATATCTCTTCTTGAACAAATACCTTTCATTGTACCCCGTTTGAATTCTCGTTATAAAACTAATTTATCACTGCCTGTTCCTCGTACTCAACACTTACTTGGTAGTCCTCTGTTTCGTTCCCTTCAGGTATTGAATAATTACAGCACTGATTTTACACTTTCTCCATCTATGTATAAGAATTTGCTCCTTAGCGGTGTTTTCTTAATCCAAATTTTGTATATATTTTAATTCTAGTTTTGTATTGATTATTACTGTTTTGCATTGATTCTAATTCTCAGCGTTCTCACCATTATTTAGTATCTGTGTGCCCTGTGTGTGAGAAGTCTGTATATAAATAAATAAATTAGAGCGTTCTTATCGATACACCAGTAATACAATAATACTACATCGCTACCAAGTCTGAGTTATATGTATTAGGCTATACCGTAATGCTTGAAAGTTATAAGTTAATTATAATATATAACAAAATTATCCAACTAACGCTAGCTTAAGTGAGTTGAACTTCAGAGCTACGTGTGAAGCCAGGTGGGAAGGAGCAGCAGTGTGTAACGCAGGTTTTTTGATTAAACGGGGGTTCGAGCCCATCACCCCCAAATATGGAGGATGCGGAAAAGTCAGGGAATGACCACCGCATATTCTCGGAGCAATATGGCCTTAGTTGCTAATGCTCCTAAAAACCAAACAAACTTGAAGACTTTGCGGTCTTCAAGTTTGTTTGGCTGTCTTTTTAATAGAGTGTAACTGATTTCATATTGCAAACTTTTGCTGTATGTGTGTTCAAACCTAAGTTATCTCTCTTATTTAAGTATATACTGTATATACATAAACTATACCAACTTTATTAATTATGATTTTATAAATTTAAATATGTTTTTAAAATTCTATGTACACCCTTCTAGCCAACCAGCTGTATAGGAGGTGGGGGTTACAAGCAAACAATAAACTGAATAATAATAATAATAATAATAATAATAATAATATACGGAGCAACATGACAGAACCCAGGTTCCAGTGATCACAGAGAAATCTATAAGTGATCGACAGCAATCGATACGGTATTTGCAATTCTAGCGTCCAATCTCATACGTCCGTACCAAATGCGTCATACCAGAACTGCCACAAAATTACATTTCCATCACAGCGTCATATACTTTTATTTTTAAGATATTTAAATTAAAAGGCAATATGATTTATAGTGACGGTGGGTTATAGACGGGAAGCAGTATTTTAATGAATTATTATTTTTGATTTGCAAATAGATTTTATGTGACAATGTTAATTGTCCTGGGGAGGTGGGAAAAAAATGCACTCGTAATACTGATAATAAAAGGAAAATTATGACTGTTTCCTTGGTATTATGCCTCCCAAACTATTTTTAGTAAAACATTGTAGTTTAATTTAAAAGCATAATCCTCAGTAACTTTATTATCCGTGGTGTCACTAATTTTTTTTTTTAACAACTTTCGATTATTCTTCTAGAGACATATCCATAATTATAATTGCAATTGCAGTTTTTATAAAATTGTTTAGCAACCGCTGAGGTGATACCAGTCATTTTAAACCTCGGGTGCTAATACTAGTTATTATTGACAACTAAAGAACAAGTATTCCAAACTTTGGCATTTAGAGAATTAGCAATTTTGTAAATAACTATATTATACGAGTAAATAGTAAATAAAATTCATAACAGATGGCGCTGACATTCACTTGATTTTTAAAACATATTGAGCAATGCGAGATTCCGTTCATTAATTTTTATTTCTTGTTTAATAATGATAGCAGTATTTCTTTTATTCCTTTCAGATTTTGTTTCCTTGAAATATATAAAAATAAAACAAGATTTCTTAAAGGAAATTATGCTTTTAAAATTATCCGACTGTTTTCGCCGCAATGGTGGTCTTTCATGTTGTTTTCATCCCATCGATTTTCATGCCGAAACAGGGAGTAGCCATTATTGATCTTGAGGCTGCCTTCTTGTACTGTAGTTGCAGAACTCTGTGAGCTGGAGTTGATATGCGTAACACTTTTTATTTATTTATTATTATTTTTTTATTCCTGACAATTGTGTTATCGCTTTAATATTCTGCCGTATAGCCCATCGATGGAAGATTAAATATTTAAAAGGAAGTGCATATTTTTCTAAAATTACAGTTTGAACTTCATATCTTAGAGTATGTGAATGGTATACTTCATATCTTAGAATAGGAGAATGTAACTAGTTGACATTAAAAGTATCAAGAAATAAAACTTTTTTGGATATCTACAGATATTATTCTATGAATTAGTTTTAGGAAACTAAAATCTCATTCATGTACCCAGTGTTCGATGTCTACCCGAATGAATGTGTTAATATAAAGAAAACAACTCTACTGGAATGAGTCAGTATTGTGAGCCTACCTAAACTTTAATGTATTGCTTCTCGGAAATGTTGAGTAGCATAAAGACTTGTGTCAGCAAGAAATAATCTTATTTTATTTCTTACAGATATTATTCTACAAATAAATGCACATGTAATAACGGAAGATTTTCCAGAGTACTTTACAGAGAAGTGTTGAGTACCTCTTCTTTATAAAATACTGCTCTGCTAAGTCCGGGAATATCTTTTGATACACCCTTGTTTAGCAGAGTGGTGTTGTTAACCTTTATTTCAATCACTTGATTGAACTTAATCATCAGCGCTATTCTTCATAGTTAACCTGTTAGAAATAAAGGCTTACCAATATTTTCATATTTTATACCAAACTGTATTACAGATTCGTAATTACAGAGTTATTCATGCATCGTTACACTTTATTTTAGATTTACACCGTACAAAATTAGGATGAAGTTTATAGTGCACACGGAAGTTGATGCATTCTAACCTTCATGTTCGAATGATTACGTTCCTGAAGATAATTACTATCTGCATGCTTAAAGGGTGGTGAGAATAGTAGGATAAAGTTCCTTGTTAGCAAAAGATTTTACTTTCAAATTTCCATAAGAAATTTATAAAATGATTTACCGCTTAAGAAAATTAATACCTGGATTAAACTTAAATTAATAATTGCTTAAAGAAAACGTAAATCAATCGGTAATTAAATAAAACGGTAATTAATTTACGAATTGGTTATACTAATAAACACTATCACTACACTTAGTGACTAAGTTCTCTAACCGTAAATAAATAACCTCTATTAGTCATGCACAAACAAATTCCTGTGTTATCTGCATAGAAGTCAATTTAAACAGTCTTAAAATTAAATGACGTGTGTGAACTTGCCTGTTTTAAGGAAATAAAAATTTAATGTCCTATCCTAAACAGCGAATAGATATTAAGATATCTATTCGCTGTTTATTTTAGCATATACATGCTAAAATAAAAGCTTCTATTACAAAAGTTTCCCTTACAGATCTAACGTTCTGAACACATTAGATTATAGGAAGATATTCGGCAAATGGGTACCCAAGTTATTAACGAAAAAAAAAAAAAAAAAATTAAATTGTCCAGGGTGGAGAATTTTATTTTTTGCACTCTTGCAATAAATCTGCCAAGATTTGTTGCAGGAGTGCATAGTGTGTTTGTTACGCGGCGGCACTGGTTTCCCACAAAACCGCAGCAGTGCAGTAACGGTCAAGATTTTTAAAGGCTCAATAACAGGTATTGAGACCTGGATTTTCCATTATGACCCTTATTCAAAACAGTCTGTGGATTGTACACATCCGTCATCTTCTGTGAAGAACAAACCTCGAATTGTTAGATCAACACAAAAAATTATGACTGTAAATAATTGTTGCCAAACACTTTATAAGCTTAATTGGGCTATAAAACAGACAAAGGAAGGCTCTCTATCAAGATACCAAATCATATTACACTATGATAATGCTAGACAACACGTTGCCCATATGACAAAGATGAAAATTGCAGACCTAGAATGTAGAATATTTCCTGTTACTGCATATAGTTCGAACTTGGCTGCGTATGATTTTTTTTTTATTTTGGATACATGAAGATATATATTTTTGGAAAACACATTTTTGAAAGATAAGCTGGGGAAAAAAAAACAAAGAAAAACAGTGACAGGCTGACTTCAATAGAAGGGTTTGTTCTTTTACCACGGTGCATATGTGAGTTAGAAAGAACGATAACAAAAATGTATTGATAAACAAGTTGGATAGGTAAATAGAATAAATGCATATATGCTTTCCCATATTTGTTTAATAATTGATATAAAATTCAGCTCTCTAATGCCATCTTTCTACTTTTATGGCCAATTAGGCATTACACATGGACAGACCCTTATATATGAAGCTACCTAATCATGGAAGGAAAACTTAATCGCGGCGAAATTGATCCACTGGAATATATTAACTTCAGTTTGAAAATTTAAAAGTAGCTTTCACAACTTTGTAAGTCTATAAATTCATGTGTTTTGAGCTTAGTGAATCACACGAAGCACCAGATGAAAGCCGTAATCTTGAACTTTTTATTCATGACTAATTAAAGACATATTAAAGCATTCGCCGCAAGTTTCAACGAAAGTCAATGAAGATCCCTGCAGCATGTTAGGTCAGTTCTACACAAATCGAATTAGAGTTCCTACTGATGATCCCTAACGAAGCCCCAGAGGCAAAATCAAACCTTGTGAGGTACGGGAATTTCTCTGTCCACAATATTTGTGATCAACATGTTCCATTCGACCATTTGGAAAGTTTATATAAAGAAATTTACAGATATATATAAAGAGAAATACGGAGGCCAGTTTGTTGTTATATGGACTGATAGATCATCGATATATACTATTTTGCTATTACATGGATCTTTTATGTAGTATGTGGTAGAAATGTTGCTGAAAGTTTTCTTAACATACGCAACTTCGCTGATAATATTTTTCTCAAACGAAATGGAGCATAAACTTTAAGAGTGTCCGAGAGCACGAAATCCCTTCACTTTATGACTATTGCGCATAAGAGTTCATATCACTTTCCCAGATTATAATTATAATATTATAATATTCATTGCCCATTCAAATGTGCATTCATCGCTAAAAATGAAACCATTGATGACGTCCTTCACCGTTCATCTGAGCTAGAATATTGGCACAAAAATCGTGTTGTTTTGTTTATAGGCGTGTATATTCAATTGTTCAATTGTTTTCTAAAAATTCTCCACACGATACCTTCTGGATATCGTGAGTTGACAACTAGCTTGAAGTTTGATTATGTACGACTTCAAAAACAGCTGTCCTCACATTTTCCTAGTTTCATTTTTTTACACATACTCTGCCAATTTAGTATTAGAAGTGGCAAAGGCAAAAAAGCACGCTTATACAGCATCACCAAAAGAAAAAGAAGAAGCTTCCCATTTCACCTATCCATCCCCTGCAATAGTTTGTCTAGTTCTACCTTGAATTTATTTAAGCTATCCACTTCCACAACAACAACTTCTGCACATCTATTCTGCAACCATCCTTCCTCAATTTGAATTTATACCCCGTCGTATGTGCAGTCTAAGCAAGAGAAAGAATCCCATCATCATTTGAGATTCCTCAGTCCAGTCAAAACGTTAAACACCTCAGTCAGATCACCTCGCATGCGCATAGTCTTCAGATGCTGCAATTTGTACAATTGAACCTTTCTTGGTAAGAGTACCTCTTTTTCCCCTCGCTCTTCTCTGTACTCTTTTCAGTAACTTTACATCCTTCCTAAAATGAGTCCTTCTCTGCAACTCATTATTCAAGATGTGGCCTGACCATTGCCCTATAAAATGGCATAATCACCTCCTTTTCTCTGCTAGCAAAATTTCTGTATATTATTGGCAATACCCCAAGATTTGTCCTGGCAGCCTGTCTGCACTGCTCAGAGAACTTCATATGAGACTGCACAGTTACCTCCCGGCCCTTTTCATTTTTCACTATCCTGAGTGTAATACCACACATTGGTACATTACTCTGGGATTACTGTTAGCCATATGCGGTAACCTTTCCTTTGTCTTGTTAAATTTCAATTGCCATTTCTCAGCCTATCTGCCTAATTTTTTTAGATCATGTTGCAGTAGTGTACCGTCATTACTGTCATTAACCACACTGCCAACCTTTGTATCATCTGCAAACTTAGACATTAAGCATGATATACCTCCATCAATATCATTAATAAATGCAGAAAACAAAATGGACCCAGCACCGAACCCTGGGGAACCCCAGGATTCGGTGCTAACAGCAGTCCACGAAGAGCAGTGTCCATTGATGGCCACACTGTCTTCTCCCACTTAACCAATCCTTTATCCATAGCAGTAACTTGCCCGTAAATCCACACTGTTCTAATGTAAACAACAGTACTCTTGTATGTGCAACAGTATCGAAAAATTTCCCGAAATCCAAGTATGTTATACCGAAATTGTTTTTTGCATCCAGTTCCTTTGTTACTGCATCATAGTATCCACTCGTATTGGTCACATATGATCTCCCTTTAACAAATCGACGATGTAACTGAAGTATAACTGCACTCCTGTATATATAGTCCTGCATTACTGCTTTAACCAGTAAGTCCATTATTTTCCCTGGAACAGGTCTGTAATTACTCTTGTCACCTTTTGATCTCCCCCCCCCTTGTGAATTGGGGACACATTCGCACATCTCTCGTGTACAGGGATTTTCCCTGAATCCAAGAATGTTCTCAGAATTATGAGTTAGGGTTTGCTTACCTCCTTTGTTGCTATCCTTAATATAGTAGAATTCTCATCCACCCCAGTTGCTTTTATGTTTAATTTCACTTCCACTTTCCTCTCAGTTATTTCAAAATCACTTAGCCCCCCGCTAGAGTGTGATAAACTTCTTTTATCGCTTCCCTAAAGAATCCCTCATGTGTGAGTGTAGTTACAAAGTACCTATTCAGTTTTTCAGTAACCTGAGCAAGATCATCAGAAGTTTAAACCATCGATATCAAGTGGACCAATGTGATTCATTCTCTTCCTTCTAGTGTTTTCATAAGTAAAGAAGTCTTTGCTGTTTTCGTTTGCATCCTTTGCGAAAGATTTCTCATAATCTGCCTTAGATTACATGAATTCCTCGTTATTATATACCAAAGAACAACGTTTCGTGAATAAAATTCCTGCACCAGTCATACTGTTATTGAAATGCGTACAGAGAGAGACTGTTTTCTTTGTCGTATGCGAAAAGTTTGTTTAAATTGTGTTACATTACAAACTTCGGTTGTTAAAAAACAAAAACTGATTCACTCATTCTCTTCCATTGTAAGTCGCCATTTTCTTTTGTTTACAATACTTGCATATCAGATGCAAACAGAAATCGTAACTAATAGTTGAAATGGGATTTTTTTTTTCTTTGTGATTCTGTATAAGCTTGCTTTCCTGCATCATTTGACACTATTTATATTAATAACAAAATTATTAATTAAAAACATCTAGATTTCTGCTTTCATTCAATGTTTGATTTGTTTTGTTAACTTTAAAATAATGTTGCAGAGCTCTCTCTCTTTTTTTTTTTTTTTTTTTAATTACCCATTATTTTAGTACTACAATAAATCTTAGCTTCAACAGACCTTATTTTAACGGACTTGGGAAATAACGGGCAGCGTCAACCATACGGGAACCTGGTGATATAACTGCCTGTCTGGTGGTATTTGCTATCAGGTAAAATATTTTCATAATAAAGCAACGCACCAAGAAGCCAGGATTTTCTTTACCACCATCACCTGTTGTCAGCCTACCAAGCATATCAGACATCAGTAGGGCGCCATCTGAACTTCCAACAATGGTATGCGAGGGCTATTCATGCTCTGAATAAATGTTAATCAAATTTTCTTCTGCCACTATACTCAGCAGAGCAAAATTTCCAGCTATTCAATTGCATTACAACGTTTTATTTTTTCACTTCTTAACACAACGCTTTTTTATATCAGTGTAGCAATTTCGGTGACGGTACATCTTTCTTTGGAATTTTATATTCAGTTGGATATAGTGGACAAGGCCTTATCCCTATATAGCTCTATTAAATGAGGAAGATATATTTTCACTAGCAGAAGAGTGAAGAACCAGGGGACACAAATACAACCATTTTTGGGGAGTTACAGAAGGCTGGATTTAATGAAGTTTTCTCTCGAATAGCGTGTTGTAATTCACTGGAATGAATTGCCTACCGCAGTGGTCGAGGTTTAGTGAAGTTCAAAGGGTATTATTGAATAGGAACTTTTTATCAATAGGGAAGGTATGAATGATAATATATATATATATATATATATATATATATATATATAACTAATATTAAATCAAAGTAATGCCAGTAGCATGGGAAAACTGTTGAGCGAAAATAATAAATTAAGCATAATAATTAATCATCAGGGAGGGAGAAGAAAAGGTAACAAGAGCCTTCTCCACTGGGGAAGCGTTGCCTATTCGCGGAGTTTGAGTAGTGTGAGTTGAAGGAGTTACTGTCCCTTTCATTCTTCTACACCGTTTATTTTTCTCTTCCACTATTACTTTCCCTCTACCTTTTTTTGCTTTTCTAAGTCTAATAGGGACAACTGGATAGTCGAGTTATTATCTCACACAAATACAAAAAGCCCTGAAACATCACTTGGGTACCTACCCACCCACCGAAGAAAGGCCAAATAGCCATGAAACGGCACCAGGGGGAGCCTGATGATGTCCGGAGTTTCCAAGAATAGGTAACAACAGCCTTCTCCACTGGGGAAGCGTTGCTTATTCGAGGAGGTTTTGAGTGGTGTGAGTTGAAGGAGTTACTGTCCCTTTCATTCTTCTACACCGTTTCTTTTCCTCTTCCACTCCTAGTATTACTTTCCCTTTACCTTTTTGCTTTTCTAAGTCTAATAGGGACAACTGGATAGTCGAATTATTATCCCATACAAATACAAAATAGCCCTGAAACGGGGCCGTCTTGGGGGGGGGGGGCCTGATGGCCACTGAGTTTCCTCGAATAGGTAACAACAATGTTCTGTACTGGGGAAGCGTTGCCTATTCGAGGAATATATGAGCTTTGAGTGTGAGTCGAAAGAGCAACTGTCCCTTTCTTCCTTCTACGGCATTTCCTTCCTCTACCTCTCCTACTATCACCTTCCTGCAACTTTATCTCTTTTCTAAGTCTAATAGGGATAGTATGAGGATAACTGAGAACTTTATCCTATACCATATTTCAAAACGGTGCCGTATGGGTGGTGGTGCCTACCGAGAATAAGTAACAGTAGTCTTCTCTTTTGGTGAAGTGTTACTTATTCGAGGTAGTGCAATACATTGCAACTCGTTGTGAAGGAGGAGCACAATATGAGACATAGATAAAATGATGCCACTACAAACGTAGTTTTTTCCTCTAAGAGTTTTCTATGAATTTTTAAATTTACACCAATATTATATAAAAAATATATATATATATATATATATATATTAAAATGAGGATTGATGCTTTAGTGCATCAATCCTCATTTTAATATATGTATATATTTGCTTTTGGCGGATGCAGAAAAAGCCCACTTCTTTGAGTCATTTAGCATTACAGTAATAATATTATACTAAAGCGAGGTTTTACTGTATTATACGCTTAAAATGGAAACTGTTGTTTAGATCTTAGTGTTCTGATTATGCTTATCCCCGCCACCTTCCTCCATCACTCAGACTTGCACATATGTGCAAATCCTTCTCCTATTTCCAAACGTGTTTCGTATGTACTGCTCTAACACACCTTCATACTTAGAAAAAAACACTTAGGATATTTATACAAATGCTGGTTGTCAAGACTTGCAAGTGCATTTCATTAAAATTTTCGCTTTTCTCCTCACAGATACGCAAGCATACATATAAAATATGTATGTATGCATACATATAACCGGTACTAAGATGCACATGCTTCTTAGTACCGGTTACGTTAACGTTTCGCTTACATTAAACTTA
The DNA here is from genome assembly GCF_048544385.1 of Mastigoproctus giganteus. Taxonomy (NCBI): domain Eukaryota; kingdom Metazoa; phylum Arthropoda; class Arachnida; order Uropygi; family Thelyphonidae; genus Mastigoproctus; species Mastigoproctus giganteus. Next base: position 156,564,447 of record NC_143581.1, on the reverse strand, counting down.
TATGAATTAGATTGAGCTTGATATATTTTGTTAGAAAATTTAGTTTGGGTTTTGCTATACCCACGAATGAAGCTTTAGCAAACTCATATACTGTACCAGTACATGAAGTTTACATTAAAATTGTATTAATTAACAGTAACATTCAAGACTGCAGGTTCGATAAAACGAACGCCATTACAATATTGTTTTCTTTATTTGTATCCATTAGATTTTATTAAAATTGATTGATATTACTGATAAAAATTAATATTTGCTACTGCATTGTGAAGAAACCGATTAAATCTTTATTTCACTAGCATTTGAAGAATTTCATTGTAGATTTTCATTATTAGAGAATTATATCTTTAATAACTTGTATTAGATATGTTTATATTATTGATTTAAACTACACTAGTGTCCGGTGATCAATTTGTAACTATAACAATGTATTTGATGGAATTCTATCAAATCGTACTTTTGTGGAAGAATATTATTACAATATTCATTTGCATTGTTTAATAAGAAACATGCCTCAAGATTCGTGAATTATGGTCATGAGATCAAGATCTCCCAAAATTGAGGGGTTAGCCCTGCATAATTTAGGCATTTAATAGAAAGTATTATCATCCTTGACAGCTAAACAAACAAGCCTTACAACGAACTCTCGTGCTGTTCACAAGGTTGTTGATAAGGCTCCATGGTAATAAATCCCCCTTCTCTACAGTATCATATCTTAACGTCAGAGATGCTTTATGGAGATGAACTGGGATACGTCTCCATAAAGCATTCCTATATGTGAAAGCAGTAGTAGTAGGGTTTTAGGAGCATCAGCGACTAAGTTCATATTGCTCCGTGTATATTATCTGTAAATTGCGTGTGCTCTGAGTTCGAATTTTTGTTTGTTGGACGAAAAACTCGAGTTCCCAGAGGAAAAAACCATGCTACCCTGGAATGAAACCGACTAACTCAGCTATGTAATGAAAAAAGCCCGTAAAAATTCCTCCCATCATGTTAATCTTTATTGTACATAAAGATGCCATACAATATACCCATCACGGCATATACTCGAACGCAGGTCTTTTTCCATCCGGTTTGTGGAGGTCTGCGATTCTACCAACTGTGCTACCCACGAGGGCATATGTGAAAGAGCATCTAAAGCTTATCTTTCTATACATTAAAATAATTTTCCTCCTAATGATATTTATTCAGCCATTGGGAGAAGAGAGATGCGGATTTCGTGGTAATATGTAACAGAAGCTTGTTTTACTGTGGAAAAACAAACTTCTGTTTAATCGTGGTCAGGCGCTATGTTTATCTAACATGACTACGCGGTACCATTCTTAATTTCCATATGTAACGTATTTATTTAAATAAACTAAATGCAACAAGGAATAATATTTTAAAAGTTTGATTCTATATAATATCGGTGTAGATACACTATAGACAGCTCTTAAAGAAAATCTACAATCGTAGTGTGAAAGGCACCCACCGATGAAAAGCCAACTAGCTTTGAAACGATGCCGTCTGGGTGGTGGTGGTGCCCACCGAGAGTAAGTGATAAGAGTCTTCCCTCTTAGTGAAGCGTTACTTATTCTAGGTAGTGCAATACATGGTAACTCGTTGTGAAGAAAGAGCATAATATGAGATACAGATGAAATGATGCTTTTCACACTACGATAGTAGTTTTTCTTTAAGAGTTGTCTATGGTGTTGTTGTTGTTGTTGTTTTAGTTTTTAGGAGCATTAGCAACTAAGGCCGTATTGTTCCGGGATATGCGGTGGTCATTCCCTGACCTTTCCACATCTTCCGTATTTGGTGGTGATGGTCTCGAACCCCGGTCTAATCAAGAAGCATGTGATACGCACTACTGCTCCTTCCCACCTGGCTACGGAGGCGCCCATGTCTATGGTGTATCTACACCGATATTATATAGATATAGTAAGGCATTTATGTATTAATAGCTGAGGAAGAGACGCACACAGAGTCTAAAGCTTCTGTAAGTATTTCATTTTATTTATTTTATCAAAAGAAGCGAGCAGAGGGCGAAGCCCCCTAGTCTTCTATTAAAATGAATCCAGATCCCTTGATATCTCTGACAAGCTACACAGAAGGCTTAAGGATCTTGCCTTCATATCTTTGAGCACTAAGATGCCTCACTCTAAGCTGTGGATGGCCGTTCATTACGATGCCCCATCAGGACACATCGATAAGGTAGTGGTCCCGTTACCCCTGACATTAGAGCAGTAAGGAAGTTTTACGCGTTCTCATCAGATGAAAAGGTGAAGAAAATGAGTTTCAAGATTGAATATCGATGCGCTCCTCTGTAATGAGAAAGTTGGCACCCATTGGTGTTGACTGCAAGAAGACTGTTCTCTGCGCCAAGTCATGCGAACTTTCCTGTCGTTGGGAGCGAAACTGAGAATGATACAACGAGCCTCTCTCGTACAGGAAAGGCCTCTTTCCCAAACCTTCTGTTCACAGTATTTCATGAAACTCTCGTTCCTGTGACCCTTTAAAACAGGACCCTGCGAATTTAAAATTCTTTCGCGAATTGAAACTTGAATCGAACCATCGTGGAATATTAGAATAAAATGATACCGCGCATGATATATATATATATATATATATAAGTGACAAAGCGGAAAATCGTAGTTCTCCTAGGCAAAACTTTGAGAGGATCCCATTGAAGAGAAAGGATATGAACTCCTCAAATAAAATGGTTGATCCCCCCCCACCACAATGCGGGATTTGCGAACGTTCCTGTGCGTTACTAAATATGTAAACTGAAATAAAGACTACTTCTTATAGGTCCAGCAGATATCGTAATAGTTGTTCTGCCCCATTGTGGAAAAGACGTGTGTTCGAGTCCCATATACGTGCGAGAAACTTTTATGTGCTTTTTCTTGCTGTGCTTGACTTGGCGCATTATAGCCTTAGATACTAATGCGCTATAAAATCCTAATACAACCAACCAACTTCTCGCTGTGCCTAGGTTAGTCTGTCTCCAGCTAGCATTGAGTAGTTTTTTTTTTTTTTCCATGCAGATAAGTGGGTTTTTTCATCCGGCAAACATAAACTGAAACATAGAACACACGCAGTCTTTTCCTCAGTCTGGTAGAAGGCCAAGGCTGATACTGAAAAGGATTTTTATAATATTCCTAATGCTTATATCCAGGGAAATCATAGATATTTGAAAAGTAAAGCTTAGCTGATGAAGTTGATGAAAAAATGTTCTGTTTATACTCCGCTATGATCACAAAAATCAGAAGAATTTTATAGTTAATGATTTTGACGTGGACATGTGTTGTGTCTTAGGTGAACGATCGTTCAACCCTCTTTCATAGTATTATGCGATGAATGCAGGAATCTGTAAAATAGTCATAAATGAGTAGTGTTGGGTTTGTGCAATGTGTGTTGTTTTGTTGTTTTTGCCACGTTGCTACTAGGAAGCAGCAATCACGAGGAAGGCTGCTTTCTAGTACCCATTTTTAGTAATTATTTTGATAATAATGCAATCATTAACTATATATTGAGTAGTCACATGAGCTTTAACTTCGGTGAAACGTGCGTGTTGCTGCACTGGTGCTCTAACCACTCGGTACTCGGCATCTTTGGGAGATGTAGTTAAGTAACGATATTTATTTCTTAAAAGCGGATATTTTTATTTTAATTATGATTTAATTCCAACGCGGTTTTATCTGATTCATCGAAAAGGGATCAGATTTTTCATTGACAAAAAAGAAAAAAAAAAAAAAAGAAAAAAGAAAAAGAAATTTGTTAGTCATGGTGGCATAGTGTTTTGGTTTGGAGCGCCACCGGCGGTTTCCCACACCTTCGCTATCATTTCTCGTGTGAAGTAAACATAACTCTGTGAATGCCAGAAGTGGCCTAGCGTGTTATTTTGTGTTAGAGTAGTGTTGGGTTCTGTTATTCTTCTGGTTTTTGGCCGCAGGGCTCCTAATGAGACTCGATGTTGCCCTCCACCACCACTAGGAGGTAAGCCAGGCAATCCATAGTTCTCTGGCTGATCTCTGCCCAGGTCGCTTGAGCTTCCCGGCAGAGGCCAAGTTAAAAAAATAATAATAAAATAAAATTTATTTAAATAAAAAATTAGTGGAGGAGAGAGGAGTAGTGAGAGTAACAGTAGGGGAAAGAAGGATGAAGAAAGCATCCTCCACTAGAGGGGAAGTTTGTTATTTGGTTTTTAGGAGCATAGAAACTAAGGCGTTATTGCTCTGGGGTTATGCGGTGGTCATTCCCTGACCTTTTCTCATCCCCCGTATTTGGTGGTCACGGGCTCGAACCCCAGTCTAATCAAGAAGCGTGTGCTACGCACTACTGCTCCTGGCTATGGAGGCGGCTGGGGAAAAGTAATTGGGGAACTCCTGGGCTGGGGAGCCGGGGAAAACTTTGCTATCTACGCCTGAGACCGACGAACTCAGACACGGTTTGACACTTTATGGTGGCCAAGCGTCCTGGCCCGACTCCGGAAAGCCAACCTACCATCAAATCTGTATCAAGTCATCAAATCCTACCTGTCGAATAGGTTCGTGACAGTCAGAGCACCATATTGTTCAGTAACAAGAGAAGTATTCAGAGGATGCCCACAGGGCTCAATCCTGGGCCCACTCCTATGGAACTTGGTTCTAGATGGCTTTTTGAACCTGGAACTCGGCGACGTCGTTCCCCTAGCCTATGCGGATGATGTGGTTCTGATGCTGCCTGGGGGATCTAGGGCGCAACTGGAGAACACCGCCAACAGAGCAATAGAAACTCTAGAGGACTGGGCTAACAACAATAACTTGAAGATCTCATCCTCGAAGACAAGATCTATATTATTAAAAGGATCCCTAGACACCAGACGACCCCCTCAAATCAAGATACAAGGTAACACAATCAAGCTTACCACCGAATTAAAGCACCTCGGAGTCGTACTAGACAAAAACCTGAGCTTTACACCACATATAGTGCACTTACGGAAGAAAATTAGAGGATACTCCGCACTTTTTGCGCGAATCACACGCAAGGAATGGGGTTTGAGGCGGAAAACCCTCAGCCTCTACTATAAAGCTATTTTCCTGCCAGCGATTACATATGCTTCTGGAATATGGTATCGCAAGGCTACCACTGCAGTGAACCGGAAAAAATTGGAGACTACACAGCGACACATACTCTTAACCATCTCGAGAGCATGTAACACTGTAAGTACCCACGCACTCCAGGCTCTAACGGGATCCCTCCCTCTGGACCTGGAGATTGTTAAGCATGGGCTACTCTATCAACTGACCAAAGGCAGAACGGCAACATGCCTCGACTACACCATAGATCTGTCAAATGATCCCAATTTAGAAAGGAACCGTCTCTCCGCTTACCTCCAAAAAACTTGGCAGGCCCGCTGGGAGACCTCCAGCAAAGGTGCAATAACTAGAAAATTTCTACCCAACATACGGCTGGTATACCCGAATTATCCACCGTGGCTCTCACCAGGACTCTACACCACCTACCTGCTGACGGGACACGGGGCCATTAGAGACAAACTACAAGGTTTTGGACTGAGTGATACACCGTTCTGCCTCTGCGGTGAACGTGAAACGTGGGAGCACCTAATGTACAGTTGCCCACTATATGAGGACCTCTATTGCAGGTTCATTACTAGAACACAGCTTAACCTCCGTAATCAAGAAGACCTCGCCGTAACTGAAGCTGACACATACAAGGCATTCGCGCAGCTGGCCCAGGACCTCTTCACAAGGAGAAGGACGCTCCCACAGCCTCAACCACTGCAGTAAACAACCATGCCGTGCAGGCCAGCAGAATGTCTACACAACCACGGAAACCTTCCCAGATACTACCATGCAAGGGCTCAGAGAAATGATTGCAGCACATTGCTGCCACCTAGCCATATGGCGATCTGGGCTGGCAACCTTGACCAGCCTGCTTTCACTCCTATTCCTTGGCAGGGGGGGGGGAGATGGCTCGCTGTCTTCTCCTCCTCCTGCCATCCCCCTTTCCCTCTGGTGGGGCATGGGCATGCCCCACTGACTGCAGGGGCCATCTACCCAATCGGCCCCTTACTTCTCTTTCTTCCCCCCAGCCTTCAGTCTCCCTACCCTTCTCTTTGACTATTCACCGCGAAAGCCCCACGCATCCAAATTTAAATTAGCACCAAAATTATTGCCCGCCCCATTAGGCCTCTAGAACTTGTCATTTTAGCTTACAATCCCATGGTAATTTCGGGGAACAAACCCCACATACTAACTTAATAGCGATTTTGCAATTATACCACCGCGATTATCTATCTTTTTTTTTTTTTTTTTTTTTTTTTTTCTATAGGACCCAGCCGCTGAAATCCCAGGAAATTAGGCGGCGGGACCTGCCAGAGTATAATAAATTTCAAGGTACACCTGGCCAGCCTCCTCGTTGGCATAGTACGGACAACGTCGGGTCTCATTAGGGGCTCGACGGCCAATAGGCCAGAAGAACAATGGGCACAACATACTACACAACACATGATCCACACACTTTTAAATCTCTGGTCTTGACAGAGTACTCTCCCTCGATACAGCGAACACTCGCGGAGATGGGAGAAATTCCTGGTGCCGTTTGACCCTCAACATACTTTGTACTTTGTACACGGAATGAAAAAAAAAAGCCCATTAAAGTTCCTCGCGTTATCGACGGGATCGAACCCGGGCCTTTTCCTTCCACCAAGTGTGGGGAGGACGGTTGGTTGGTTGGATTTCGATTTTATTGTCACAAAAGCAACTAAGGCTATAGTGCGCCACGACTACGTCATAAAAATACAAATCAATAAAAGATGTACTGTAACCTTCCACAAAGGTTACAACTCAAAAACGGTATAAATACATAAAATCGAGTAAAACACAGTGAATAAGAATAAATGCTCAATACTATACATATCGGCAAATATTAATAGTTTGTAAAAATTTAAAAACATTTGATACGTTGTCATTATTTGATAAAATCCGACTGAGTGTATAAGGCTCAGTCAGATGGGTAAAAGTGGTAAAACGCGTATCATTGAAATCTAGACATTCTATTAAAATACACTGAGTCATCACTGAAATATGACCATCCCTATGAAAAGTGAATGCGACCCGTTGACCACGTGAGGTACGAGAATGCTCGGTTAGTCGACCTACGTAGCATAGATAAGGTGTCAATGGTTCAGTAGGTAATAAAATTCCGAGCGTGATGGGTAAAGAGAAGGATTTATCGGACTTCGATAAAGGACAGATTGTGGGTGCTCGACGAGCTGGTGCCTCGATTTCCCAAACGGCTGAACTGGTAGGGTGTTCCAGAGCCGCCGTAGTTAAAGTGTACCAGGACTGGCGTCAAACTGGTCAAACAACGACCCAACGGCAAACCTGCAGAGGTCAGGGAAAGGTTTATGTTAGAGGTGAGCGCACGGTCCGACGACTCGTACAGGCGAACAGGCGCAGCACTATTGAAGAGTTGACTACCCAATACAACATGGGCCAACCCGGAACAATATTTGGCATGACCATGCATCGTACCCTCGCAGATGACCCCTAGGCATCCTCTCCTACCCAAGGTTCACCGCATAAAAGACTTGCCTGGTGCAAAGAGCATGCAAGTTGGACGTTAGAAGACTGGAAGAAGGTGTGCTTGTCGGATGAGTCACGTTATTTACTCGGCACCGTGCATGGTCGTGCTACCCAATGTGCTACCTGCGCAGACCCCTAGAAGGGGTTAGCAGAAAGTCCTACCCCCTAGGAGAATACATCCTACTGAGCAAGCACGGTGCCCGAAAGGATCCTCTCTTCAAGAGAGCAATCGCGCACTCCAGCGGAGTGACAGTAGGTGGTCATGTTCTAAAGAGGACCTGTTTCTGGGGTGTTTCTTCTTCGCTGTATCATCCATCTCAGTTGGAATGTTGACTATGCAAGTCTGCGCGGTTAGCACAGTGGTATCGTCACCGTCCTCCCCACACCGGGTGTAAAAGGCCCGAGTTCGAATCCCGTCGATGATGCGAGGAACTTTATTGGGTCTCTTTTCACTCCGTGGCTGGGTTATTCCGTCTCAGGTGTAGATAGCAAGGTTCCCTCCCCCCCAGAAACTGGGGCTTTTTCGGCCAGCAAACAGGTAAATCGACCAGAGAACGCACGAAATTTACAGACAAAATAAATATGGAATAGATGTAATCATTTACAGGGGAGCCTAATAACATAATTTTTTTTTTTTTTTTTTTTTGTTGACTGCAAATTCAGTAAGGGCAAGGTAACGAGTCTCATCCTGAAGGTAGAGGTTTTCCTAGTGTCGGAGATTAGCTTGGATTTTGGTTATAAGTCTAATCCTGAAGTCGTTGTAAAGGAGGGCATCACAAGCTCACAACTTTCAGGTTTTCCACCTGTTCAATGAGGATCCTGCTCCATTCCTAAGTCGACAAGTTTTTGTTTGAAAAGACCGTATCCTGTGAGATGAAAGTTGCTTGAAGTCCCGGTAAAAACCAGGAAGGAGGCTTTGTCCAGGTGCAGGTAAAAGAGGGAAGAATGATTTGTTGGTCATTATCGGACATTGCTCATAATACACTGCTCGACAAAATTAACAGAAAGAAATGGTTTTCATGAATATTTTATTATGAACAGTGTCGCCGAAGGCGAATATAATAGGCATCTTGGCACAAATTCCGAGAATCCAATAGAAATCGGTCTGCTACCTTACAGAGCCGCACATTTTGCAAAATATTCATGCCTATAAAATCACGGGTTACGAATACATTTCATTCCCGTTTTTCGGCTTGCTCAGTGGGAAAGCATGTCTGCACTACTCAAGATGGCAATTCATCGTCGTTTAGATGATACGTTGGGCCGTTGGACAATTTCTAGTCGCAAGCGGATGTGGCACGTTGCTTTAATATGTCACACAGTGTTGTCTCTGCACTATGGAAGCAGTTTTCCCCACACCGTGTGGAAAAGGCCCGGGTTCGAATCCCTTCGACGACGAGAGGAACTTTTATGGGCTTTTTTCACTCCTTGGCTGAGTTAGTCGTTTTCAGGCGTAGATAGCAAGGTTTTATCCCCGTAACTCGGGGGTTTTTCGTCCAGAAAAGCAAGCAAATCGACTAGAGAACACAATACACACGGGTAGTTGGAATTACATTTCCAGGTGACCTTAATAAAATAGTTTAGGTTTTTTTTATGGAGGCGCGTAGAGGAGACAGGAACCATTACAAGAAAAGCTGGCCAAGATCTCGCGCGGATGCTACGTCAACCAGAGAAATCCGCTATCTAGCTCTAACAGCAAGACGGAACCCTACGATGTCCTGTGATCAACTATCTCTTAAGGTTGCTGCGGCCACAGATGAAAAAATTTGCAACCGGACTGTGTTAAGAAGCCTCAATTCAAGTGGATTCTACGCAAGGAAGCCAGTGGTTTGTACCCAATTAACCCCAACCCACTGCAGTGCTCGTCGAAACTGGTGCCATGAACATGTGACTTGGAGCCCTGACAAATGGGCTACAGTTCTGTTCTCTCATGAGTCCCGTTTTAACCTACAAACAGATTCTGTACTTTATTTTATCTGGGACAAAGAGGAATGTGAGACCATCCCTGCAACATCAGAGAAAGAAATTTACGGTGGAGGCGGTGTTCTCGTTTGCGGAAAAGCGATCAGCTGCCGTACCCCACTTCATAATTTTGATAGGGGTACCGTAGCTGCTCAGAAGTACTGAGAACAGATCCTCGAACTCTGTGTGCGGCTTTTCAGAGGTGCGATTGGACGAGGAAAATCTTGAAACTGACGATATCCAGTGGAAAACACACTTTAAGTGATGACCAGGTGTGGACGTGGCAGCAGAGTTCTCTTCTTGTTTGAAGGACAGAAAGTCTTTGATTGAATCTCTGGTGTGATCCTCAGCGTATGTGGCAACGCGCTGTTGCATTTGTTTATCTCCACATTGTTCGTATGTTTCCACTCCCTTTCCCGATCTGTTTGAAGGGGAATGGTTTCAAGCTTTGTCCAGATGTTCACGATCTGTTCCCTGAAGCCTGTAGTTATGCTATTAGGTTGATCTTTGAATAGATCTTCCAAGCAGTCCTCAGTTTCAGGATTTTATCTAGCACAGTACCCTCTGGTAGTGTGGGGCCCAGGGGTGGTTCCTTTTGCTTTTGTTCCGCGATATCACTTTCCTTCGCTTTAGTTTGCAAACGGGTTTCCCGTTCGAATTTTGTCGCAGTGCCTTTTTTGTTAGCTTGTGGTATTGTTCTAAATTCAATTCCGATTTCCTAGCATTCCCTTCCCAGTCTCCCCTATAGAAATATTACTATAAATTTGAAACAGGAGCTCTGATCCATATCAGTGTTTGCTTAATGTATTTTAGGAATCTTTGTAACAAATTCTTATGTTGATGGGTTGACTTATTTTGTTATTAATCTTGAATTCATTATTTGTATTTGCTAACGCGCCTGAATTAACTGACTTGTTTCTATACAATTAGTATAGGAAAAAGAAATATTAATTGCCGAATTTCTATTCTTCCGAATGAAATTTGGGTATATGTTTTCACAAATGTTTTTAAAAATATTTATTTTTAACAAACTTGTAATTTTTATTTTTTTAACATATATTTTTAAAATATTTAAAAAAATCTTTTTACTGAGAGCCCCTCTGTTATATGCGGAAGGAAGGACATGGTGAATATAATAGGTGCATATGCATATAGGAGTATATAAGCGAACTCGCCTAAAAATGCAAGTGTATCGATCCTTCACGGATCGATCTTTTATAATAGAAAAGAATAATGATTCTTGATTCTAAATAGCACTATCTCTACGACTTTCATAGGGCTGTAATTTATATGAAGAGTGAGAGAGAAATAGAGCTGTATGGCTGCCATTTTCCAATTCCATCTTACTGTTGGTGCTGAAACTGTTAGTGTTAAAAATTACATAGATGATATAACTCGGTCGACCCTGACCTTGCTTTCAGGACACCTCTTCTTTTTCCCGAGGTTGTTGCTTTAACCTTGATGTTTAAATTTTTGAAGTGATTAAAGCTGTGGCCACATCAGTTTGCGATTCTCTGCCATCATCAAGCTCTGCCACTCCGAATCTGACGAACGTCTTCCTTATGTTCAATAGGAAGAGAAAAACCTAAGCAAATGCGTTCGGTACCGCATTAAACTAGAGGCGCCTCCGTAGCCAGGTGGGAAGGAGCAGCAGTGTGTAGCGCACGCTTCTTGATTAGACCGGTGTTCGAGCCCGTCACCACCAAATACAGAGGATGCGGAAAGGTCAGGGAATGACCTACCGCATATCCCCGAGCAATATGGCCTTAATTGCTAATGCTCCTTAAAACCAAATAACAAGTATTAAATTAGAAATAAATAGTGTTGTTGTATTGTGCATTTATAGTCTACAAGATTTTTCATTTCCGCTTCCAGTTTCTTTATACAGTATATTCATGTGCCATGTAAAATTTATGAAATCACCGTAAAAACAAAGAGCAGACTTACTTTTAGATATTAGTATAATTTTAACTCTAAATATGGTGAAATATTTTCAATTATTTTCGATCAGCAACCCTAACCCAAGATCGAGGAAATTGTAGGTTACAGATCGAAAAATAATAGCCATAATGCACTTTATTCGAATGCTAGCTGTTGCGTGACTTTTCCATTCAGTTTTGTGAACGCTAATGCAAGCGTAATAATTTATTTTAACTGCTGCTTTTCGTGTGTGAAACAAACGAACCAAACGATTTTTGCGTCAACACAAGATGTTCCATTATTCCTATTTACTATTAGTATCAATAAAAGAATGCAAGGAAGCCAGCTTTACAGCATCAGCCAAAAATAAAAACAAAATATATTCACTTCATTTGTCAATCCTTTCTAATAATCTGCTTTGTTCTTCTTTAAATTTATTCCAATTTTCCACTTTCACAACACCAGGTGGAAGGTTATTATAACAGTCAGGTACTCTCTGGCTGAAGACAAATTTCAGTTTATCTATTCTGTAAACCTTCCTATTCCGAGTTAAATTTATATATCCTTGTACGTGTATCGCCGGAGATAGAGTAAAGATGCCATCAGCATTTCAGCTTCTCTGACAGAGAAACTTAAATGCTGATTTGAGTTTCTCTATGTCTGAAATGATAATTCAGACACAGCATGGGTTTGTCAAGGGAAAGTCTTGTCTGACAAATTTGATTGGGTATTATGATGTGGTTACAAAGGAACTGGATGCAAAAAATAATTTTTATATCATATACTTGGATTTCAGGAAAGCTTTTGATACTGTTGCGCATGGAAGACTACTGTACAAATTGGAGCAGAATGGTATTAAGGGTAAGTTGCTACAATGGATAAAAGGATGGTTGAGTAGGAGAAGACAGAGGGTGGTAATCAATGGGTGCTGCTCTTCGTAGACTAATGTTATTAGTGGAGTCCCACAGGGTTCGGTGTTGGTTCAATTGTTGTTTTGTATATTTATCAATGATATTGACGAAGGTATATCAGGCTTAGTGTCAAAGTTTGCAAATGATACAAAGGTTGGTAAGGGTTGTTAATGACAGTAACGGCAGTGTGCTATTGCAACAGGATCTAGAAAATTTGGGCACATGGGCTGAGAAGGGGAAACTGAAGTTTAACATTGACAAATGCAAAGTACACGTACTGCATATGGGTAGAAGTAACCTGAGAGAACCGTACCAACTGTGTGGTACTACACTTAAGGCGGTAGAAAATGAAAAAGACCTGGGAGTAATTGTGCAGTCAGATATGAAGTTTTCTGAGCAATGCAGACAGGTTGCCAGGACAGGTCATGGGGTTTTGTCATGATATACAGGAATTTCGCTAGCAGGGAAAAGGAGATGATTGTCCTTCTGTATAAGGCAATGGTCAGGCCACGCCTTGAGTACTGCGTACAGGTCTGGAGACCTCATTTTAGGAAGGATGTAGATTTGCTTGAGCGTGTACAGAAAAGGTCAACAAGCTTGGTGAAGGGAATGAAGGGATCCTCTTCCCAAGAGAGGCTTAAGTTCTGCAATTTGCAGCGGCTGGAGACACTCTTGGGCGCAGACAAATTACAGTAACAAACGGAAATATGTGCGCTACGTACCATGTTGATAAAGGAGTCCCACAAGATGGTTTAGAAGAGTAGGCACCTCCGAGTTGATCTGATTGAGGTGTATAAAGCCTTGAATGGGTTGAGCACGCTGAATTCTGGTAGGATACTTCCACTTGTTCAGATTACAACCTAAGGGGTCATAAATTCAAATTGAGGAAAGACAGATTAGAATAGATGTGCGGAAATTTGCCTTTAGCCAGCGGGTGGTTAATTTCTGGAACAAACTTCCATTTGTCGTTGTGGAAGTTGATAGGTTAAATAAATTTAAGGAGGAAATGGACAAACGTTTAGAGGGAATTATTTTGTAATTTTTTTTTTTTTTTTTTTTTTTTTGGCTGATGCTACAAAAGCTCATATACTTGGTTTCTTGCATCACATGCCACTACTACTACTACAATGTGAGGCTTTTTTTTATTACTTTTAATCAACAAATTATTTAGTGTTATTTTCAACACAGTGTGGTCTTTTATTTCATTTTTTTAATTATTTCAACTCCGATTTTTTGAATTAACCTTCAGTGGATAATTAATTTCTGAGCAGTGCAGACGGTCTGCAAGAGTAGCTTGGTGTCTTGTGAATGATATACAGGAATTTTTCTAGCAGGGATAAGGAAATGATTATCACCTTGTATAAGGCAATAGTCAGGCCACCACTCGAGTACTGGATATAGGGCTGGAGGCCTTATCTTAATAAGGATATAGAGCTGTTGGAACGAGTACAGAGAAGGGCAAATTTAGTGAATGGAACGAAGGGTTGCTCTTACGAAGAAAGGCTTAAGTTTTGCAGATTACAGTGTTTGGAGACTAGGCACCTACGAGGTTATCTGATTGAGGTGTACAGAGCCTTGAATGGTTTGAGCATACTCAATGCTGATGGGATTCTTCCTCTTGAGAGGGAAGAGAGGGCATAAATTCAAATTGAGGAAAGACAGATGTAGGATAGATGTGCGGAAGTTTGCATTTAGCCATCAGGTAGTTGATTGATGGAACAGACTTCCATCTTTTGTTGTGGAAGTTGATAACCTAAATAAATTTAAGGCTGAGCTGAAGGGGTGAAATGGCAGCCGGTTTTTTTTTTTTTTTTTTGCTGATGCTGCATAAACTTGCTTTCTTGAATAGTATGCCTCTACTAATGCTAATGCTAATTAACCTTCAAATCATAAAAGTCGAATGAGTTTACTCGTTGACATGAAAAAAAATCTGAAATTGCTTCTCTAGAGACAATGGACGAATTCGAGAAAATTGTCAGAAAGAGAAAAAATAATTGTCTTGTACAAATATAAAATGCTTTTTCCTTTGTACCCAAGGGATGTGCTTGTCAGATTTTAATTATTTTAATTAAATTTGCTTTCCCATCACAACATTTTTGTACAGTCAAATCTTGAAATTCACTCATTGTAGAAACCCAAACGCTGCTGATTATTACAAGTTTACATGGTATTGCTTTCACAAAAGAGTAAAAAGATCGAATGAGTTTACTCATTGACATGGAAAAAAAAATCTGAATGTTCTTCCTTTGAAACAGCGGAACGTTTAGAATTAGAGAAAATTGTCAGAAAGAGAGTAAATAATCGTGGCTTTTTAAAATGAAAAAGCTTTTTCTCCTTGTACCCAAGGGAAAAAGTGTTTGTCAACTTTTAATCAATTTGTTTACACATCACAACATTTTTGTACAGTCAAAACATGAAATTCCCACATCAAAAACATATCAGCATCAGGTTATTACAAATTTACAGGGTATTACTTTCACAATTGATGGAAAATTTATTTAACAGTGTAACAGAATACCCCACCAATGTGTTTGGGTGGAAACGCACAAAATACTGTCAAGAGACAGAAATATAAGAAAAATTTGTGACTATTGATAAACTTAAACAATTAATATTAAAACCTGAAAGAATACCAGCGCACTTAGCATGTCAACTCCACGTTGTTGCGATTTTTGAAATGTTAAGTTTCAAATCCCATTCAAAACTACTAAATATTTGAAACAATACTAAAATACCTTATTTTTTGTGGTTTTTACTCGAAAAAATGACAACAGTACACGGATTTCATGAATATAAGAAAAAAAAAAAACCTTTATAGTTTTTCTTGAACTGAATCTCAGTGCGTGTTATAATAGGAAAAGCCAGCAGTGTGTTACAATAGAAAAATTCACCACATAATTTTCCAGAAACATATGTAATTTCGAATCGCAGAACAAACAAGAGTTCTGAAAACCGTGATAGTGTACATCAGCAGTAATAATTACCGCTATTAAAATCACATCCTCATTGATGTATCATCAGATGCCGAGTTCATTATATAATTCATCATTTCCTAATGTAACACCTTGCCTTTATACTTGAAAAAAGGAAAAATTCGAAGCAAACACATGAAAAATAAAGATAATTTTTAACTGAAAACTTATACATTTGAACCGTCACCATATTTAATTTCAGTATTTCGACTGAAAATAGCCGATATCTGCAGAAATAGTACCCACCGAAGGCTATTAGGCCAACATACATATTGTGCATGCCCTTTGCATATATTTTCACTGGAATAAAAACGGCATTTTACTAATATCACAGACCACGCTTATAACTTACACAATCGTTTTTAATATTAGTGCTTGTTACATGGTGATTGTACCTGTTATTTTCAAAATTCTGCGAACAGTTGAAATTGTTTTTACCAAATTTTTGCAACTGGAATCGTCAAACTTTAACAAGAATTTTCCACATTTCCTCAGACACTGTTAAATTCTCTCTCCATCATATTAACAAAAAATAAAAAAAATTTGATTCCTGACGTGAATGTTTTACAAATAAGACAGATGTACCATTTATTCACTTGTAAAAACTTTTGAACAATCGTCAGTATGACTGATACATATACTGCTTTTACGCATTAAAAACATGTTTCAATAGTTTAGAAAAATAACGAGAAATTGACCTACAAGGCTTGATTTAGCAAATACACATTCGGCTTGATTTAGCAAAGATGGATGAGACAAAACAGCACCGCGAAACATACGAACCTTGTTGCTATGCTCGAAACACAACTTTGTACTGAAAAAATGAAGAATTTTCCTACAGTCGCACAACCCAAGTTCACAGGTGGAACCAAAATAAACCTCAACAATAAATTAACCGTCACAGATCGGTGGCTATTTTACACTCAATAAGACTGAACAGCACCAACTTGAGTCAAAACGTTTGATTTAGTGAAAAAGGGGATGCACAAGCAACTCCCTAAAATCGTGGAAAATAGCCATTACATCTTTTCACAATGCTTCTTTGTACGAAAACGTATGAATTTTCGTTTTACCCCGGTCAGCTTGAGATCACAGGGGGGCTAAAACAAATCTGGATCACAAAATAGCCGTCGAGCTATTTTATTAAAGTAAAATAAAGGAGCTATTTTATTAACATAAAATAAAGGAGCTATTTTATTAAAATAAAATAGCTCCTTTACGACGAGCTATTTTACATGGGAAGGCAAAGAAGAGTCACGTGATTGATGACGACTTCACCTTCGGTGGGACAGGGCGGGTGGTAAACCACCCGCTGTAAAATTCTGTTCAAAGTGTTTCAACGGCTGCGCCATCTGGCGACGAGATGGGGAGAGGTAGGGGAAGCAGACCGCCCCCTGGTAAATTCTTTTCAAAGTGTCCTCACTCCTACTTCTGTTGATAAGGTGGATAGTGTTTCTGGGGAACATAGCATTTAGGCGACCTAGATTTTCTAGCCCTGTTTGAAGAGGAAACCGAGGGTCGGTCTGGCAGCGTCCTGTTATCCTTGAAGTCCTAACGATGTCGTCCATTCTGGGGGCATCTATACTTCCGGTTATTAGTTTAGTGAATGTTAGAATATTTTGGTCAGCAATTTTCTGTTTCCAAGGCATCACGTCTAAATTCGAGTATAGGACCAATCTAGATATAGTATACTGTCTCCCTGTTATTCTGTTAAGCCATTTAAGGGTCCAGTACTCTAACCTGAGAAATTTGATGGTAGGTTTTAGGTGCTGAGGACCACATGATGGAGGAATATAATGGAATGGGATAAAGGCAGCGTTGGACATATCGGATGATTAGCTGAGAATCATATATTCCTGTGAGCTCTTGGCGTAGCAGCCACATTGCTGCATAGGTCTTCGTTTTGGTGACGCTTAGATGCTGCTGAAATGTGAGGCCCTCATCCCACATTAAGCCTAAGTCCTTATGTGAGATGACTTTAGCTACAGGTTCCCCTGCGATACAAATTTGTATATTGTTCCTTAACCTTTTGTTTGTGAAGGTCATTTGGGCTAATTTAGCGTGATTAAGTTCTAGACTGATTGAATCTAGATGCATTTCTAGTTGCATTTTTGATTGGCCAATTTATTGATGGTAGCTGCTTGATTAGTATTAGATGATGTTATGTAGAATTTAATGTCGTCCGCATAAGACAGAAAGTCCTGCTGTGATGCTAGGAAGGGTTCAAGGGCTGCAGCGAACAGTAAGGGGGAAAGGACCCCTCCCTGTGGTACTCCTCTAGTGATCAGGCACTTATATTGATAGTTTTGATGAATGATTAGAAGCTGTCTAGGTTTTAGAAGTTCTTGTAAAATTCGTAGAGCATTACCAGTCATGTTGAAATAGTTCTCCAAGATATGTATTAATGCAACAATACTGTTACGGTCATATGCTGCTTTTACATCGAAGAAGACGACATCAAGTTGCGCTCGGCCAGTTCTTTGTATTCTTGTAAGTGTGTCAAGCAGGTTGGTAGTAGTAGACCTGCCTTTGATTGCTGTGTGGAGGTAGGGAGGCTTGTGGTTGAAGCAATGTGCTATAAGTGGCCTTTTCGAAGAGTTTCAGGAATCCACAGGATCCCCCAGAAATGAGGAATCCCGATTTCTGGGGGGGATCTGCGCTAGTGATGATTTGATTTGATTGAAAATATGCACCACAACATCAACAACGTAAACGCTGATATTTGCACAGCGAACAGTGGAAACCGTCTGGAGCTACTTAGGCCTGACGTAGCCCAGTGGTCAGGAGCGAGAGTGCATAGCACGCGTTCCTTGAGTGGACCGGGGTTCAAGCCCGTGACTACTAAATAAGATAAACATTTGTATTGACGATTTATTGTAAACTCTACTGACTTGGTTGTCGTGCCGGAGTATAAACAGAAAATTTACTGACTTCAGTGGTAGCTTATTTATGATCTCGATCAGTTGGTCTCTCGAGACAGCAAAATTAGAGAATACAGGGTAGCTTCTGGGTCCTACCACTGGAAATACTGACTGATTGGGCTGCTCGAAGGTCAGTTTTGCCCATTTCATGAAGGTCTTCTCTCCCATTGTAGACTGATTTGATTCAAACGCACGTATTCTTTTTGAGTGTCGCATCCTGTCGATATTCTGCTTCCTGTGAGCCATACTTTTTTGTTTTAAAAATAAAGCTCTTTCTCTTTTATATGTGATGAGATCTTGGTGATTATTCGTTCTTTTTCATTGCCGGTAGGCCTTTTGCTTGCAATGAAAAGCGGGTTTGATGTCTGAATTGAACCATGGGGACATTCTTGATGTAATCTGAACTTCTTTTGATGACTCGGTCAGCGCTGCTTGTCTGAGTTCTTGAGCTAATCAGGATAAAGCTTCCCTCGGAGGGAGAGTATATAGATTCTGTCAGTTAAACTCCGTTAGGCGTTTAAGAAGTATTTCAGGTTTCAGATACTTGACTGAAAAGATTGCTTTTGACGTTATTTGTCTTTTAGATTGATGGGAGTGGTAAGCTGCATCTATCGTTTGGACCAGGGAGAATTTGCAGGCGATTGGGATGTGGTCTGACTGGAAACTGAAGAAGAGTGACATGATATGCATGGTGTCCAAATTGTGATAAGGTAGATGTAAGGTATTATCACCTCTAGTTGGGGTATCTACAATTTGTATGAGCCCTACCATATGAAGGAGAGAATCAAAGTCACTTCTAGCATCCTGCTGCTTTGGCAGTGGCATATTAAAGTCTCCTGTGACAACTGAAGGGATTCCAGAATTCAGGTTACAGATAAACGATGTGTGGAGTTCCAACTTCGTGTTAGTTAGTTAGTTAGTTATTTGGGTTTTTAGGAGCATTAGCAACTAAGGCCATATTGCTCCGGGATATGCGGTGGTCATTCCCTGACCTTTCCGCATCCTCCGTATTTGGTGATGACGGGCTCGAAGCTCGGTCTAATCAAGAAGCGTGTGCTACGCACTGCTGCTCCTTCCCACCTGGCTACAGGGGCGCCAACTTCGTGTCTTCAGTATGGTCTGGGGGTTGGTAGACTACACACATTTGCAGTTTATTTGTCTCCTTGGCTAAATTTACACACAAGGCCTCAAAGTTATCCATTTGGCTGTATTTTATTTTCCCAATCAAAAAGGCATCTCTATGGAATATGGCTACACCCCTACCTATCCTGGAGCCTCTCGAGTTTACTATAGCATTGTACTGCATGGGTTTGGCGATAATTTCCAGCTGGTTCTCCTCAAGAAGCCATGTTTCGGTAATGCAAATTAGATCGAACTCATCTAGATGTAGGAGAGACTGTAATGTCTCAAGTTCGTTAACAAGGCTTTATACATTTTGCATAAACAATTTCACGGGTATGTAGTCAATGGCTGTGCTAGTCATGTCTACTGGTTGCTATGGAGATGGGCTGCTCATTCGTCTGGTAGTAGGAGATTGATAGTTCCTCTCCAAATAGGGCTTGACCAGGGTTCCTGGGGGACACCGCCTGAGGTCTAGCACAATACGTTGTTTGTCAGGGGCACATGAGATGATGGAAGCATACGTTGGGTGTCTCGTCTTCAAAGCTCTTACTTACACCTGTACTCCATATTCCAGAGCAAACAGGGACTTCATATCCGACCCCTTCGAGGGCACTCCTCGTTTGAACAGCGGCAATATTGTAGGCTAGGGTGGGATGCAGGGCCTGGGCTGGAGCGATGCTATCCTTATTGTTTCCGTTCCACCGAGTTGATGATTTCTCAGTATTGGGGGGAACTACCCTCTTCAGTCCTGCTTGCTGGTCTTGTTTGAGGAACCTGTGTGGTTTTAGTTACTTCATTTTGGTGAATCTGAGGGCAGGCATTTTCTCTTGCATCGGTCACCTGCATGGTTGCAACCTGCGCATAGGAAGGATTTATGCTTGAGGAGCACGGGAGTACCGATTGATTGTTAGTTGATTCTGGATCGCAATGCTCTTTTGTTGTAGGCTCATTTGTTTGCCATTAACTGAAATATTATGACCAAGACTATCTTTGGTCTGTAGAGGACAAGGTTGCTGAGTTGCTGGTACCCAGTTATCACCTGTAGCTGCTTATTGTGGAGTGTCAGTTAGGAATAAATCTACTACGTTAGCCTGCTTTCTGGCAGTTTGGGGTTTCTGAGGGCTATATACTGTATGTTGTGGCTGATCTCTGCCAGAGATGTGGAAAGGGCGCCATTTGGAGAAGCACACCTCAGAGTGAGGTTGAGAGTTGGTTTTTCCCCTCTCCCGGTTAGATCCTATTTTATTTTGCTTCAAACAGTGGTGGGATCCGTTTAATTCACTACGATTCCCCGGGTGTATTTTCCCAATTGCCACGTAACGGTTGAGTTCTTCGATATGACATCTCATTTGTTGAATTTCTGCTGACATCCGTTTATTATCCTCACGAAGAAAGCGCATCTCCCCTGTAAGAGAGTTACAGTTGCATTGAGGTAGAGTGATGGATGTGAGCTCAGAAATTTGAGGTAAATACTGCTGTGTCAGTTGAGTAACCTGATTAGTGAGGGCGTTCGTAAGCACGTTTATCAACTCTCCATAGATTACTTGTCCACTCTTATTGCCATTGCCTTTATCGGGATTCAATAATACGGAGTTATCTTCTGTGGTCGGATTTTCCTTTTGAGAGATGTCTGCGGGTGTAATTCCTACACTCTCCTGATTTTCCTGGGTAACTGGACTTTCTGTCTCTTCTCCAGATGTTAATTCTTTAGTTGTCAGATCTGGTTATGTGCTGGTTCTCGCGTTGTCGCGACAAAAATCACAAGACCATTTTAATCGCCTTTCTTTATTTAACTTTTTAAATGATGGACCTAGGCAGGCTGTACAAAACTTACGTCTACATGTACAGCATTTAAAGATGGCCTCAGGGCTCTGGTGACAGATAACACATTCCTGTGTCATTTTAGAGGTGATATCCCTTTCAGATTGCATACTTTAATTTTAACTCGATTCTACACCTGCCTCTATGTCACGGATTTTTTATGCTTTCTTCGATAAAGTAGAATTTCGCTGTTTGTGAAGTTTACAAAGTTACTGCTCGGCGTCTACACTTAATCCTCTTGTCTTTGTTCTTAAATACTTGCTTCAGGAGGGTTTATCTCCCTCCCTCGGGTATTAACCCCACTCAGTGCCGTGAGTGCTTGCTAGTTTAGTGCTTTGTGATTGGCCGGTCTACATCAGGCCATTCTTATAATATTTAGTCTTGTAAGTAACTGGATTAATACTGTATATGGTAGTGAATCTAAAACGTTAAAATAATAATTACCTGTTCATTACTTGCATGTATAAAGTCGATCATATATTCAGGCATCCTCTTAGCAATCCATCAGTTTATGACACTATGGGGAAACTTTTAATAATCCATACTTTAGAGAACTTTCTTAGAGGAGCACAAATCAAGAACACTATATCCTACCCGCGCATACTTCTAATCCCTCTGACCCAGTCGTCTGGCCATTACAATTTAGCCTTTGTCAAACTCGCTTACGTCCACTGCCTTTCCCATCTGCAGATCAAGAGTAACACTGATTAACGGAGCTCAGTATTACGGGTTTTTTTTATACCGTGTCCCGACCCGCGCACGCGCCGTAGTTCACCTGCAGTTGCTTCGATTTGCATAACGACTCGCTGGTCATAATGTTTTGGCTCATTGGTGTATGATGAGCCTAGAAGAGAATTTAGAAGGAAAGTAGGAGAGTTCGTAGAGCTGAGGAAGCTCTTTGAGGAGCATATTAAGATGTGTTTAGTTTGTATAAATTATATATCTGAGGTTTTTAGAATACGAAATGGTTGATTTTAAAAATTGGAAATAGTCTAATGAAAATAATCGGTAGTGTAATGTAATAATGTCGGTATATGATGATGTAGCTATAGCGTATATAATGTTTTATTGTACACTGTATATGTAAATTGTAAATAGATCTGTGTATATTGTAAATAGTTTAAATAATGTTTAGAGTATATATAATATATTTTTTAATTTAGTGTATTTTAAAGGTTGAACACTTGAGACATAAGTGTGTGTGATTAAAATTATATAATGTTAGATAATGGAAGACCTATCTCCCCGTGGTAGGGTTGGTAATCTCTTCACAAAAACTGAGTTAAATTGGTGGATAGGGCCAAGAGATCTAATGTGTTTTAAGTTGTGTGAAAATTAGTGAATTACGTTGATGAGCGTTTGCTCATGTAACGTTTTAAGTCGATATGATGATATCCTTTCTGTATTTAGCATCCGTATGTCCGAGTGACGCTACGTCTCTGATATCTATACAGTGTCGGTATATGATGATTTGATCAGCACTTCAATTTCATCAAATTTATTTGCTATGTTGCATTATTGTACATGCCAATATACATGCACCGATTCTTATTCTTAGTTACTTTAACACAACCCATGTTATTTTCTTGTTCCATGACGATCCCAGCAGGCCTTAATCTCTGACACTTAGCTTTCCAGAGTGCTTAATTCCAATCCCATATAAAGAAAAGCAATATGGTTCATTCCCTTCCTTCTTGAAATTCATTGCGTTGTTATCTAGAGATGTCTCATAATCATCCTTACCATGCATATTCCACTGAATAATGTCATTTAAGATTAATTTATACTTATTGTACGATTTTGTGACTCCTGAAAAATTATAATCATCCCATAGCTTATTCTTCTCTGCCACTTGCTTTATCAGTTCATCTGCCATCCATTTTGGTCCAAATCTTGTTCGGTTGTTTGGTGTTGTTGTAGGTTTTTAGGCATATCAAAGAATTAGTCCATATTGCGACGTATACATTGTGTCTGTAAATTGCGTGTATTTTTGGTTTTCCTGTTTGCTGGACGGAAAACTTGAGTTTCCAGGAGGAAAATCCATGCAACTCTCGCATAAGACCGATTAACTTAGCTACGTTGTGCAAAAGCCCTTAAAAGTCATTTTCTTTAAGGGGATTCGAACCCTGGCCTTTTCCATTCGGTGTGGGGAGAAGGCTGCTTATATGCACTGTGCAACCCACGAGGGCTTGATTCTTCTGCTGTGTTTCTTAGTTTGGATGAAACGTTTTGTAGCGGTTAAGATTACATACTTGTGAACTTCCTTTTTGACGTATGCATTTGCTAAAAAGATCTGTTTTTATCAAATACAAATCTTTTTTGTACACACAACATTCTATACATTCTATTTAAATACAGAGGTACCGATAATATAGTGATACAGATTTTGACAAGATATGTCAAAATTTAATTGTTTAGAATAAATGCAAAACAACTTACTGTAATAAAGAGGTCGCACCGTGTCATCCATTTAAATTGTGTTGCATGGTCGATTTGCCTGTTTTGTGGAAAGAAAAACCTTACGTCTTTCTGTCCTCTAACTTCTTGATATCGCTTATTAAGTCATTCATGGATAAATAAATCCAGCAGCAGACATTATACCCGGACCGAGAAGCAAGCGCAAAAGCTATTATACTTCTAAAGGGAGGTAATATTATCGTAAACTTCTTGATCCTGCAAAAATATCATCGATTTCTAACAAGAATATATTCTGTAAATAATACATCGGTACCATAATAGAAAACTTTGACCACTTGAACTATCCTGTGACTGCTTTTAGAGTTGGTTAGTAATCAATTCATTCCTTGTGTACTTGTTCCGTTCATTCTTCCTCGTCTGGCAGTGTTCCAGTTTCATTCCCTTCATAAAGATTTTTTGCACGCTACCGGCTTAGTGAATAATATAATTTATTAAATTTCCACCCCTATTAAATAAATTGACCACCTTTTTCGTCGATCACGTTCCTTTTTCTTTGCTAATGGACAAGTCTGTTGATTTAATCGCCTGTCGATTACACTTAAAGTGTGATCTATAATACTAAAATTTTTTGTCATTTCAGTAAGAAAAATGTTTGGCTTATCTGGATGAGCCACATTGAGGAAATCTCTTGATTCATTTTAATGTTGAAGTAAACACGGTATATACCAAATAATATATGCACCAACTATTTACAAATGATTTCGATTGGGTAGTAACTCCGATGATCTCTCCTTTATTGAAAGGAAATTTTTGTAGGTAGCTAGTTATTGGAACAAAGAGTTGTTCCAACAGCCATCAACGGTAAAATTGACAGCTCAGCAGTTCTAATACACTGGTGTGCAAAATTTAAGGATCAGTCAGGTTTTCACCTGTAGCTTCTCATAGGAGTGACCTGGATATGGGAAAAGTATACCAAAGGAACCTCGTGAGGTACAGAAATGATGAAGGAAACAACGCCGATACAACAACGGAAACATAACGGTACAGAGGGACTTTACTTAAAAAAATGGCAACATAGCACTGGCTGCCATGATACGGAACAAAAGGAAGAGGTGGTCCTCACTAGGAGATATGGCCACTCCTAATGTTGATGCAGGCTTTGCACCGCCTGTCCATACTTAGATGCGGACATAGGGGAAACCCTGGAAACCGCCAATAAAATACAAAACTACTTTGCAGACTTTGTCCATACTTAGAGTCTGCGTGGGTAACACACTGGTATCGTCACAGTCCTCCCCACACCGGGTGGAAAAGGCCCGGATTCGAATCCCGTCGATGACGCTAAGAATTTTAATGGGCTTTTTTCACTCTGTGGCTGAGTTAGTCGGTCTCAGGCGTAGATAGCAAGGTTCTTCCCCAGAAACTGGGTTTTTTTTTCGTCCAGCAAAACAGGCAAATCGACCAGAGAACACACGTAATTTACAGACAAAATACATATATGGGTATACATTAGAAATAATGGGTGGCCCTAATATAATAATTTGATTTGATTTATCCATACTTAGCACAATGTTGTTGTAAGTTCTTGCGATAACATCGTCCATTCCTCTGTCAGCGCCATCTTCAGCTGGTGAACATTTTCTGGTGGGTGTGGACGTGCCACTAGGCGTCTCCCCAGGGCGTACCATATGTGTTCGATGGTATTTAGATCTGCTTTGTGGGAACGTGCAGGCCAATCCATACGAACAATGTCCTCACTTTCCAAAAGAATATAAACAGCTGCAGTGCGATGGGGTGTGTGGCGTTATCATTCATAAACACGAACTTGGGGCCAATGGCACCTCGGAACAGACGCACATGGTGAAGGATTACCTCAGTACAGTAGCGTGCATCGCTTACAGTACCGCCTTCCAGTATCTGGAATTGTGTACGTTCATTCAAGATAACGCTTCCCCAGACGAGAACATCTCGATCGCCATATCGATCCCTTTCAGTAGTGTTTGCGGGGTGATACCGTGTGCCAATCTCTCGCCAAATTAGCTGACGTCCAGAATCGCTGCTGAGACTGAATCTACTCTCATCAGTAAAGAGTACCTTAAGTAAAGATTTGATGGCTGTAACCTTTAGGAGGTTATAACCTGCACACCCACCATATTCCCAAATCTGTCCTCCAATCAGCGATCAGTCCACGGCCTTACAGAGAAGTTCTGCTAACACATATATGAATTATATCGTATTGTACGTGACCGTTGTACATCTATCCATACATTAATAAAAAGTTTTCTTCCTAATGATATTTATTCGAGCTAATGGGAGAAGAGAGCGAGGCAATTACGCAATTACGTCAATAAAAATGCAATTAATTATTGACAACTGCTTCCATAATGTTCACCAACCTC
The DNA here is from genome assembly GCF_048544385.1 of Mastigoproctus giganteus. Lineage (NCBI taxonomy): Eukaryota > Metazoa > Arthropoda > Arachnida > Uropygi > Thelyphonidae > Mastigoproctus > Mastigoproctus giganteus. Next base: position 156,538,433 of record NC_143581.1, on the reverse strand, counting down.
GTGCACTTGATTGACTGTCTAACATTGGATGTTCCATTGTAACGTTTTTTGTATATTAATGAATATTGTATATTTGCAAATACTGTAGTTCAGTGTTTTGTAAATATTTTAAATATTTGTATAGTTTGTAAATGTTTTAAATATTTGTATAGTTTGTAAATATTTTAAATATTTGTATAGTTTGTAAATACTTCAGTTTAATATTTCTATAGTTTGCAGCTATTTCAGTTAAATGTTAGCATTAGCATTAGTAGAGGCATTTGATGCAAGAAAGCAAGCTTATGCAGCATCAGCCAAAAAAATTAAAGTAAAATAAATAAATAAAAAATAACCACTTCCACTTCACCCCTCTGTTCGTTCGAAATACCTGTCCAGCCGAGCCTTAAACTTATTTAGGCTATCAACTTCCACGACAAGGGATGGAAGTCTGTTCCACCTACAAACCACCCGCTGGCTAAAGGCAAATTTCCGCACATCTATCCTACATCTGTCTTTCCTCAATTTGAATTTATGCCCTCTCAGGTGATTATTCTGAGCAAGAGGAAGAATCCCATCAGCATTGAGCATGCTCAAACCATTCAAGGCTTTGTACACCTCTATCAGATCACCTCGCTGGTGCCTAGTCTACAGACACTGTAATTCGCAAAATTTAAGCCTTTCTTCGTAAGAGCACCCCTTTGTTCCATTCACTAATTTTGTTGCCCTTCTCTGTACTCGTTCTAGAAGCTCTACATCCTTCTGGAAATGAGGTCTCCAGGCCTGTATACAGTACTCTAGGTGTGGCCTGACCATTGCCTTATACAAGGGAATAATCGCCTCCTTATCCCTGCTAGAAAAATTCCTATATATCATTGACAATACACCATGAGCTACTCTTGCAGCCCGTCTGCACTGCTCAGAGAACTTCATATCTGCCTGCACAAGCACCCCCAGGTCCCTTTCATTCTCTACCACTGTCAGTGTAGTACCACACAGTTGATACGTTGCTCTGGGGTTGCTGTTTCCCATATGTAGTACTTTACATTTGTCAATGTTAAACTTCATCTGCCACCTCTCAGCCCATCTGCTCAACCTTTCCAGATCCTGTTGCAGCAGCATCGTGTCAGTAGTGTCCTTGAGAACCCTGCCAAACTTCGTATCGTCTGCAAACTTGGACATTAAGCTTGATATGCCATCATCAATATCATTTATAAATACAGAAAACAATAAAGGACCCAATACTGAACCATGAGGGACTCCACTAATAACATTAGTCCACGATGAGCAGTGTCCATTGATTATCACTCTCTGTCTTCTCCCCCTCAACCACCCCTTTATCCATAACAGCAATTTGCCTCCAATGCCACACTGCTCCAATTTGTGCAGCAGTCTTCCATGTGCAACAGTATCAAAAGCCTTTCTAAGATCCAAATATATAATATCAAAGTTATTCCCTGCATCCAGTTCTTTTGTGACTGCATCATAGTATCCAATCAAATTGGTCAGGCAAGACTTCCCCTTAACAAAACCATGCTGTGTCTGAGCTGTAACTGAAGTCTTGTCTAGATGATCCTGCAGTGCTTCTTTAACCAGTGCCTCCATTAATTTTCCTGGAACAGAAGTTAAACTCACAGGTCTATAATTACTTGTGTCAGCCTTTGATCCGCCTTTGTGAATTGGGGTTACATTGGCACATCTCCAGTCCATGGGTACCTCCCCTGAGTCCAAGGAAGCTCTCATAATTATGGCTAAGGGTTTGCTTACTTCCATTGCTGCCTCCTTTAATATAACTGGATAGATTCCATCCACCCCAGGTGCCTTTCTTGTGTTTATCTTCAACAATTTCTCCTCCACTTTACTCTCAGTTATTCCAAGATTCTCTAGCTTACTGCCAGAGTTGAATACACCTCTGGCATTCCCCTCGCTGAATAACTCCTCATGTGTGAATGTCGATGCAAAATATTCATTTAGTTTGTTAGCTAAAACTAAATCTGAAATCCTGAGCAGGATCATCAACAGTTGACCCATCGATATCAAGTGGACCAATCTGATTCATCCCCATCCTTCTAGAGTTTGCATAAGTAAAGAACTCTTTGCTGTTTTTCTTCGCATCCCTTGCCAAGGATCTCTCGTAATCTGCCTTCGCCTGCCTAACTTCCTTTGTAACTTGGTTACAGATCAACTTGTATCTATCATAGGCTTCTGTGTCACGTGTTAATTTGTATGTATCCCATGCATTTTTCTTCTCTGCCATATGCCACATTAGTTCATCTGACATCCATTTAGGCCTAAACCTTGAACAATATTTCTTAGTTGGTATGTAAAGCCTAGTAGCTTCCAAGATAAGTTCTTTGAATGCTTCCCATTTTGAATTTGCTGTTGGTAACATCATCAGTTGATCCCACTGCATAGAATTTAAATACTGTCTCAGTCCACCGTAGTCGCCTTTACGAAAGCAATACCCCTTCCCTTTACCCCTAAAATCCCACTTCAGAACACTGTGATCACTGCCACCTAGTGGTTCATTTATCTGCAGATTCCTAATGCATGAAGAATCACTACTGATAATCAAATCAAGAGTATTCCTCCCTCTAGTTGCCTCCCGAACATGCTGATGTAGAAAACAATCATCCAATAAATCCACAAAAGCCTTGCTAGTGTGTGAGTGACCAGACCCCAAATTCCAGTCAATATCTGGGAAATTAAAATCCCCCATAATAATACTCTCTGATTTACTGGCCCACTCTATTTCTCTGTACAGTTTTTTATTATACTCATCAGAGTCATTAGGCCTATAGCACACTCCTACTCTCAATTTTGATCTCCCAATGCTTATGTTACACCAAACTGACTCGACACTGCACTGTCCAGCGATGTCGACTGGCTTCACTTCCTTGGATGTTATGTGTTTCTTAACTAATAGCATAACCCTTCCTCCCTTCCTATCCTGTCTATTCTTTCTGTAGACATTGTACTCCCCAAATTCCAGTTCTTCATTCCTTATATCTGTGTGACACCACGTCTCTGAAATCCCAACAATATCTGCCTTTGATGTTTTGAGCAACACCTCAAATTCATCAAATTTATTTACTAGACTCCTAGCATTGGTGTACACGCAAGTATACATGCACCTGCTCTTCCTCTTAGCCACCCTAACACAACCCATGTGTTTACTTGTACCCCAATGATTCCCAGCAGTCTCTGAAATATCCTGCATCTTATTTTCCAGGCTGCTGCTCATTCCAATAGAAGCAGTGCAAGAATCACTTTCTCCTCTGCCAGTGGCTACTGTTAATCTATTAGTTATTGTATCCCCCCAATCTAGCAATTTTACGGTCCTCCTAACACTGCCTCGATAGCAACAGCAAACATTCTTGCACCCTTTCTATTTGTGTATCCCATCCCTGTAGAAGCAGTCTCTCCTGTTAACAAGTACAGACCAGGCTGAAAAAAATTCTACCCCTTAATCCCTGCACAATCTTTCCAGGGCCGAATTGGTCGACAGGGCTCTCATCATATACTCCCTCCTATCGTGTCTGGGCAGAATTACAGACACTTTCAAATTCAACCCTAATTCACGGCTTTTTTTCATCAGTGACCTGTACTTGTTAAGTAATTTCGCCGGTCTCCTACTCTTAATATCATTAGTGCCAACCTGTACAACTATATCACCTTTTGTGCCCTTAAAAGATGATATCCGCTCTACAACGTCATCAACCTTTGCCCCTGGCAGACATACCCTGGTCCTATTCCACCTATCCTTTTTACAAAGCATGTTTCCCGTTTCCCTGACAATAGAGTCACCAACAACTACTAGTTCCTTTGGGACTAGCGCATTCTGCCTTGGGGGCTGCCGCTGTGTTGCGCGATGACCAAGTGCAAGCTCTGGCATTGGTGTGGGCAGCTGAGAGGTTGATGGGCCTCTCACTTGTAATCCTTCGAGGGCATCCACCCTGTCCTTCAAACTCTCATATAGACCCATAACAATGCTGAGTTGACGCCTGAATTCCTTACACTCCTTGCATCGCGCACATTCAAAGAGATCCCCCATGGCAGTATCATGTCCCATACCTGACTGCTCCGCAAACATCAAGCAAATAGTGCAACTTAAAAGGCTGTGATTCAGAGGGCAACTGCCACCCTCAGTTCTCCTCTGAGCCACAGGATTGCCATTAGCTTGAGCCTTTTGCTTTGCTGCTCTGGTTTGAGTCATGATTTCGATTTACTTTCAATAAAAATTTCAATTTCAGTACAAAATTAAATCCTAAACTTGTATCCCAACACAGTTATAAGGCTATATTTATGTTTCAGTAACGAGTGTTATCTACGAAATATTTGTTTCAGTAAAGTGTTATCTACGAAATATTTATGTTTCAGTAACGAGTGTTATCTACGAAATATTTATATTTCAGTAACGAGTGTTATCTACGAAATATTTATGTTTCAGTAACGAGTGTTATCTACGAAATATTTATATTTCAGTAACGAGTGTTATCTACGAAATCTACGAGTGTTATCTACGAAATATTTGTTTCAGTAACGAGTGTTATCTACGAAATCCCTTTATATAACTTCCGTATCAAGTTATGTATTAATTATTTATTTTTACTAATTATTTATATTACGTAACCTAAGTGGTTATATGTATAGTTAAAAGTACAATTTAATTGCCAATGAAGTTCGACAAGATTAATAGATTTTACTGATTAATTTTCGCGTAGCAATGGCGGCTATTTACGATCGGTAAACACGTGGATTTGATAGTCAATTTCTTGCCACACGCGGCGTAGCATCTCTAACATCACTTCTGCAACTGCGGTGGTAATTCGAGTTCGGAGCTCAGCGACATTTGCAGGTAAGGGTGGTACATACACTAGATCTTTAACAAATCCCCATAAGAAAAAAATCCATAGGTGTAAGATCCGGGGAATGAGGTGGCTATGCTATCAGTGCCCCTCGACCAATCCACCAACCTGGGAAACGGGTATTGAGGTGCGCGAACACCTCAACATAAAAGTTTAAGGTGCATTTGACACCGCAAATGCATAGTCTTTCTATGTTGTAAAGCTATTTTTGAAACACCCTGTATAACAAAATAACACTTATACCACGTGGAAATTCTTAACAAATAGGTTTCATTAAACTGATATATAATATCAAGCCCATGTTAACCGTCAACGTTTTAGGGTTCTTCTGACTCTAAATGACCATAAATATTTAGGTTTAATGAAACTTATTTGTTAAGAATTTTCACGTGGTATAATAATGTTATTTTGTTATTATATATCTATCTCTACATTAAAAAATGTTTCCTCCCAGTGATATTTATTCGAGCCAATGGGAGAAGAGAGCGAGGCAATTACGTCACTAAAAATGCCATTAATTTTTGACAACTACCCCTATAACGTTTATCATCCTCGTGGACATGATTCACTTTCTTTGACGTTCCATTGTAACTTTTTTTTGTATATTAATGAATACTGTATATTTAAATACTGTGGTTTAGTATTTTGTAAATACTGTATTTTTAATATTTGTATAGTTTGTAAAAATTTCAGGTAAATATTTTAGTCTTGCTCTTTCGGATGCAACAGTATTCCTCATGTATTGTGGAACCCGAAGCAAAAAGGCCTTTTCCTAAGTGACCTATGTAAACGTAGATAAATAATTACATGGTGATATTAGGCGTCTCCGTAGCCAGGTGTGAAGGAGCAGTAGTGCGTAGTACACGCTTCTTGATTAGACCGGGGTTCGAGCCCGTCACCACCAAATACGGAGGATGCAGAAAGGTCAGGGAATCACCACCGCATATCCCGGAGCAATATGGCCTTAGTTGCTAATGCTCCTAAAAACCAAAACAACAAACAAACAACAACATAGTGATATTGGCTGAAGTCCAGTAGAGTGTACACCGGCAGGTACTGAGATGAAAGCAAGGAAGACGGCGATAATTGACAGGTGAAGGCACCTGTCCCTTTTCTGATTGTTTTGTGTCGTCGAGGAGGTGGGGGACTTATCTCAGGTAGGGTGGTTATCCCTCCATCCAGCTGTTTTAAAATGGGAAAAAGAGTTCCTGATTTAAAAACACCCTGGGCATATCAACCTAGGAGGACAGTGGGCAGGTAAAGCAGTGGCATCTGCCAATCACTGCTTTGTTCCTCTATGTTTGTCGAAATATGGATGTCACAACTTGTCAATCATTGCTTTCCCACTCTTTTGCTTGCCTCCATGTTGGAGGGTGTGCACCGTTCTGTATGTTTTACCGTGAAATTTATTCGACCTTGAGAATGCCGCGCACTACAAATGCACAGGTAAATAATTACAAAGGTATTTTTCCTGATTATATATCGACCAGTGCGTTTCGACAGGTGTGTATTTTACGAAGAAAAGATTTGACTTACTCTGTATACCTCTACAGTTTATGTAGAAAAGCGTGCGCGGGGATGGGCGAGCAGGGGGCGAAGTCCCTTAGCGTATATATTAATTTATACAGGGTATATCTTATCCACTAAATGACCACCGTGCGCCTGAATACAAGTGTGCAAACGCCTCATCATAAACCTCCTCACCTGCTCAAAAGTTCCGGGTGTTTATCGGATTTGTTGCTCTGGTGCTGATGGGTCTACCACTATCTGAAACTCATTTTCTAAATGAACAGTTTCCTCAAGGCGTTCATTTATTCTCTAAAAGGTTCTTCTTTTAGAGAATAAATTTATTTTCTGAAAAATTCTTATTTGGCACAGAACAATTACGCATACAGACGTCTGCCTAATCGTATCATTCTGTGACTATTAGGCAGACATCTGTACGCCTAATCTTGTTCCTAAGACGTCTTGCCTTGGCTGCATTGCATCTAGCAAGTCCATATATGAGATGCATGTCTTCCATCTCTCGATTTGAATAAGCCTCCATTATCACAGAAAATGCACAATATCAAAATGTTAATAAAAAGCTCCAAATTTAGTGTCCTTGTCAGTAGAAATAACTTGATCGTTCAAAGAACACCACTGGATCTTGTTTACGTAACTCAGCAAGGCCCTCTATGAGATATCGAGCATTGTTTGTAAACAGTTGGAGGCAGCTATACTAAATCCGTTTGTGACAAGAATTGCTGGAACACAAAAAATGGCTTGTAACTCGGAAACAAGGCGAAATCAGACCTGCGTTTACTTGAAATGTTTTAGATCCTAAATCCATCCTTGTAGTGGGTCTCATATCTTATGATACTCCGTAATAACTGCTGTATATGGCGTAAATTTTACCGTATGGATAGAAACCACGTAACGTCCTTTCCAAATTATAAGTGGGAACTAAATGGTTTTTGATTACTGACAAGAAGATGGTATAGAACTACTTGTTGAAAGCAAGGGTAAATAATAATGCATCTGAGGCTGATGGGATCTATCCAGTTGTAGTAAAAGAAGCTGCAAAAGAGATAAGCAAACTTTTAGCCACAATTAGAAGCTCATCGTTAGAATCAGGGAAGCTTTCTATAGATTGGAGATGTGCAAATGTTTCCGCAATTCTCCCTTCTCACGCAGGATCAAAGAGCGAAGTGGGTAATTACAGACATGTAAGCTTGACTTTTACTCAAGGAAATTAAGGGAGTCACTGATTAAATAAGTAGTGCAGGACCATCTAGATAGGAATGCAGTTATACGGCAATCGTAGTACGAATTTGTTAAGGAGGGTAACAAGGTCATCCCCTTAACAAATTCATACTGCGATCTGATTGGATACTATAATGCAGGAAAAAAGGGACCGGATGCAAAAAATAGCTTTGATATTATATGCTTATATTTCAGAAAACATTTTGATACTGTTGCACATAAAAACAAAAACTGCTGTAGTTTCAAGCTGCGTGGCATTATAGACAAGAGCGACTGGTATGGACAAAGGGATGCTTGAGTGGGAGAAGACAGCAGTTATCAATAGGCACTGCTCTTCTTGGACGCAGAATCAAAGTGTAGTGTTCAACACTGCGTTCTGGATGCGCACCAGCCAGGTGCGCATCCAGAACGATTTATCTGAGGAATTTACCATCCAAACTGGAGTCCGCCAAGGGGATGTCGCATCCCCGTTGCTTTTCAACATCGTGGTCGACGCCATTATGAGGCAAGCATTCAGAAACAGACGGGGCATACAATATGACAAGGATCACTATGTGACTGACCTGATGTTTGCCGATGATAGTGCTATCTTTGCTGGTAATGACTCTGAAGCCACGGACATCCTCTACGACATTGCCCGCATTGCCCGGCCATACGGTTTGAAGATCAATGCTGATAAGACAAAGGCCCTGACAACAGATGGGTCGCAAGCCACCATCTATCAAGAAGGCGTCCAGATCGAGCAACTGCAGGACTTTAAATACCTTGGGTCGCTGGTTCAGGAGAAGAAATTTGCATCCACCATGGAAATCCACAGCAGAATTGGACAGGCGGCCACTGCGTTCGCCTCGCTCAAATGGTGTCTGTGGAAGAGGACCAACATTTCCTCGAAGAATAAAATCCGACTCTTCCGGACTTTGATCCTGCCCATTCTCCTTTACGGATCAGAAACATGGATTTGTCTCAAGCTAGATTTAAGCAAACTTGAGGTATTCCAAATGCGATGCCTGCGGCAGATTTTGGGCATCTCACTTCGTGACCGCATCACTAATGATACCATCCGCACCAGATGCCAACAGCAACCAACCATTGCCGACCAAATCCAGAAGCGAAGGCTTAGATGGTTTGGCCACGTATGTAGAATGGGCACGAACAGAATACCATCCACACTCCTTTGGAGACAACGACCCACCCAATGGAGCATCCAACGGACCGCGCCTAGGAAAACGTGGGCCAAGCAAGTGGAAAATGACTTGAAGAGCCGACGTCTCGACCTTAACCAGGCCAGGACTGACGCCACGGATCGTAAAGTATGGAAGAACATCACAGAGCAAGTCCGAAACCCTGCGGCACCTACAGCAGCATACTGGTTGCGTGGCCAACCGCCTCCCCCAGCTGCCAGCTAAGGACCAAGAAGAAGAAGAAGAAGAAGAAGAAGAAGAAGTGTTCAACAGTAGTGTTCATAATTAGTGGAGTCTCCCTCAGAGTTCACTGCTGGGCCCTTTGCTGTTGTCGATATTGATGGAGGCATATTAGGCTTAATGTATAAGTTTGCAGAGCAGGTAATACAACAGGTTGCAGAGTGGTTAATGACAGTACTCATGGCACAACAAGATCTAAAAAACTAGGCAGACAGGCTGAGAAGTTTAACATTGCCAATTGAAGTTTAACATTGACAGACTCAAGGTACTGCCTATGGGTAGCAGTAACCTTCCTTCATACGTATTTCCTGAAAATTAGTCTACAAAAGTTCAAGTCTAATGTCAGCAAATATCCTCTTTCGTCTTTCCAACGCAAGCACGGTACTAAGTACTATAGGTTCTAATACCTCTTGTGTTTAGGGTTTTCATAAAAAAAAAAAAAAATCAAGTATTTGGTACTACACTAATCTTAGTAGAGAACGAAAAAGACTTGGGGATAATTATGTACTCAGGTATGAAGCACACAGAATAGTGCAAACGGACTGCTTGAACAGTCCATGGGGTTCATTCAGAGATATACAGGAATTTACCAGTATGGATAAGAAGTTAATAATTCCTCTGTACAAGGCGTCATTTTTGCTACTTTAAGCAGGAAACCTTGCCGCTGTGCTTCCATGAATGGGTGTAGGCTTTCGTTCTGTTATTTATTTCAGAAAATTTCTAATTTTTATTTTAATTTTTGCTTTTGTGGAGGTTAATTTTAGCAACTTGTTAGCATTAGTGGTTGCAGTTTGCGGCTGGCTCTTCAACGTAATGTAATTTAACCTCTGCCCTTCTGGCTGTGGAGGTATGTACAGCAGTAGTGTTTATTTTTCTCGTTGGACAATAAAGACTATAACAGCGTTATACTCTTTATTGTCCAACGAGATTATACTCTTTAATGTCCAACGAGATTATACTCTTTAATTTCGCAAAAATCATTATTTGATTACAGGATGCTTTATTATGAACATTTAATAACCCATTATTCCATGTAAACTTATACTTGAATATAAGCTTGGATTTTGACCATTATAATGGTTAGAAAACGAATTATAATTATAAAAATGGAACTGTTCGCATCTCTTTAAATTCCTTTGAAGCTTTCAAATATTGTCTTTTTCATAATTGTAGAACTGCTCACCTCACTTGAACTATAATTTATTCTTCTCTCCTTCGAGAAATTTCTTTGTTTCTGGTCACGCCAGAAAGAAGGGAAAGTCAGACTGTACTTATGCTTGGCATAAGTATCTTTTACAGTCTGGTTTACAGTTCTGCCAAGCAGGTTTACATGAAGGTACGTATCCTTGTCATAAGTACCTTCATGTAAACCTGTTTGGTAGAGCTGCAAGTATGACTTTGAATACCAAATTTTTAAGGCCTTGAGCAGTTCACCTGTTACTAGATGGTACTCAGCTCATAAGCACAACAAGATTTTGCTAATGCTATTGTATTGTTAAATCTCCTCTGCTGCTGAATTTCATTGAGTTAGTTTTGGGTTAGTATGCGATTTTCGCGTGTGTACTCATACACACAAAACGCCACTGATTCGAAGAAATAAATACACTGCACACAAAATCTGAAAATTTTATCTTTTTTTATCACGTAATATGTGATATATAATATATAATATCATGTTATGATAATAGAGTTTATTATTAGATGTGATAATAGATAAACTCGTCACATATGATAATAGAGTTTAGTATTCGTATTTGTATTGACAAGTAATGCAAGGAAGCAAGCTTATAGAGTATCAGTCAAAATAAACAAAAAAGAAAACTTCCTACATTACCTGTTCATATCATCTAATAATTTGTTCAATTCCTTCTTAAATTTATTAAAATTACCCACTTCCATAACACCAGATGGAATTTTTTTCCCAACAATAAAATGTATTCTGGCCAAAAACAAATTTCCGCATATCTGCCCTAAAATCATCCTTCCTCAATTTAATTTTCTGCCACCTAATGTGTGCTGTTCGAGCAAGAGTAAGGATGAAATCAACATTCGCTTACTCAATTCTTCTTCATTCCGTTATCACAACGGTTATCTTCAACCCAGCATCAAAAAGTCATTCCTTTATTCTTTTTCCCACTCTTCTATCTTCCCAATCTCCATCCACCAGTCCTCTTTTATTCATAGCTTTTCTCAATTTTTTAAATTAAAAAAAAAAAACTTACAATTTACAAATTAAAAGACCTTGCTAGCTTGGCACCGACTGCAGTTGTGCCTTACTGTATATAGGATACTTTGACCTGTGCTTTCCTGAGTGGGTGTAAGCTTCTGCTGAGTTATTAATTTATTTCCGAAAATTTCAATCGAGGCTGAAGTTAATCGATCTTAGACGGATGGAGTAGGGTTGGTTTTCTTCTTGAGTTTTTGCGTACTACCCAGCCCACGCAACATGCAAATTGATCCGTGAGCACCCACTTCTACAGTCGTATATGGATATAAGTTAAACCTGGGAGCAGTTAACATAATATATAGGCGCCTCCGTAGCCAAGTGGGACGGAGCAGCAGTGCGTAGCACACGCTTTTTGATTAGACCGGGGTTCGAGCCCGTCACCACCAAATACGGAGGATGCGGAAAGGTCAGGGAATGACCACCGCATATCCCGGAGCAATATGGCCTTAGTTGCTAATGCTCCTAAAAAAAACCACAATAACATAATATATTATTATCTGTTATTTATTTCTGAATTTTTTAAAGTTTTGCTTGTATGTGTGTGAATTACTTGTAGTTTCCATCTGTCTCTTTAGCTTTTTATAATAGTGCTTTAATTAAAAAAAAAAATCATTATTGGAATTTGCCATTGTTTTCTGTTTGAGGTGGAGCGATTCTTTCTTTTGTTTTCAGTATTAGCGACTAACATCGAAACTAGGAAACGCCGTTGTTTCCAACGTAAAAGTATACAGTACGTTAGTTTCTATTGCCGTATGTATTTTTTAAAAAGAATTTGTTAAAATACTTTTCTCATATCATTAAAAATATTATTCCTCTGGTTTTCAGTATTTCCGCTAGTATAGAACGTTGGTCATCAATCATAAAATATTCTGCTAAGCCGGTTTGTTCTAAAAATTCTATCGACAGATTATTTCTGTTAGTGCAGTGACCATTATCAGAGCTTTGAAACTGCGTTTGAAGTACCGACGCATCTTCAGCAAGCCCATATACCCAATGACTTGTCAGGAATCGATAAAATACGTAGAAGCCATTCCCTCTAATAATATGGATGTGAAGTTGTACCATTCTGTTTTCTCGAAGGAACATAACTGACACTGAACCTCCTTTTCTACAAGAAATGAAATTTGTTTTACCTACGAGTTTCAATCATCTCTGAAGAAATTACATGTTAAGGATATGAATGGAGGTACTAAATGAAGCATAAAAATGAATGGGAAGAACCTTTTTACTTTTGGTTTCGGCTTGAAGATAAACCACTCTCGAAGAAAATGTAGGATTCACTAATAAAAATCACAGTTCCTGCCAATTGTAAAATCTTTGGTTAGTTTTTTCCATAAATATGACTTTAAAGGCATTACATAGGGACCAAATTAAAGTTCACTGAAGAAAGAAATTTTAGGTACACGTTTATAAGTAAAAATTATGATTTATTGGGATATAAATAATATAAACAACAAAAGGAATTTAAATTAACTAAGTAGTCTTCCGTTTGTGATCCGTAATTCAAATTACAAGACGGAAAGAAAAATTCGTTTGAAGAAGTACACTGAGCTATTTTTATAGCAAAACTTTAAATAATAAATTAATTCAAAGATGAATCCCTTCGAGAGTCGAAAACTCAACTTTCTCACCAACTAATACTTAACGCAGCAACCAGAAGTTGTACTAAGCTTCCCAAAACGATATTGAATTTTCTTTGGGGACGAGGTTAAGCCTAAATTTAAATATGGTATCCTACCCTATTGTCCTAAGTTGTGTTAGAGGAAAACACGTAAAATTATTAAATTAGTATTAGTATAACCATATGATGCATGGAAGCCCTAATATTTTGCTGCACTGGCCAAAAAAATTTATTTATTAAATATTAATAGATAAATAATAAAATTAAATAAAATACCTATCTTACTTCCTCCTCACCATCTGACCAGCTGATCTGTGAATTTCTCCAAGCTGTCAGTCTCAACCACCCATGGAGATAACTTACTCCAATAATTAAAAACTCGCTTCCTAAAAAAAAAAACTTCCTGCAATCCAGCGTAAACCTCTTCCCTTGTAATTTGCATTTATCGCTCCTAGTTCTGGAATCATTTATAACTCCTCTAAAGTGTATAGTTTTACAGCCCACATATTCAATATATATATATTTTTTCATATTAACGCCCTTTTGTCGGTCTCACCAGAAACGTTTGCCAGTCTTTGGACCCTTTCAAGAAGCTGGATGTTTTTTTTTTTTTTTTTTTTTTTTTCAAATAAAGTCTCCATACTCGGACACGGTGTTCCAAATGCAGTCTTACAATTGCCTTATTCAGTGGTATTATGATCTCCCTATCTCTTACAGGCAGATGTACAATAAGTCATCAATAGAACAACATGGCCTTCCTTGCCGCCTGTCTATTCTTCTCGGGGAACGTCATATGTGACCGTATCTTAACTCCCAAATCTTTCTTCCTCTACTGTTTTTAGAGTATAAGTTATTAAAGTGCATAAGTTATGTTGGGGTTGTTATTCACCACATGTAAGACCTACAACTGAGTCAAATCTCTAATTATTTGACCAAACCAAATAATACGCAAATTTTATCAAAAAATGAATTGTGTTTATTTAACTACTAACTACTAAGTTTAATACTCAAGTTCACTAGACATGCAAGTTCATTGCATCAGTTCTGTATGGTAAATCACCGAAGTTAGTGAAATAGCATCGTTTTCATTACATGTCATATTGCAAAAATTTTATTTTAGCCCAAAATTTTGTTTTAGCATTCAAATTCATTTAATAAAACTCAAATTAACATTTCTAACCAATTTTTAATTCAAAGTGAAATTAGCTAAAAAAATTACCAAAAATCGTATAAATTCTGAAAGGAATATTGTAAATTTCGAAATTATTTATATTTAAAATTGATCAGTCAAATATGGTGTGACTGTCTGTCATATATTAGGATCACCTAAGAATTATCTTATCTGCCACGTGTATTATGTCCATAAGTTTGGTGGTTCTCTGGTCGATTTGCTTTTTTTGCCGGACGAAAAACTTGAGTTTCTGATTTTGGGGGGGGGGGGGTGATTTACTATCGACGCGCCTAGATCGACTAACCTAACCGCAGAGTGAAAAACGTCCATAAAAGTTCCATTCTTCAATGGCAGTGATTATAACCACTGTGCAAGCCGTGCACGCTAATATGGAGTGACCATATAAATCTAACAGTTATACACACACTGAGGCGCCTCCGTAGCCAGGTGGGAAGGAGCAGCAGCAGCAGTGCGCAGCACACGCTTCTTGATTAGACCGGGGTTCGAGCCTGTCACCACCACATACGGAGGATGCGGAAAGGTCAGGAAATGACCACCGCATATCCCGGAGCAATATGGCCTTAGTTGCTAATGCTCCTAAAAAACTAAACAACAACAACACACTGAGTTAGTTTTGCATTAGCAATCCCCTCCCTTTGTTTTTTTTAGAATGGACTGGTTTGTGAAGCTGGTGAAGGATCAAAGTCAGGAACGGCTGTCATAAGATAGTATGTTCGCACACGGTTTGGTGATCATATTTGAGTGTCTGCTTCGGCTTCGAGATCATTCCTGCTTCGAACGTGGAATGATTGTGAGGAGAAGACGTGCAGGTGCCAGTATTTCGACAATAGCCAAAACGGTTACGTGCTTCACTCATGTCGTGACACGAGTTTACCTTGACTGGCTCAACAACGGTCGAACAACCAGCCAAAGGTCACACGTGGATATCACGTGTGGTCGACGCCCGTGGTGATGAGCAACTCATTTTTCATGTGTCCGACCCGGCTAACCACCCAGTGAAACGTAGGAATACAAGACCACTGTCCACATGGGCAATATGAGCCGGACGTTAGCTCGTATTCGCTGCGGCAGTCGACGGCCATCACAGGTACCCATGCTCACTGCGAGATATAAGAAAATTCCCTCGCATGGGAACATCAGCCCTAACATGTAAAAATCTTGTGGTCTGGCCTGACGAATCCTATTTCCAACTCTATCGTGCTGATGGGCGTATCGACATTTGGAGAAAGCAATACGAGGCCATGACACCTGGATGTACTGTTGGTGTTTGGCAGTCTGGCGGAAATAGTGTTATGGTTTGGGGCTATTTTCGTGGCAGCATACCGTGGGTCCTGTGATCACCGTTAATCAACGGCTTGATGGGAACGTCTAATTTTCTAACGTCGCTGACTAAGTACGCTCTTTCATGGTGACAGTGTATCCAGACAACGCGCCATACCACAAACAAGGCCCGGCAGGTTGCTAACTAATTTCAGGAACATGACAGTGAATTCCTCTTTCTTCCATGGCCACCAACTCACCGATTTCAACCCAATTGAGCATTGACCATCCACCTCACAATGTGTGGCCATTGCTGGACACCAAGTGCACCGTATGAGTAGCACTCCCACAAGACACCGTGCAACACATCCATCCATGCCAACACGGGCTGTATTATGGCCAAAATGTAGCCCACGAGGTATTAGGCAGGTGTTGATAATGCAAAGCTAACTAAGTACAAAATGTCCTTTTATATGTTTTTTTTTATTTTATTGTTGTATTCGTATTATTGATAATATATGATTGAATCTTTTTCTCCTTTTCTGTGCATAGTAAATGGATTTACTGTGTATACTTGACTAAAGTAAATAAAATAGATTATAGTAAGTTTCTATCTAATAAAAATGATAAGGCTCAACTTACAAAAGATAAAAGTGAAGCTCTGTCAATCAGATCGAATGGTGTAGGGAACAGATCCGACTAGGAGGTTGTAGTTTTCTTACCCTAGTTATGTCCGCGCTTTATGTATTTATTTCCATTTTTATTAATAGAAAAAAAAAAGAAGATACAAGGGAATGACTTACTTTAATTTATCATAAATAATCTTAAGAATTAGCTTCGAAATGTATATGTGGCACTATATAGTATAATCTTTACTATTGATATCTGTATAATTTTTAAATATTACAGTTATATATTATCAATTGTATTATGTATATAATCACAGGTTTTGGCTTCTGGCTGTCTTGTGCATTAACAAAAAATTGATTGCAAATATGAAATTCTACGACTGTCCGTTAGAAGTCGCTAAGCTCAACGCCTCGATCCATATACTGCATTTTTAATGTACTATCTTTGATGTGTATGCTGTTGCTTTTATGCCTGTTTTTGACATGTGAATGGTGGGCGTATTTCATTTTTCAAATATCCCATGGGGTACCTTGAATACTTTTCGTAAGATGCATAGGGTATTAGGCTGTTTCAGCTAATACCGTTGGTGAATAAGGAAACAAAAGTTGCATTAAGTGCAATTTAAAAAAAATTCCTTTTTGTGGTATAATTGCAAATAATTTATAAATTGTTACCTATAATTGACAATTTATTTATATGTAATCAAATATAATGAATTCAAAATACTCCTATAAAAACACGAGTATTGTATGAACACGCCGGTGTCAGACAGTGAAAGAATCTACAGGATTGCCGCAGAAGGTAGTCCTACATAGTGTTTAGATTGCAATAAATGAACGCCTAAATCACATTTTATATTTCATCAGGAAACGCTGATAAAAAGCATTTATAGCTTTCTGACACATATCTAAGTGTATGGTATCCGATTCTGAGAAAATGATATTGAGAAATGGTATGGGACATTGTATTGCACATTTTTTATTTAAGAGAGATGCAACCATTAATCACAAACCAGAGACACCAAAATTGGGAGACTATCTATGTGATCCGTATTGCAAACCCATCTTTCATGCAGATTTAGCCCAAGGTGCCAAGTGATTTTGTGCTCAATTGCCTTTGACAGTGAATTTGCTCTCTCGAAGAAATGAAATCTTTTTCTTGTTTACAGCGGTACACTAATACGCAGCTAAATAATCTCCAGTATAGAAATCATTTAATAACTCAGGAGGAAAAGTAACCTTTTTTCTTTCATTCTGTTTTTATTTTATTACTAACCCAGTACCTTCGTCACAAGGTGGCACTGCTGCTACCCCCACGTGGCAGGGCCGATATCCTGGAGGGGAGGGACCTCTCCCATCCAAGGCGAATTGGAGCAAACAGTTCCCAAAACCCAGAAATCCACTGGGTACACAGAGCAAAAACAATTGGAGCCTGGTTCTGGCTCAGCAAAACGTCAAAAGAATGACGTAGAGAGATTCCAAATGCAGCAATTCTAATTATCCACTCAACTCAAGAACAGCCGATTGGAAAACTCTTGCCATTTCTAGTGGAGAATTGCATACAAAGCATAAAAGGTACCTCTAAGGCAGTTCGTCGTTTAAGATCAGGAGACTTAGTGGTTGAAGTTGTGACTGCTTGACAATCTGATCAACTACAAAAACTAAAACTTTTTGGTGAAACCTCTGGTACCGTTTCACCACAAGTCAATAGGTATTATCACTGAATGAGGACTCATCAGTCTGTCAGATGAAGAGATAAAACAAGAACTGCGAGATCAAGGAGTCTGCAGTGTAAGATTAATATGTTCAGAGTGAGAACTAACATACTGTGCCAAAGAAGGACGGTATGCCACTTCTCACTTTGAACATATTCCTTACTTTTTGCAATCCCAAACCACTAGCAGTGATTGAAGCAGGTTACCAAGTGGTGTATTAAAGCCTACGTGCCAAACCACTCATGTTACTACAAGTGCCAAAAATTTGGGCATTCGATCTGAAGAGGAACAGCTGCCTCTGGCACATGTGGATCCACTGCGCTCACTAATACTGACTGCACAGCCACAATATCCAATTGTCTTAGTTGCAAAGAAGCGCAACCGGAGTATTCTAAGGAATGTCTCCTTTGGAAACGTGAAAAAAAAATACAGCGATATAAAGCTGAACACACTGTAACCTGCGAAGAGATCAAAAACTCCTTACCAACCCCGAATATAAATAAGCCAATTTATGCCCAAATATCAATTGCTATCCAAACAGGTAGCCATCCCACAAGCGAATCACTTGCTGAGTGGACAAGGTCGTTATTGGCCGCCTTACTAATAAAACCAAACGCTAAGCAAACAAACTAAAGCTGTAAATAGGCTGATTACGGTAAAACCAGTTGCATTCCACATTAGAATGCTACAGCAACGACTATTTCTGATGCAAACCAAATAGACTGCATGGCTTAGAAGATAGTTCACACTAATATGACCAGATTCTAGACGTATTTACTGATGAGGAGATGAATACAGGGATACCATACTTTTTAAAGAATGGGTAAGATAAATTTGAGCAATATAACCCTTCAGCACCTCGAAAACAAATCGAGGGTTCCACTAAATCCAAATAATGCTTACCTTCTTGCAGTGGAACTGTAGAGGCTATCGCAGTGATTGGAATGACATCCGAAATCCCTCGCAATATGATTCTGTCGCCTTCTGCCTATAGCAGGGGTCGGCAACCTTTTTGAGTGAAGAGCCATTTTTGGTCTAATTAAAAAAAAGAGTCCGAAGAGCCGCATTTCAGCTCAAGCTGGGGGTGAGGGGGAGTGTTTTAAGAAATGGAATAGAGTGGGAGGGTGTTTTATTAAAAAAAAATATATTTCGAAATATTATTTATTAATAATATTTCTAATTAATGTGACATTTGCTGCTGAACTTCTTGAGTGTCTCTCTCTACATCAGGGAAGTATGCCGTAATTTTGATCTTTAAGCATGCTGAGAGACTCGCATTGTTTAGAGAGTTTCTTGATATATTTTTTAAATATAGTTTAGGTTCGAAAATATTTGCCCGCAGAACTTCTTCGAACCAAAAACTGAGAAAAGTCCAAACGCAAATATTTTCAAATTTATATACGTGTCCGTTAAACTACACCACGCATCGAACACAATTTGGTCTTGCTTTTTCAACTCATCTATCGGCATCCATTTATGTAGAATTGCAAGGGCAGCCTTCTGCCTCTCTAAATCCTCAATTTAAGTTTCAAGTTTCAAGGCATTTTAGTCTTGCACTCCACATGTCCTTGATATTTAAATCCTTTAACTCTATTTCAAACTTTGCTTCATGTGGGCCAAAAGTTAAAGAGCCGCAGTTACATGCTCAAAGAGCCGCAGGTTGCGAACCTCTGGACTATAGGAAATCGACCCAACTCCACATATAACTGTTTCTTCCGGCACTGCATAATATATCGTCAAGATCATGTTGCACACAATTCGAACAACCTGGCACATGGAGAGGTAGCGTTGATAATCAAATCTCAGATACTCTAGTAACCATTCCCACTAAAAGCAAACCTTGAGGGAGTTGCAGCACGAGTCCAGGTTAACTTTGATTTAACTGCAGTCTTATTGCTCGCTAACCAAAATGTAAGCTGTGCTGACTTAGAAGAATTAGTGGTACAATATCCTCAACCCTACTGCATCTTAGAGGACCTCAGCGGTCATCGTCTGCTATGGAGAAATTAAAACTTGGACAAACGCGGACAGACCATTGAAAATTACTTGGCTGACTCAATCTGATAACCCTCAATAATTGAGCGCACACTGATAGCATCTTCCTACAGAATCTACTTCAGCTATTGATGTCTCTCTATATGCTCATCAACCATATACCCTTTATTTCAATGGGGATTATTAGTAGCAATCCACTGGTTAATGACCATTACCCTGTGATATGCTGCATTGATACCAGGAGCTAGCAGTACTGGAAGAAAAGCGGGTCTAACGAACATCCATAAACTTGGAAGTAGAATATAAATCTAACCAAGTTCTACAGATGGCGGACCAAGCGATTTCCAAAACAATCCACAAAAATATCAGCACGCTCAGAGTTCTGATAGAATGATGAAACCTCTTCACGAAATTCCCAAAATCTGCGAATGTCATCCGCTTTGAACAGACTCTGGAAAAGCAAAACGTATTAGACAGACCAGCAAAAGGGAAGCATGGAGGCTTTTCTTCTTCTCTTCGTCACAAAAACACAAACGATATGGGTCAAAATACAACGAATATACACAGAACACCAACATATCAACCTTCCCATGCTCATTGTCAACGTACATTGACAGGGAGAATGGGAAGGTTGATGTGTTTTTACTTTCCTCAAAAGGATACAACTCGACGCAGTCTAAATTCAACCACATTGTTGGAGATAAAACTATACATTTAACATTACCATAGTTAGGTGCATTATTTCATCTTTGCGCTGTAAAGTCCATAAACATAAACCATACAGATTTTGATCTAAAATATTAGAACACGTCTGCGGTGCACTGTCTTATTGGAAAAAAGGGTTTCGATAATTATCGATTATCGATACAATTTTTTTAAAATTTGTTAATTAAAGCGATCCCAGCCAAACCTATGGCAACCCCGCTGTCAGTTACACATAATTTAGCACTCTAATATACTCCCTCTCCTGTTTTCCCAGTTACAGGGAGGGAAAACCTGACATGACCGAAACGAATATACATATGAAAAAAACTGAAGATAATCAAAATACAAAAAAATGAATATAATCCAAATACAAAAAAATGAATATAATCCAAATACAAAAAAATGAATATAATCCAAATACAAAAAAATAAATATAATGAAATATCAGACAAAGTCCAAACTTCATCGCTAAGAGTTACAATGAAGTTTGGACTAATGTCGATTATATCGGCACTAGTAAGGTAGGGTCGACGAAATCTGCTTCCTTGTTGTAGGGTTTTAGGTGCATCATCGACTATAGGCATATTGCACCGTACATATTACATCTGTAAAGTGCGTGTGTTTTCTGTGATCGATTTGTGTATTTGCTAGAAAAACCCGAGTTTCCGGAAGGGAAAAACAGTGCCACTCTTGCTGAGACTGACTAATTCAGCCACATTGTAAAAAAGGCTCATAAAATTTCCTGCGTCATTAATGGGATTTGAATTCAGGTATTTTCCATCTGGCTTGGGGAGGATTGTGAATATATCAACTGTAATACTCTCGAGAGCTTCCATGTTGCAGCATTTAATATCTACCTTGTCCGCCAGGTGCATTGCTCTAACACAGTATTCCAAGTTTCCAACTAATCGTTGCCGAAAAAGTAACCATTATGACCATCACCAGATTCACCTTTGACGATGTGACGGCAGGTAGTATCCCAGTAAAGGCTGCTATGCCGGTTAACACTGTTGTTCAAATCCAAGACTGCATTATCACGGTAAAAGGAAGCATTTAATCTTAGAGGCCAATTACTATCTGACTGTGAGAAAACCCATTTACAGAAGTGGTATGTTCGATTGGGGTTGTCTTCGTTTAGTGCGTGTGTACAAGGAAGCCTTGTCGCGGAGATATACTGTTATTTGTAAGGTGCGATTTGCAGTTTATTTCGGGTTCAGTTTGTTTAGCGACTTTATGTATAGACGATTTTCCAGGATTCTTCCTATTCTCAAAAGCGCAATATTCCAGAACTTTCGAGAATTCCAGAACTTCCAGAGCTAGTATTCTAGCTGTTCCCAAAAAGACCCTTTATCTATCTATCTATCTATCTATATAAATTAAAATAAATTTTATTTTAGTCTATTTTACGTAAAATTTGGTGAAATATGCATATTTGCTGCCACTGATGTTTTCATTACTAATTTTTATTTTTATTTATTTATTTTTTTTTCATTTTAATTTATATATATAATGTAACAAATGAAGTTTAAAATGTAGCATTTTCTGGCTCACCATAAAGTGCAGTAAACCAAGATACTCCTTTTAATGTTACTTCAGATTAAACTTCATCCTTAACGATCGAAACAGTTCTTAATCTAAAAAAAAAAAAAAAACAAAGATTTATTATTCATTGTATTGTTAAAGTATCTGGGCACTCCTGAGATTTTGTAAAAATTAACTATATCCGCTACTCACGTGTTATCAGTAGGTATAAGAGCAACTCCATGCATACTACACTTAAGCAGGTCGACATCTTAAAAGTACTCGTTCATGGGTCGAATACCATTGCAACAAAACTGCAACGCCTTGGATCAACGGTGGCTGACGTAAATACCAGTTGGAAACGTCACGGTGTTACTAAAGCTGGGAAGCGTTTAAGCAGACCGCAAAATTTATGGAAAGAGGGCGCTCAGAAGAGTGTTACATAGATTCCGTCGGTCTTCACTGAATGTCGTCAAGCGAAGATCAGAGAGGTCATTGGCTTCTAACTGATAATAACTAACTGATATTAGAAAGACTATGGATTTTACTTAAGAGCTGCTGCACATAGCAGAATGTCGACTTTCCTTGCGCACAACCCATCTTGGTTCTTTGGAACGTTAGGCAGCTGTATTGTGGAGTTACAAATCACAAGCTTTTTCTATCTGATGGTCGTGTTTAGACCTTATGAATGCACGGAGAACGTTAGTAACTAGCTTGTTCCTTCCAAAGTGGGGAGTTGGGAAGACACCCTACTATCATTGTCTTGGGTTGTTTCTCGTTGTTTGGATTTGGACCGTTGGTCTTCGTGGAATAATGAGTACCATGCAGTTCATTAATATTTTGGCAATTCCGTTCTACTACATTGCGACAGCAGTATGGGAAGATCCTGTTTCTCTTTCGCATGAGTGCACGATGTTGGCGAGCATGTTGATCGCTATTCCATGTTGCATCATCGAATAGAGCAAGGAGAGATTATGAACGATAACTTAAATGAGCCCTTGGCATGTACGAGTCTGAATAGTTTTTTTCCATCGGTCAAACAGTGCAGAGCGAACCTAGCTGAGATCTTTCTTTTGTCAGAATTGCACGTATTCTTTCTCTCTTGATGTGAAATTGTTCTTCCATCATTTGGCAGTAACACATAATTAGTGTGTCAGTTTTTCTAACCGTTTCTGCGATCTCAGAGTGTATGTTCTTATGACCATCCCTAAAACTAAAACCACGCAGGCAAGAGAGAGACAGAACCGTTACTAATATACTTATATACTAGTTTTACCAATTTGTAGATTTTAGTCGCTTTTTCCCAACTTGAAAAAATATTTATATTCGCTTCTTTTTTTTTCACAAGCAAATTTGTAATTTAAATACGTGAGAATGACTTATGATACGCAAATAACCTGACCGTGCACAGGTAAGTTGTCCCTTTGATAAACTTTCACTTCGCATACCCTCATGGTACTTTGACATGCTCGCAATGAAATCAATCCCGAACTTAATGTGGATCAGAACTTACAGTGGCGGACAAAAAACCTGCATCACCTTAAAAAAAGTAACATTTGTAGAGAAACGTATAAGATATTATTTAATGACAGTCATTTTGTTTGCAGCAATGCAAAGGTATTGCGTCAGATAACACTTCTATTGCATCAGGCAATAATTGCAAGGTATTGCATCAGCCGTTTCTATAAATACGGCGTTGGAAGGGTATACACGCTCATTACTATCCTGTTTTGCGAAGGTGTAAGCATGGCTCCATATGTTCAGTTGACACCAAGAAAAAAAAAAGTGTAGCTATTGCTCTGTCCCAGGAAGAGCTTTCTACGCGTGCTGTCGCTGATAAAATAGGCTCCCACCAATCAACAGTATCCCAGGTGCTGAAATTAAAGTGTGAAACCGATAATGTGAAGAGAAGACCTGGATCAAGCTGTAAGAGAGTGACTACGCCTTCCCACGATCGATATTTGAAACGGCTATGCCTTCGTAATCACCATGCTAGTGCTCCTGATCTAAAACTGGACTTTGAGATGGCTTCTGATGTTGAAACATGTGCACGAACTATCCAAAGACGGCTTTTGGAATGTGGTCTGCATGCTTATCGGGCAAAGAAGAAGCCTTTATTGACCCAACAAATGAGGAAGAAGCGACTTGCTTGGGCTAAAACGCATGTTTCATGGGCAAAAGAGCAATGTGACACCGTCATCTTTTCTGACGAATCGAAATTCAACCTTTATGTGTAGACATGTATAGTATCTTATGTAGGACGGCACCTGAACGAAAGTTCAACTTTTTTTTTTTTTTTTTTATGAAAACCCCAAACACAAAAGGTATCAAAACCCATAGTACTTAGTACCATGCATGGATTGAAAGAGAAGTATGGGAGGAGGGGGATGCCGGAAACTTTGCTCTAGAGACTAAACATGGGTTTCACCACTTCAAGCCTCCAATAAGCAAAGTGGTGGTATTTCACCGGTTGATGAAAGTCATCTACCACCTGAGGCTCCGCCTTTGTACGCTGCGATGATTACAGAAAGCACTGTAAAAGGCCAGAAATGTGTGTAATATGTTTGTGCGGCGTTGTGTTGTTTAGTTGTTTCTGGCCGTTTTGTCACCAGGCAGGCGATCACCTGGAAAGCCTGCCCAGTGTCCGTCTACACCACGGAGAGCTAGGCCACAACTACGCATGAACTCTGGTCAACCTCAACAGTCACGCACTGAATGTCCAAAGCGAGTTTGTAATCATTCAAAAGAACCTCCGTGCCGGCAACAGCGCGCACACACACACTTCCAGGATACAGGACAGCAGAAGACGAAGAAATGAAGAAGAAAATAGCATAAAGTAAAAAAAAAAAAAAAAAAAATTAAATTAAAAGTAAATGTCTTTATCAAGTGCTGCCCAAAGTGTTCCAAAAGGAGAAAAGGTGTACAGTCAAACAGTAGTAGTAATGCCATCCAAAAACGAGATCTGCAAGGCAGGAACAAGTTCTGGAATCTAGATATAAATCTGTTCTGTTAATTTATAGTGGTATCAGAAGTCACTGGTTGGTGATATCACTGAGCAGATTTAGTTGTAAAGAGTCTTGATAAAGGATGGGCCAGAAAAGTGCAGCATCTGTTAAAACTTTTGCGTCTTCTTGAAAACTAAAATAATTTTGTATATGACGTCATAAGGACGACAGAAGAGGCAACAGGCTGAACTGTGATTTATGGTCTGTTTTCAGTTTGATTTCTTGAATTAACATTGAGATTGAAAGTCTTCTTGCGATTAAAAGGAGCATTGCAGAAAGTTTGAAGGGCCTGGAAATTGTTGATAGATATGAGTATCTCCTCATATCCAGGAGAAAAGTTTGGAACTGTTGCCTTAAGAGCCAATCTTAGGTCCTCGTAAATGGAGCATTCAAAAAGGACGTGAGAAGTGTCTTCCGGTAGCCCACATCGACAGGAAACCGTATTAGAAAGTCTGAATTGGTAAAGTTTTGCGTTTGTATGTAGGAAGTAAACAGTGATGGTGAAAACCATTTTCTGGTGGATCACGAAAGTCAGAAACGATTTTTTTTTTGTAATGGCTCCTTTTTCGCTAGAATTCCATCTATTCTGACAGGTGTTGACCAACAAATTCCAGCATCGGGTTCATTCAGTTTTGGGATCAGCCTGAGGGTTAAAAATGATTCCCTGATATTCCGCAGAAATGCCTCTGCGGATGTAAAAGAAAAGTCCTCTAAACACAACATGCAGGTCAAGTAGTATAGTGCCTGCAAGAGTTTGTAGAGCTGGAGTTGATCCTGGCGGCAAACGTGAAGTAGGCCAAGGAGAAAACAACGTTGAATAGTGGATAACTTGGTCTGTACAGTTTTGAGTGCAGTACGTCTAAACCATAGACTGGCAGCATAGGTTGTAATTGGGATTATGGTAGCATTATAAAATAGATGTAGCGTTTTGGTGTTCAATCCCTAGTGTTGTCTGGTAATTCGGAGCAGCATTGCGGAAAAGCTCTTAACTTTGACGGACAGGTGTTGAATATGTGCAGTAAAGGAAAAGCGGTCGTTGATGATGACTCCTAAAAATTTGGTTCTTCGGACAAGTGGAAGTGATTTCTTGTCAAGTTTTACAACTAGTGTTCGGCCATAGTCTAATTTGTGTTTAAAAACCATAATCTTCGATTTGGTTGGGAATCATTTCAATTTGTTCTTAGAGGACCAGGACGATAGTTCAAGGAGTACTTTATTGGCATAGAGTTCTAAATTAGATCTTGAGTTTCCATTCACCAAAATGACAAGATCATCTGCGTATGCCAATTCTTGCACATTTTGAAATTTAGTCGTCCTAAGCAGCCAGTCATCAAAAACCAGGTTCCAAATCAAGGGACCCAAAACTGATCCTTGGGGACAACCACGGGAGACAAATCTGTGAATCTTCGTGCTTTTAGTGGTGACAGTGCGATCGGCCAAGTAATTTCTAAAAAGTTTATAAAGCTGAAGATAGCAATGATTGGAACGAAGTCTACTGAGGGCGCTCTCCCACCATAAGATATCAAAAGCGCCCTCAAAGTCGATAAAAATCGCCATTACGTACTTGGAAGTGGAGCTATCAATAAGATGGTGAAGTTCTAATAAAGGCATCTTCGCATCCAAGCCATTGCCTAAAACCGTATTGAAGAGAGGATGTGGAGCTTGTAGCTCCCTGCAGTGTGGTTATTTTATTAGCGATTAGTCTCTTTAACACTTTTCCAAGATCATGTGTATATGTAAGGGCGGCACCTAGAACCTTTGTTCAACTCCGCCTCGTATCTCTGTGAAGAAATGTATCACTACAAATGGGCCAGATATGTGTGTGTGACGTAGGTTTGTGTATTATGTGTGTGTTCTGTTGTTGTGTCTGGCCGCTTGGCTACCCAGAAGCATCAGTCACCTGGACAGATGATTCTGGGTAAACGTCCACACCACGGGAAGGTGGACCAGTCCCAGTAAAACACGTACCGTCTTGAAAGAGACTCTGACCCACCTGGTGTTGTCAGCAGGTGGGCCAGGAACCCCTGGGCGGCCCATTCCAGAGGGAAGAGAGGAGGGGAAAAAAAAACTACCCGGGGTGCAGGTTGTAAAATAAAAATAAAAAATCAATTCATAAAAAAAAAAATAAATAAATAAAAATTAAAATTAAAATTAATATTAAAGAAATAATAATAATAATAAAATAAAAAATAATAAAATAAATAATAAATAAAACAGAATAAAAAAATAATAATAATTAAAAAGCTAGTGGTGCATGCAGGTAATATATTATAATAATAAAGTAATATATTTATATATGAAAAATAAATAAAATAAAATAAAAATTGATAGTATGGCAAATTTAGCAAAAAAAAAAAAAAAAAACTAAAAAAAAAATGATAATAATGATATATAATAATAAAATAATAAAAATAAATAAAATAAACAATAAAAAAATATATATAAAAAATTGAATTTAGCCTTCCCCTTCACAAGTGTGAAATCTAGGCTCTAGAATTGTTTGTCTGGTTTTGGTTGGCATTCGCATACAAGGTCTTTCGCCGGGTAAAAATGCCAGATGCAAAGGCCTTCAGGGAGGAAAGATTGTCTGGAGTCTGGAATTAGTTGATCCACATTGTGTGGGGAGAAGTTCAGAATGTCTCTCCGAAGTTGATCTCTGAGATCCTCGTACAAGTCACAGTCAAAAAGAAGGTGGTACCAGTTTTCCTTGCCCCCACAAAAGCATAGGTTGGTAGCGAGAAGCCCCAGTTGGTACAGCTTTTCATTCAGGGAGCCGTAGCTGGTCACCAAGAAGGACGTTTCAAGGCTGAGAGAGAACCAGGATCTTGCAGTTTTGGTCATCGCAAACTTTACCTCGGGGAGGAATCTTTTGGTTACTGTGCCTTGTGGCGACGTATTCCACCTGGTTTGTCAGATATTGACCAATTCACTGTAACATCTTGTTTTTTCACACTTATCATCTGCAGTGAGATTAAGCTCAATATCCAGAATACAGGTTGGTATTTCAATGGCTCGGATGGGAAGCGATATGTCAGAAGACGAAAATTGGAGGCATACCATCCTGACTGCATAACACCGACTGTAAAGCTCCCAGCCGTTCAGATGATCTGGGGATGCATAACAAGCAAAGGGGTGGGGCGAATTAAGTTTATTAACGGAACGGTGAATGCAGAAACTTACACTGCTATCTTAGAGGAGCTCCTGAAACCCGTTATTAGGGATCACCACACAGACATCCAAAACTGCATTTTTCAACAGGACTCAGCACCTTGCCACACAGCAAAATTGGTAAGTTTGTGCTATTTTGATGTAATGATGAGTTTGTCTTCTTGTCTCACAAGGCTTAAAACATACTAATGTTTTTCTCCCTTAAGGTGCAGTCATACCTCAGAAATGCTGGCATTACAGTGTTGAACTGGCCGGGCAACAGTGCAGATTTGAACCCTATTGAAAATTTCTGGTACATAATGTCATCAAAAATTGCTCAAAAGAAGCCAAC
Organism: Mastigoproctus giganteus; assembly: GCF_048544385.1. Classification (NCBI taxonomy): domain Eukaryota; kingdom Metazoa; phylum Arthropoda; class Arachnida; order Uropygi; family Thelyphonidae; genus Mastigoproctus; species Mastigoproctus giganteus. The sequence goes on along the minus strand of NC_143581.1, from coordinate 156,510,054 downwards.
AAGTGAGATTCAGCTGCGGGAGAGCATTGTAAGGGTGTGATACCACGAAACTGGGCAAACATACAAAGGGCACTAGGAAAGTTTTGCAATACAGCTTTGTTTATTTAATTTTTTCAAAGTAATTTCCTCTACATTCAATACCCCTCTCCATCCTCCAAAACCAATCTTTAAACTAGTTCTGCCAAGTTTCACTAGGGAGTAAAGCACACTCGTTGTCCCAAGCCCATAGAAGGTCCTCATCACTGGAAAACCGCCTCCCTTTTAGCTTCATTTTCACATGCGGGAACAGTGCAAAGTCGCAGGGAGCAAGGTCTGGACCGTAGGGAGGGTGCTCGAGAAGTTTCAGTCCTGTCGTGGTCAAATATTCGGTGAAGGCTTTGGCGCGGTGAGCTGGAGCATTATCGTGATGGAGGTACCAGGTGTCCATTCTTGACTTTGGCCGCAGGTTCTTCATAGATCCAATGACTTTAGGCAGGCATTGTTCAGTATACCACTTAGCTGTGACTGTCTTCTGCGTGTTCAAAACGACACGTTCCACAATTCCACTCGATTTGAAAAATACAGCTATCATTTTCTTCTTTACAGATCGGGATTTTCTGACAATTACGGGTGTGTCGTCATCATCAAAGACCCAAACTTTGTTTTGAGCCTTGGTCGGCAGATCGTAATAGTACAGCCAAGTCTCGTCACCTGTCACGATGTTGTTCACATACCGAGATTGTCCCTTATCAAACTTTTTTAACATCTCCCGGCACCAAGTCACACGTCGTGTCATCTGCTCTTCAGTCAGTTGATGCGGCACCCAGAGAGAACAAAGTTTCTTCACGTGCAAATGATCTTGCAGAATCGAACGAATTGCTGGTGCATTTAGGCCCAAAGTATCCTCTATCTGTTGGTAGGTCACTAGCCTGTTTTCGTCAAGCATATTCCTCAGAGCAGTAACGTTTTCCTCCGTAACTGACGTTCGTGGCCTTCCCGGCCTCTCAGAATCCTCCAGAGTGAAATTTCCCCTTTGGAATTCTCTATACCACCTGAATATCGTTGTACGATGTGGACAATCATCATCTAGTGCAAGAGTCATTTCTTCTAAGCACTGGTCTATGGTTAAACCACGCACGAAATTATACTGCAAAACTGTCCTTATCTCATTTCGTGACCACGATGCCATCGTAAGCACTTTATACTCTCACTACTAATGAATAATTGAGCCCATCGACTTGGCGCGGCGGCTACTATGCACGTATGAACATGTCTCAACATGCAGCAACAAGCAGCTTCCTGTGATTCATTGTTGCGTCATATTGCAAAACTTTCCTAGTACCCTTTGTATATCCAGAAGTTGATTTACTCTATGCCAGATCGTTTCAAGGCTGTGATTTCAGCTCGTGGAGGAACAACAAAATATTGAGGACTTAATTTGCTGATTTACAGTACATAATACTATTACGCTAACTTGTCATTTCAGTTTGTACACATAAATGCAATAAAATGTATGTTGTCATAATTGTCATTTGCATGATTTCTCATATTTCCATTAATTACGCATTTAACCATCTGGGAAGATTTTTATGGCAATTACGTATATCAGGTGGAGTCTTTTTATTGGATTTCATTCACGGAGATATATATCCCATCTAACAAATGCATTTCGAGCGAATATTTCTGCAACCCACAGTGCAGCGAAAAACACATTATTTGCAAAATTCACAAGTGATGCAGTTTTTTTTGTCGGTCACTGTGTGTGTGTGTATATATATAAAAACATATATATATATATATATATATGTTTTTCTCACGTTGCGTTGCATCTGTTCCACTGTTGTTCTTTAAATAATTAACAATGTAGTTTAAAATTTGCCAATATCTTAAGATTAAAATGAAAAGAAAAAAAACTAGATTATTACGTAAAGCTTGTATAATAATGTTTACATTAAAATATGAATTTTTGATTTATAGAGTTATTTTGTAGCATGACGTACACGTTAAAATAAACTGTAGTTTGGTAATTGATGTGTTGTTTTTTTTTTTTTTTTTTTCATTTAAGATTACAAAAGACTTGTTCAGCTATGGGTGAAATGATTTATTGTCTGTGTCATTTCCACATGAACGTCATGCACCGACTCCTTGATAAGAATGCCAAAATGTATTGAATGATTATTGGAAAAGTATCTGTGAGGAATGTTACGGACGTGGAAATCGAAAATCATTCTGAATTAAATGAAATGATAGGACCAGTGCAATATGCTAGGTGTAGTACACATGGAGAATATTAAGAACACAGAACAGAACACCGTTAAATAAACCATATGGGATCCGTTTTAGAGGCATCTTCCTTAATCGAAAGAACGTCCATTTTTCAGGTAAGAAATAAACGAAAATGCAAATTCGAATAATTGAGTGCTGTTCGAGATAGAAAGTGACGTATAAATTTAACTGAGGTAGATGAGTATTTTTATTGTCGTTAGAGGCCTAGGCACTGTTTCCCAGCCTGTGGTCTGCGAGACTTTACAATAAAACTGAACTTTTCGGCGGTAGGCAACGGTCCTATTAACAATGCTGGGATATACAGGTATGCTTATAACAATCAAACGTGTACTACATAACTAACTTATAAGATATATGTTAAGTATGAGTACACCGTATCATTGTATTTAAAAATAGTTATTAATATATTCGCATGTACTGGTTAATATTTTTTGTGGTCTTTGGCCTCTGCCTCAAATAAAAGTGGTCCGCATCTAAAAAAAAAAAAAAAACGCAAGTTGGGAAACACTGCCTTACATAAACAAATAGTCTGTCAGCACGATGGCCCGACTGGTACTACCAGTAATAGTGAATATTAGTACTAAGTAGGTGTTCAATGATAATGTCCCTATGACGGTTTAGATAATAAATAAACAATTCAAGGAAATTCAATTCTCTCGAAGACTGAATAACACAAGTGATGAAGAAGCACTTCTTCAATATAGTTAAAAAATTCTTTTACTCGTGTGGGTTATGCTGTCTGCATATATTAATTTCAAAGAAAAAATAAAGTAGCTAGAGCGGTGCTGAGTACACTTTATCATTCTATTAAAGCATTTTTGCTGCCGTAGCCTAGTGGTCAGGCGCGCGGGTGCATAAGTACACGTGCCTTGAGTGACCGGGGATTCAAGCCCGTGACTGCTGAATACGGTGCTGTTTCATGTATTCTCTCTATCTTGTGAACTCCTCTGACCGTTTGGTCGTCCTCGAGTATAAACAGAAATTTATTTATTTTATTTAGCAGAACCATTATTAATTCCTTAGACAGCTTTCACTACTGTAGTCTGATAACACTATTATTAATGGCTATGTATCTTTATCATTCTAGTCTAATAACCAATAATAACTTTTTTCATTAAATCAGAAAGAGCAGCGAGAGAGGTATTTCTGGATAATAAGGAAATAAGAAAGTTATTGCTGCTGATAATTATCTGCAGATATGCGAGTGTCTACTGAAAAGAATAATCTTATTAATATTATAATTACCCTATGTTCCTATTATTACAAGACGTGCAATCCCAGCAGTCATTATTTAAAGATTTACGATACCCTACTTTTTGGAAGGGTTTTCATGAACATGCCTCGAAACCAAGTAAAATATATAAGAGACGTTGTTGGATACCACAGAACAATCATCAAGTTATTAAATAAGTAAAACTAAGTAAAGCAGTTTTAAAATATATTTAAAAAAAATGAAGCTTTATATAACGACACCCCCCCCCCCCTGGGAATGAGAAAAAAATATCGTTATATCGGAAGGGTGTTATGTTGATTGTTCATAAAATAGCATTAGGTTAATGAGAAATTGGCCGGGACCAACCACATTGGACGTTATAATGTGTAGGATGTTAAAAAGAGGGTTGCTATAAAGAGCTTCGACTGTATTAAAATCGTTTCCAGTGGCAGAGGGAGGCTTTTGTTGTTTATCCATTGATTGATGCCGACTAAAGTCATTTCGTTTCTTTCGGCCTTGGCCAAAGAAAAGCACAAATAATAAATAATAAAATAAGAAATTCCACCGTCAGTATGCTCAAATCACGTCTGGTGTGAGGCAATTCTTAACTAGTGCCACCACTCCTGGCAAACTGCCAAAAGAGGCCAAGAACTGTACAAAAAGTTTTTAGCTGAACATAGTTTTCCTCTCGAAGCGCTTTGGTAGTAACACATTAAGAAACATCACCTATTAACCTGACGAATTCGAGCATCCATTCTCTATCCGCTCTTCTATTATGTCTTTAGGTCAATCGTAGCCATCCCTTCTTCAGCTCTTTGCAGCGTAGGTCTTCGATTGCAGCCTCTCAGAATCTCAAACTGCATCTGGTATCGCTAACATTTCAGTCTCCCCACAAAGCTCTCGGTGTTTTCCCGTTGCCAAGGCAACGTCCTCTTCCCACCCCCATCTCCACTGGCAACGAAGGAGAGGCTACCGAATAACGTAGTAATGTCAGATACAGCAGCCGGCGCTACGACCCTACAGTTCTGCTCCCAAGTAACGACCTCCAACAGCGAAGAGCGCGGCCATGATGGCAGCCATACTCTAACTCTGGCGTTCTTCCAGTTTTTCATCGCCTGCATACGTCGAGAGGTTTCGCTACTGCACGTTTACCATCGCCAGCAGGTGAGTTGGCAAATGTTCAAATTTGGCGACGTAAACAGCTTTGTTAGAGTTCGCAAAGGAGAGTGAAAAGAAAGAGAGAGAGGGCGAGAAAAAATACTCTAGAGTGGCATTAGCAGAAAGTTCAAGAATGTGCTTTGTGTCATTAAGAGAACAAAAAAGTGCGATAAGAAAGAGACAGGTGGTTTTATAGTACAGTGCCAATTAAGGGGTGCTTTACTTCGGATAGGCTTGATGTTATCTTATAAGGTTTAGAGGCGGGGGGGGGGGGGATTTAAAAATACTGAGCTGCAACTGTTGGGTAAGCCATGGTAGCTACTTTTGTGCACACTGTATTGTTCACTCTTTGACCTTTATTTGATTCATAGTTTTGCGCCCAAAGGAAATCTATGTGGGATTCTTGTTAGGTCTAATTTTGGATTAAAAAAAAAGTACAACGAGATTAGTCTAAGAACATAGTCGCTTTGAAAGAAAAACTCTCTCTCTCTCTTTTTTTTTTAGTAGATATGCGTTTCCACAACATCTAGAGTGGATACACCCGGATAAACATAATGTCATTTTCCCAGGCTGCCAAACATATCATTATTTAGTATGGCTGGGAAGGAGGAGTCGTATTTGCACTGCTGCATTATGATTCTACGCCTGCTCTCTCTCTCTCTCTCTCTCTCTCTCACACACACACACACACACACACACACACACACACACACACACACACACACACACACACACTTCGGGAACCTAGCGGTTACTGTATGTTTTTATTAATTGCAGAATTACGAATGGGTAATGGTGGAGCTAATGTTCAGAGCTAAAATATTAATGTCGTAAACAAGAGTAGCACAGCCCGCCGCGCTGTACCGATTGCGCAGTCGTGAGCTAGATGTTTCCACATTGTTCCGCACTAACATCGAACCCCTTTCCCTGCTGCTGCGACACTTGTCGTTATGCCTACGACATCCCTTATTTCTCAGTTCGGGCGATGTTGGGATAAAAATAGCCCCTAAGCAGCAGCATTGCTGGATGCTTTTCATTTAATTTAACCTTTATGAAGCTGATTATTATTCGGGTGAAGAATGATATGTAACTCAGCAAAGAAGCTTAATTTTTTTTTTAATATGCGCCTTCCAACTGATTATAAAAAGAATCGGTCCTTCTGTATTTTTAGCATATTTACAATAAATAAATCAATAAAAAAATGAAATAACCGTAGTCATTTGCGGGATTAATCAAATGATTAATTTTTATTTGCTTTTCGCAGAGAAACAGAAGTTTGTTGCTGAAGTATATTTAATATGACATTGATTTATGAAATTTATCATTTGTGGCAGTGAGTTGGAAGAAGAGAAAAAGAAAGAGAGAAGGGAAATATTCCCTTCTGCAAAAGTGGACTAAACAAATTTAACGCTCTATTCTGCTTTACCTCCTTCATAATACTGTTGAAATTTAATTTTATTTGGAATAAATTTTGTCCTTTTTTAGTGAAAAAATATTAGTGATGAGTACAGAATATTCCTGGAGAATTGTTCCTAAAATTTTATAAAATGTTCTCAGAATATACTACAAATGATTATTTTCGAGAATTATCAATTGTTATTCGTTTACCTTGTATAAAGCTGAAGAGACTATTTATTGCAATGGCGGGTCAAGAATTTTATTGCAAATTTATACCAGTGTAATGTGGACTCAATGTTTGAGTTTTAGGTCAATCAGCAACCATAAGGCGCTATTTTTATTATTTTAAACCTGATATAACTCACGGTTAAAAACTGTCCTCCTCCTTTTCAGATCGAATGATGTGACAGTTTGATGACCGACTCTTGAAAAAGTGTAGCAAAGATTGTAATCAGGTCATTGCTATGAATGAAATTTTTTTCTTCAAAGCTACAAAGATACCAGTGCTTGTGTTATATCTTTAAGAAATTATATCACGTGATGTTTTATTTTAATTGTTTTAATTTAATATAAAACTTGTTTATAATACTATATTTTTCAATATATTTTATTAAAGGAACTATGTAAAAGGTGTCAGTTGCATTTGATTATGCACAGTGTGCTTTTGCATACAATGGCTGTTAGCGCCTTAAACTGCCAAAGTCTATATGGGATAAAGAATAGATTTGGGAGTCTTGTGGAACATTTTTCTAGCCATGGGCGTTGCCAGATATTTCGTTTAAGACGGAGAAGAGTAAACATGCTGCTGTAGCGAAAGCTGAAGTATGTTATTTTGATGGCCAAGTAAAAATGGACCAACTACCCTAAAGAATAGTAATAGTATTTGCCATATAGTACAAGGGAGCCACAGTCTTTTGCTGCACTGGCAAAAAAAAAAAAAAAAACCAAGTAGATAAGAAATATAAATTATATGCTTCCCTCCTCACACTGGTAACTATCCAGTTGACCTTTGAATTTACTCAAACTGTCGGCCTCAACTACCTGTGAGGGTAACTTGTTCCAGCTATCAACCATTCGCTGTCTAACAGTAAATTTCCTACAATGTAATCTAAACTTCAAGTCCTGTAATTTGAATTTATAACCCCTAATTCTGGAATTGTTAAGAACAGTGAGAATTCCACCTCCATTCATTTTACTAATCCCTCTCACAGCCTTATAACTTCAATCAGATCACCTTTCAGGTGCCTGGTTCCCAAGCTCTGTAGCCCACATAATCGGAGTCTTTCTTAATACGGTTGTCCATCCGCCAATCTCTCCATTCGAATTGACCGTCTTTGGACCCATTCAAGAAGGGTAATGTCTGTTTTTCAGATGAGGTCTCCACACTTGAACACAATATTCCAGTTGTTGTCTTACAATTTACTTATACAGTGGAATTATGACCTCCCTATCTCTACAGGATAACGTTCGATAAATCATCGATAGGACATCATGGGCTTTTCTGGCTGCCTGTTTACACTGTTCAGAAAACTTCATATCTCCCGCATTGTAACTCCCAGATCCCTTTCCTCCTCCACTGTTTTAATTCAACCTCATTAAGTGTATAATTTATTTTGGAGTTGCTATTCTCCAAGTGTAAGAACTTGTATTTAGCAGCATTAAAACATAGCTGCTATTTCTCTGACTATCTTTGAAGTCCGTTCATGTCATGCTGAAGGAGCGCTGCTTGGCATTGATTATTAACGACTATGCCAATCTTTACGCCATCTGCAAATTTTGACATCACGCCTTCTATCCCTTCCTTGATCTCATTTATAAAAATGAGAAACAACAGTGGTCCAAGAACCGATCCTGGAGGGACCAGACTCCTGACGTTACATCAATTAATGGAGGAATATCCATTAATCGAAACCTTCTGCCCTGCAGCCACCCAGCAATCCATCTTAGAATCTTATCAGTAATTCCAACCTGTTCAATCGAATACAGTAACCTCTCATGAGGGACCGAGTCAAATGCTGGCATTACTAGTCAAATACTAGTATAGTGAAATGTTAAATTATCTAGCATTTGATAAATGCTAGATAATTTACCCATGATGAAGCCATGTTGCATATCCTTTAGAATGCTATATCTATCTAAATGTCTTTGGATTGCCTTTAAGATATTTCCTACCACTGCAGTCAGACTAACCGGTTTGTAGTTACTAACTTCACTCTTAGGACTGATTCTATGTATTGGTGTACATTGACACTTCTTCAGTCCAAAGAATTCCTCATAATTAACCTCAGTGGTTCAATACTCCTTGCGCTCTCCCTCAAAACTACTGGGTTCATGATATCAACTCCGGGAGGGTTACGTGGCTTTATGCTCAAAAGTTTTTCTAATAAACAGTCATCTCTAATTACGACATCACTTATTTCATATGGCTCAGCCTCTTCTCCGCGTGAAGGGTCTTTCGTCAGTAAAGACCGATGCAAAGTACCTGTTCAAATCATCTGCAACATTAGCTGAGACTGAAAATTCCTTGTCACCATTATTTGCTGTCTTAGCCAATGCTTTCTCATACGCAACCCTGGTCTCCCTGTCCTTATTTGTGGTACAATTGCATTTTTTTTTCATTAATTAATGCACACAGTTTACTTACATTCATATATATACAAAACTTATTAGATTTATATACAATTATATATACATTTCCATTCACATCATCCAGACCATGTGTGCATTTGTATTTGTGTGTACGTGTATCATGGTGGTTCCAAGACAACAGCCCATCTCCACCTTTGTTCTTGTGATGGCGTAGAAACTTTAGGCCACTTTCCTGTATGTGTTTATGTGCACAAAATCCCGCACCCACCAGAGGTAGTACAATACCGGTGGGTGCCAGAAATCCCGCTCCCAGGTTGCCCAGACTTGGGAGCCAGCAAGAAAAAAAAAAAAAAAAAAAAACCACTAGTGGCATAGTTACCCATAGTAATACCACTACCTAATTTTAGGTAAACATGGTGCTCAATGCTTAAATTATACCAATTTAGCATTTATCACTACTTAACTAAGTTTACTCATAATAGTGCCGAGTCCAAACAAGACCAAGAGTAGCACCAAAACGAGTAAGGCTTTTAACAATACATTATATACACCATTTAGAATAGGAACATTTAGTTGTTCCCAAGGCCCAACTCGGGAAAACACAACGGCAACCATCATAGCATCTTACGTTTTATGTCTTCTTCTGATGGATTCTTTACAAGTCCTAATCTCAGAGCCATGTTCTTACACAAAATCATAGCTGTAGTTTAATTGTAGTTAGTACATGCTTGCTTCAGTCTCCAGAGTGGATCAGATCTGTCCAACAGATAATATCCAAGACAGAAAAAGCAGAAAGTTCGTTTGTCTCCAGTTTTGTCCGAAACAGCAGGTACTATTACAGATCACTTTGTACCTGTTGTAGGCTTCAGTACTTTTCATCATCATCATCATCATCATCATCAGCCATTTTCGATCCACTGCAGGATGAAGGCCTCTCCAGCAACTTTCCAGTTCCTTCTGTTTTGAGCACTGGCCATCCATTTACTACCCACAAACTCATGAATTTCATCTATCCATCTCCGCCTTTGTCTTCCAGGTTCTTCTAGCTCCTCTTGGACACTATTCTGTTATTTTCTTAGTCCATCTGTCATCATGTCTTCGACCTATGTGTCCTGCCCAAGACCATTTTAGTTCTTTAGTTTTGATAAGAATGTCCTTTACTTGAGTTTGCTGCCTAATCCATGTGTTTCTTTTCTTATCTAACAGTCTGATTCCCAATATAATTCGTTCCATTCTTCGCTGAGTAGTTCTCTGCTTCTCTTCCATTATTTTTGTGAGTGCCCAAGTTTCACTTCCATAAGTCATGGTGGGGAGTATACATTGGTTCATTATTTTACGTGTCAGACAAACTGGGATATTGCTCTTCGGTATGTGACTATATTTCCTGAATGCTATCCATCCAAAATTTATTCTTCTCTTGACTTCCAGCCATTTATCATTATTACAGCTAATAACTTGTCCCAGATAAGTATATGACTCCACCTTTTCAATTACTGCTCCTTCAGTCATTATTTCCCTTTCCGTGGCATACTTGTTCATCATTACTTTTGTTTTAGCCATATTCATCTTTAGTCCAAAATCCTTACAAACTGTGCATAACTGATTAAGATTTTCCTCTAATTCTTTGGGATCGTGGCTTATGACCACAGTGTCATCAGAAAATCGTAAATGGTTTAGGTACTCTCCGTTCACATTGACTCCTTTCTGCGACCAGTCTAATCTTCTGAAAGCTTCCTCAAGGGCAGCAGTAAACAGCTTCGGAGATATTGTGTCTCCTTGTCGAACTCCTTTCTCGATTTTAAATTTCCCACTATCCTTGTCTAGTCTGATAAAGGAGGTAGCACTCTCATATATTTTCTTCTAAATCATAATATATGGGATATCTATGCCTTGTCTTTCCAGTGCCGGAACATTGCCTTATGCTGTATGGAGTCAAATGCCTTTTCATAATCCACAAATGCCAGGCATAATGGTGTTTTATATTCATTTGCTTTCTCCATTAGCTGTGATATTACGTGAAGGTGATCCATAGTTGAGAATCCTGTCCTAAAGCCAGCTTGCTCTTTCGGTTGATTCTCATCAAGTATTCTTTCTAATCTGTTAGTAATGACCCTTGTGAACAACTTGTAGATGTGGGATAACAAGCTAATTGGTCTATAATTTCCAATTTCTGATTTATCTCCTTTCTTATGCAGCAAAACTATGATTGCATTATTCCAACTCTTAGGCGTTACACCTTTTCTAATGCACTTTGTGAAAAGCCTTGCAAATTTTTGTGTTTATGTCTATTCCTCCCAATTTTAACAACTCTACAGTAACTTCATATTCCCCCGGGGCTTTCTGATTCTTCATTTTCTTCAATGCATGTTCTACCTCATCAGGAAGAATATCGGGTATGCCGTATGTGCTGCTACTTTGCAATCCATCTTCCCCACTGCTGGCATCATTCCCCTGCTCCTTGTATTATTGTCTATAGTAGTTTTCTGCTATTTGAATTATGCCTCCTCTGCTGTTTATAAGTACACCATCGCTATTCTTCAGTTTCAGTATCATTTGTCTTTCTGTATTACTGCTCATGGCTGCTGATTTAAATCTTTTGTTTTCACTTAATGCTTGTTCTACTTTTCTTGTGTTAAATCTTCTTATGCCTCTCTGAGTCTCTTTCTAATGGCTTTGCATAACTCAGTATACTCGATTTTCTCCCTGTCAGTGTTTTTCTTGCTCTTCATTTGTCGTCTTCGGTTCATCATGACAAGTGTTTCTTGACTAATTTTTTGTTCTTTGGATTTCTTTTTCCCTATAGGTTTTTTGGGCTCTATCACTTTAAGAAAGTTGTAATATTCCTCGTCGATATCTTGGTCCTGAGCAGTCTGCAGAAGCTCAGACTTGTTGTTAAGTTCCAGTACATACTGCTTGTTCTCCTCCTCTGTTATCTCAAAGACCTTTGTATTATTTACGCGAGTCAGTTTTTTCCTTTCCTTTCCTACATCTATATCAAGTGTACATCTTACCATTCTGTGATCACTTTCAACATTTACCTTATTCAGGACGGTAACATTATTCACAATATATCTTCTGTTAGTGAGGATAAAGTCGATTTCATTAGTAGTTAATCCATTTGGACTCTTGTATGTCCACTTTCTGTTCACCCTTTTCTTGAAAAAAGTGTTCAGTACTGACAGTCCTTGAGATTTTGCAAATTCCAGAAGTCTTTCACCTCTTTCATTTCTTCCACCAATTCCAAAATTTCCTATAGTTCCCCTTTCTGCGCTGTTTTGTCTTCTTTCCAACTTTAGCATTGAAGTCCCCCCATAATAATAGTGTAGTGGGTTTTCTGTTCACCTAGAAGACTCTCAATTTCGGTGTACATTTCTTCAACCTCTTCATCATCATGGCTCGATGTTGGTGCATAAATCATTATAATCTTTAGCTTGTATCTCTTAGAAATCTTGAGTATTAGTCTTGACACCCTTGGTGATGTACTTTTGAATTCCAAAATCTTGTTTTTAAAATCTTTATGGACCCAACGCCACCTTCACTCCTTTCACTGTTTCCATTGGTGTACAGCAGATTTCCACGTGATAAACTTGTAAGTGATTCATTTCTTCTTGTTTCAGCCAAACCGATGATATTCCAATTCACATTTTCTAATTCCTTTTCCAGCTCTAATATCCTGTCTTCACCGATGAGTGATCTTACGTTATAACAGGCCAAGTTCAGTTTCCGTGCATGGCAGCCTGGTCGTACCCAGAGATTCTTAGCACTCTCTGCTTCCACTCTGATCCTCTCGCTGCCGTAAGAGGGAGAGTGAAAGCTGCTGGGGACTGAGGGTCATTTGTTTTCTCGTTCTGTCATATGCTGGAGGGTTTGGTCTTTTCCTCTTCACGCTGACCAGGCGTCTTGAAGAGAACTACTGTACACGTTCGTTGCCACCTAAGTGACGTAACAGGGCTTACCATCGAGAAGGTGTGCATGAGTGAATTTTAGGGAGGCAGGCCAACCGGACTTCTCCTAAATCTTCTGTAATAGAGAGATATTGGATCCATCAGTGTTTTAGGCTGAGTGTCTGATAACACACAGGATACCTGTTCCCCTCTGAGCCCCCTTTACTTTACATGACTCTGTAACTGTCCATTGCTATCGCTTTGTGTTCTATTTGACCAGCCAGCTCCTCAGTCATCCATTTCGGCATCCTACTCTTGCAATATTTTCTTAAAGGTATGCGTGCTTCATGGCTTCTGCGATTTTTTCTTTAAAAGTATTCCATAATTCAAATGTATTCGCCATCCCACGGCAGTCCGCCCAATTCACATACGCCATATAGCGCCTTAAACTGTCAAAGTCCTCTCTTCTGAAGTTAAAACCTGCGCCTTTATACCTGTTAACTACTGCAACACCTTTCTTCATTTTCCAACTGACGATTACACGAACACTTCCCAACGTGTTCCCAAAGTTTTTCCCCATCGTGAGTTACCCTCCCACTTATTCCAGTCAATCTGGATCAGAGTAAATTGGCCCATAATATGACATTCACTCTTGCTTTCCCATTCCTTCTGCATGTAAGACTCTCGTCATATTTTTCTGGTCTGTAGATTTCTCCACTCTAATTGTTCCTTTACTTCCAACTAACTCACACCCACAGATTCTATGCTGGCAGACGTAACTTCCGACTCAGCAAAAGCTGTTTTTGCGCTCAGACTGCTTTTGATCAGAAGCATGATCCATTCTATCTTCCATATCTTTTCTAAATGCGTTATACATACCGTAGAGGAACTCATCATCACCAGTTTCCGGGTGGGACCACGTTTATGTTAACCCTCTTATATCAGCATTAGTTGTCCTAACCAGGAGTTCAAATTCAGCCATTTTATTGACAACATTCCTGTAGACACAGTTGAGACTATGTAATCTTCTATAGTTTACTATCCTGACACACCCATTGAAGTTATTTAGGTTTATATCCCAAGCTTTATCTTCCCCCTCATTTGAAACATTGCTACCCTCAGAACATCTTATCAACATCGGCTATTGTGCCAACAAATCAGAATTCATGAGGTGAGTGCAAGCATTTCTTTGATCCATATCATCATCTAAATTATTATGTATGGCAGATATCATCTTTTAAGGGAACAAAAGGTGATATTGTTGTACACGTTGGCACTAATGCCATTAAAAGTAGGAGAACAGCAGAATTACTTAACAAGTACAAGTCAATGTTGAAAAAAAGCCGCGAGTTAGGGTTGAATTTGAAAGTGCCTGCAATTCTGTCCAGATACGACAGGAGGAAGTACATGATGAGAGCTTTGTCAATTAGTTCGGCCCTTGAGCGATTGTGCAAAGCTCATGGGGTAGAATTTTTCCAGCCTGGTCTATGCTTGTTAACAGGAGAGACTGCTTCTACAAGGATAGGGTACACTTAAATAGAAAGGATGCAAGAATATTTGTTGATGCTATCGAGGCAAAGTTAGGTGGATCAGGTCGTGATATTAGGTCGGAAAACTGCTAGCGTGGGGGAAAACACGGAGTGATAGTAACAGTAGCTGCTAGCAGAGGTGGAAAAAAATATATTATATTAGGATTGCCCATAATTGATTACATAAACCCGTATTTGTGTCTGTAAATTGCATGTGCTCTCTGGTCGTTTTGCTGGGCGGAAAAAAACCCAGTTTCTTGCGGGGTGGGGGGAACTTGCTATCTACTCCTGAGACCGAGTAACTCAGCCACGGAGTAAAAAAAAAAAAGCCCATTAAAGTTCCTCGCCTCATCGACGGGATTCGAACCGGGCCTTTTCTACCCAGTGTGGGAAGGACAGTGATAATACCACTGTACTACCAGAGTAGACTGGAAGAGGTGAAAGTGTAAAGTGCTTCCGTGTCAAACGGCACCAGGGCCTCCCCCCATCTCTGTGTTGCTTTCATTGTCGTATGAAACAGAACACAGGCCAGAAATTTAAAAGTGTGTGTGTGTGTAATGTATGTGTGTAGTGCTGTGTACCGTTGTTCATCTGACCTTTTAGCCGTTAGGCCCCTGTTGGGGCATACCGTTGCCACACTAAGTCCCATGGGGGCAGACCAGGTACACCAGTACAACTTTTATTTTACTCTGACAGGCCCTGCCACCTAGTTTCTGAGATTTCAGTAGCTAGGACATAAATAAAAGGCAGGGGACACAAGTTCAGAAAAAGCCAGGAGAGGTTGATGTGGTTGAAGTTTCAATTTATAAACAGTTAATTTTGATTAGTTGTATGGGGTTTACGCGGGCGTATTAGTAAGAGTAGGGGGAAACTACTGAGGCGGGGGAAACAGAAGTATGGGGTCGATAGGGAAGGCCTGCCATGCCTCACCAGGCGAAATATATGGGGTGGAAGGGAAGGGAGGAGACAGGTAGACTTCCTCCTCCAGTCGGGGAGAGGAAAAAAGGTACCAGGCAAGGGAGCTGTTACATATCGCCATTTGGCTACATGGCAGCGAGGCTGCAGTAGTCGTAGTGTAGTCATATAAGATCATGTCCGGTGCCGACCGGGCTAGCCGGGTAGGTAAAGTGCCTGCCTGGCAGCCCAAAGGTCGCGGGTTCGATTCCCGCCTCGGGCTGGATATCACGATGGTGCCGAACCAGCCGGTTGGTTGGATATCCCGGCCACGATACACGAAGGAAGCAAGAAAAAACTGGTTCCTTCGTGTATTGATCACATCATACGAAATAAATAAATGTCCGGTAGGAGAGTCTCTCGTAGGACAGTGTCCCGTCCAGGCTGAATGTCTTTGTCTTTGGTTCCTTAACTTCGGTTAGTACATTTGTCAGATTCACTTAGGTCTCACATTTGTTAGTACATAGGTAGGGTTTTTTGGTTCCAGTGTTGGTTCGTATCATTGTAGGAAGTGCACCGTCACTATTCCTAGGCAAGACGGCTAGTATCTTCCGTATAATTATCATTCCGAGGTGTGTCCGAAAGGATGTTTTGATTTGTTATCTGGCTGGTCGTCTTTCACTCCTGGTGTATTGCATTTGGCGTTCTCCTTCTTGAGAAGACTTCTTGGGCGAATTTTGTCAGGGCTCTGTATTCCTCGTCTGAATCCAGCAGGTGAAACTCTTGACTTTTGAGGAGGTATTTTATACTCGTGATTAGAATGCACCTGAGATCCTCTTATTGCGGCCAGTCGTACATGAGGTGTTGGGGTGTAAAGTGTGTTCGTGTCAAACGGCGCAAGAGATTTTCTCCATCTCCGCGTTGCTTTCATTGTGGGTGTAGTACAGTTCACTGCAAAGGCCAGAAGTTTAAAAGTGTATGGATATTGTATATGTGTAGTGTTGTATATCGTTGTTCATCTGGCCGTTTAGCCGCTGGAACCCTGCTGGGGCCCAACGTTGCCCACACTCTGCCCCGTGGAGGCAGACCAGGTACCCAGAATTTAAGTTTTATTCTGGCAGGTCCCGCCACCTAATTTTCTGGGATTTCAGCTAGGACCTAAAAAAAAAAAAAAAAAAAATTATCGCTCAGTGGGGGTTAAGAAAAGTGAGTAGAAAAGCCAAATGAGATTATTGTGAACGCAATTAAATTTAGTCGTTATGAAATTTTGCAACTTATGTGGGGTATACGCTAGCATATTAGGTAGAGTGAAGGAGGAGACAGAAGGCTGGGGGAAAAAGACAGAAATATGGGGGCAATAGAGAAGGCGAGCCCAGATAATCAGTGGAGCAGGTCCATGCCCCACCAGGCGGAGCGGCGAGAAGGGACCGGAAAGACCGTCCCCCCCGCCAAAAAACAATAAGTGCCCTGGACCTTATTTAATTGAAATAGAAACCATTAAAAAGTTAGCAGAAATTTCACCTGATACTCTACTGAACTTATTTAATCACTGCTTTGCTGAGGGTTTATTCCCACAAGCATGGAAACTAGCTATAATTAGATTAATCTTAAAGAATCTTGGAAAAAATCCTACTGAACCTAAATCATACAGACCTATAGCTTTATTGCCTGTTTTAGAAATAATGGAACGCTACTCCTCTGTAGACTTAATTTATATATAATTTATAGGTGGAATAGGACCAGGGTATGTCTGCCAGGGGCAAAGGTTGATGACGTTGTAGAGCGGATATCATCTTTTAAGGGCACAAAAGGTGATATAGTTGTACACGTTGGCACTAATGATATTAAGAGTAGGAGACCGGCGGAATTACTTAGCAAGTACAGGTCACTGTTGAAAAAAAGCCGTGAATTAGGGTTGAACTTGAAAGTGTCTGCAATTCTGCCCAGACACGATAGGAGGGAGTATATGATGAGAGCCTTGTCGATCAATTCGGCCCTGGAGGGATTGTGCAAGGCTCAAGGGGTAGAATTTTTTTCAGCCTGGACTGTACTTGTTAACAGGAGAGATTGCTTCTACAGGGATGGGATACACTTAAATAGAAAGGGTGCAAGAATTTTTGCTGATGCTGTCGAGGCAGTGTTAGGTGGGTCGGAAAACTGCTAGTTGGGGGGATACAAGGACTAATAGATTAACAGTAGCCAGTGGCAGAGGTGGAAGTGATTCTTGCACTGCTTCTATTGAAATGAGCAGAAGTCTGAAAAACAAGATGCAGGATATTTCAGAGACTGCTGGTAGTCATTGCGGTACAAGTAAACACATGGGTTGTGTTAGAGTAGCTAAGAATAGAAACAGGTACATGTATACCTGCGTGTACACCAATGCTAGGAGTTTGGTAAATAAATTTGATGAATTTGAGGTATTGCTCAAAACATCAAAGGCAGATATTGTTGGGATATCAGAGACGTGGTGTCACACAGATATAAGTAATGCGGAACTGGAATTTGGGGAATACAATGTGTATAGAAAGGATAGACAGGACAGAAGGGGAGGAGGGGTTATGCTATTAATTAAGAAACACATAAAGTCCAAGGAAGTGAAGCCAGTCGACATCGATGGACAGGGCGGTGTCGAGTCAGTTTGGTGTGACATAAGCATAGGGAAATCAAAATTGAGAGTAGGAGTGTGCTATAGGCCTAATGACTCTGATGAGTATAATAAGATATTGTACAGGGAAATAGAGTGGGCCAGTAAATCAGAGAGTCTTATAATGGGGGACTTTAATTTCCCAGATATTGACTGGAATTTGTGGGTTGGTCACTCGCACACTAGCAAGGCTTTTGTGGATTTATTGGATGATTGTTTTCTACATCAGCATGTTCGTGAGGCAACAAGAGGGAGCAATACTCTTGATCTGATTATCAGTAGTGATTCTTCATGCATTAAGAACCTGCAGATAAATGAACCACTAGGTGGCAGTGATCACAGTGTGTTGAAGTGGGATTTACTCAAGGAGGTAACTACCATCAGAGGTAAAGGGAAGGGTTTTTGTTTTCGTAAAGGCGACTATGATGGTCTGAGACAGTATTTAAATTCTATACAGTGGGACCAACTGATGATGTTACCAACAGCAAACTCAAAATGGGAAGCATTCAAGGAACTAATCTTGGAGGCTACCAGGCTTTACATACCAACTAAGAAATATTGTTCAAGGTTTAGGCCTAAATGGTTGTCAGATGAACTAATGAGACATGTGGCAGAGAAGAAAAATGCATGGGATACATACAAATTAATGGGTGACATGGAAGCCTATGATAGATATAAGTTGGTCTGTAACCAAGTCACAAAGGAGATTAGGCAGGCAAAGGCAGACTATGAAAAATCCTTGGCAAAGGATGCAAAGAAAAACAGAAAAGAGTTCTTTACATACTTGAACTCGAAAAGGAAAGGGATGAATCAGATTGGTCCACTGGATATTGATGGTTCAACAGTTGAGGATCCTGCTCAGGTGGCTAACAATCTAAACGAGTATTTTGCATCTACATTCACGCATGAGGAGTTATTCAGGAAGGAGAATGATGTAGGTAAAGTAAACATTGGCAGTGAGCTGGATGATTTTGTAATAACTGAGAGGAAAGTGGAGGAGAGATTGTTGAGGATAAACATAAAAAAGGCACCTGGGGTGGATGGGATCTATCCAGTTATATTAAAGGAGGCAGCAAAGGAAGTATGCAAACCCCTAGCCATAATTATGAGAGCTTCTTTGGACTCAGGGGAGGTACCCATAGACTGGAGATGTGCAAATGTAACCCCAATTCGCAAAGGAGGATCAAAGGCTGACACAAGTAATTATAGACCTGTTAGTTTAACTTCTGTTCCAGGTAAATTAATGGAGGCACTGGTTAAAGAAGCACTGCAGGATCATCTAGACAAGAATTCAGTTATAGCTCAGACGCAGCATGGTTTTGTTAAGGGCAGGTCTTGCCTGACCAATTTGATTGGATACTATGGTGTAGTCACAAAAGAACTGGATGCAGGGAATAACTTTGATATTATATATTTGGATCTTAGAAAGGCTTTTGATACTGTTGCACATGGAAGACTGCTGCACAAATTGGAGCAGTGTGGCATTGGAGGCAAATTGCTGCTATGGATAAGGGGATGGTTGAGTGGCAGAAGACAGAGAGTGGTAATCAATGGACACTGCTCAACGTGGACTAATGTTATTAGTGGAGTTCCTCAAGGTTCAGTGTTGGGTCCGTTGTTGTTTTCGGTGTTTATGAATGATATTGATGATGGGATATCAAGTTTAATGTCCAAGTTTGCAGATGATACAAAGGTTGGCAGGGTCGTTAAGGACAATACTGACGCTATGCTGCTGCAACAGGATCTAGAAAGGTTGAACAGATGGGCTGAGAGGTGGCAAATGAGGTTTAACATCGACAAATGTAAAGTGCTGCATATGGGAAACAGTAACCCCAGAGCAACGTATCAACTCTGCGGTACTACACTGACAGTGGTGGAGAATGAAAAGGACCTGGGGGTAATTGTGCAGGCAGATATGAAGTTCTCTGAGCAGTGCAGACGAGCTGCAAGAGTAGCTCATGGTGTCTTGTCAATGATATACAGGAATTTTTCTAGCAGGGATAAGGAGGTGATTATTCCCTTGTATAAGGCAATGGTAAGGCCACATCTTGAGTACTGTATACAGGTCTGGAGGCCTCATTTCAAGAAGGATGTAGAGCTGCTGGAACGGGTACAGAGAAGGGCAACAAGATTAGTAAATGGAACAAAGGGTTGCTCTTACGAAGAAAGGCTTAAGTTTTGCAAATTACAGAGTTTGGAGACTAGGCACCGGCGAGGTGATCTGATAGAGGTGTATAAGGCTTTGAATGGTTTGAGCATGCTCAATGCCAATGGGATTCTTCATCTTTCTCAGAATAATCACCTCAGAGGGCATAAATTCAAATTGAGGAAGGACGGATGTCGGATAGATGTGCGGAAATTTGCCTTTGGCCAGCGGGTGGTTGGTTGGTGGAACCGACTTCCATCACTTGTTGTTGAAGTTGATAGCCTAAACAAATTTAAAGCTCAACTGGACAGGTATTTCGAACGAACGGAGGGGTGAAATGGGAGTGGGTTTTTTTTTTTTTTTTTTGGCTGATGCTGAATAAGCTTGCTTTCTTGCATCATATGCCTCTGCTAATGCTAATGCTAATGCTATATTATACTGAAGCCAACCTAAATTCTGAACAGCAATTTGGTTTCAAGCAATGATTGTCAACTGATGATGCCATACACTATATCCTAACAACAGTAAATAATAGTATTGTATTATTTTGTATTCTATGTATACATGTCAAGGGTTGCACCCAGACTAATGTTTTCCGTGGCGCACTATAACCTTGCTGTTTTTGCGCCACAAAAATCAAAATCAAATCAAATCAAATCAAACCAGACTAACGTTCATCTCCACCTGTATATTCTGTATAAAAAAAAAAAAACAAACAGGCCTCTTCTCCACCAGGGACCAGGCACTATCTGAATGCCTGATACCTGGTGCCCATCCCTAAGACATGAAGCTTGGCCAGGGTGTACTGCTCTGTCAATGCAATTTGCAGTAAAAATCTCACACCCACCAGAGGTAGTGCAATACCTGTGGGTGCCAGCAATCCCACTCCCAGGCTGCCCAAACCTGGAAGTCAGAAAAAAATATATATACAATATAATATAATAAAATAAAATAAATAATAAAAAATAAATATTAAAATAAAATAATAATAATATAAAATAAATAAATAAAAAATAAATATTAAAATAAATTAATATTAATATAAAATAAATATTAAAGTAAAATAATATTGATATAAAATAAATAAATAATAATAAAATAAGTAAATAAATAACACAAAAATTTTAATTAAATAAAAAAATAATAAAATAAAATACAAAAATAATAATTAATTAATTAAATTTAAAAAAAACTTTTAGAACTCATTATCAATCAACCATGACTAACACGGACCGCTAGAAAATTAAACAAAAAAAAAACACTAATATCTATACTATATCTATTAAAACAGCCAACTGTTTTCTTTTTTGAAAGACTAATATACAAAATTCTTGAAAGCTTAAATAATATTCCTTGGATTGAACATATAAATATGCAAAACCTTTATCGAAATTAGAAAATTTATCCCTTAATATATATCTGTATTCTTCATATAGCGGGCACTCATATAGAACATGCTCCCAACTCTCGACCATTTTATTTTCACAATATGGTTCAGACTCTAAACCAAACTGATATAACTTTTGTTTTAGAGAACCATGACCAGTTAATATAAAAGAGGTCTCAATATTAGGATAAGACCGCTTAGTCAACTTTTTTTCATAATTAAAATTAACTAGTGGAATGAACAAACGAATCACAGCACCAGTATCACTATTATTCCATCTGCCAAATATCAATTAATTTCATAAGAATATTTATTTTTTCTTTCTTAATATCTAGCATTAAATCATTGGTTATGCCCAAAAACGTAATCTGTTTACCCTTTCTTAAAATATATCCAAAAGTTCTGAATACTATTACCAAATCTAAAGGAAGCACCCCCAGATAAAACCTGCAGTGGATTAGTTGATACAGTTTTACATGCTCTCACTATTGTCAAATGCATGACTCTTTGAATTGCTAGTAATTTTTTCTTACCATTTGGTATATCATAATTTGTATCAGGTGCCCTCCAGTTCATTCAAGTCTAGTGGTTTGTCACTGTTGGTCAAGTCCTGTCCAGGTAGTAGAGGTGTCAGTTCCGGGTTTCATATCAAGTGCAGTGATCAGGTTCCTTCAGGGCCAAGTTGCATCCGGGAATGGCAGTGTCTGCTAAGATTTCAGGAGTGAGGGAAAAAAAAACTGTCTTTTCTTTATTCTTTGTGCCTTTGTCACAGAGGGTTGCCGGTCGTCAGGGTTGCTGATCTAATGGCCAGTTCCGGTGGAATTTGCTGGTTCCAGTCCCCTGCTCAGTTTGTGCCGTTAGCTGGTATTTCTTCCATTACGCAGTTCTTGTCATTTGTTAGGCATGTTCAGTTGTCATTTTTGGTTGTCATGTGTAGAGTTCAGTTGTCATTTTTGGTTGTCATGTGTAGAGTTCAGTTGCACTCCATCGCAGTGAGCACTCGTTTTCTTGCGAAAGCTCTTGGGCGTAACAGGAGAAGCCTGGTACTCCTCTTTTGTATCCAGTATGTTGTGCTCCTGTCTTCTGGGACAGTATAGGATCTTTGTTATTAGGATGTTGCAGAGGTCGTCATAGAGCTGGCAATTATACATTAGGTGTTGCCAGCTCTCAGACAGGTGTTGGAGAGTAAATTAAAGTGTGTTTAGGATCAAACAGCTCCAGGGGTTCCTCTCTATCTCCGCGTAGTTTACATTGTCAGGTGATACAGTACGCTGTAAAGGCCAGAGATTTAAAAATGTGTACCCCATCCCTGTAGAAGAAGAAAGTGGAGCAATGTCCGGTCTCAGCAGAGGTCTGGCGGCTAAATGTACCGGTGTTCCTCTGGCCATTTAGCCGCCGGAACTCTGCCGGAAATTAGGTGGCAGGACCTGCCGGTTGCAGGTCCTGCCACCTAATTTCCTGAGATTTCAGTGGCTAGGACCTTAAAAAAAAAGTTGTTATATTCGCGTGGTTTACGTTCGATTGCGGGGGGGGGGGAGCGCTAGGCAAATAGTTGGGGAAAAATTTGGTTTTGTGTTAAATTTTGACGTGTGTAGTGGTGTATGCCAAGTTGCAGGTAGAGAGGGAGGGAGATTAAAGACTGGGGGAGAAAGGAAGGAGGAACTGGGGTCAGTAGAGTAGACGATCGCAGTGAAAAATCAGTGGGGCATGCCCATGCCCCACCAGACGGAATTAGGGGAGAGGTGGCGAGTGGGAGAGGAGACGGGAGACCGTCGCCTCCCCCATCCCCTGTGGGAAGAAAGTGGTGAGCCCAGCAAGGGAGCTAGCTCAGGTTCCCATATGGCACAAATCAGCAGTAATACTGCAGGTATTATTGGGGAAAATACTATGCAAGAAGGATAGGTGGAACAGGACCAAGGTCTGCTAGGGGCAAAAGTTGATGATGTTGTAGAGCAGATATCATCTTTTAAGGGCACAAAAGGTGATATTGTTTTACACGTTGAAACTAAGGACATTAAGAATAAGAGATCTGCAGATTTACTCTACAAATACAGGTCAATGTTGAAAAAAAGTCACGAGTTAGGTTTGAATGTGAAAGTGTCTGCAATTCTGCCCAAACACGATAGGAGGGAGTATATGATGAGGGCCCTTGAGAGATTGTGCAAGGCTCTAGGGGTATAATTTTTTTCAGCCTGGTCTATGCTTGTTGACAGGCGAGACTGCTTCTACAAGGATAGGGTACACTTAAATAGAAAGGATGCAAGAATATTTGCTGATGCTATCGAGGCAGTGTTAGGAGGGGCGAAAAACTGCTACTTTTGGGGGGTACATAGACTAAAAGCTTAACAGAGGCCGCAGGCATAGGCAAAAGTGATTCTTGCACTGCTTCTATTAGAATGAGCAGCAGTCTAGAAAGCAAGGCAATGCAGATTTCCAGAACTGCTGGGAGTCATAGTGGAACAAATAAATACATGGGCTGTGTTAGGGTAACTAAGAGTAGAAACATGTGCATGTATACTTGCATGTACACGAATGCTAGGAGTTATAGTTAATAAATTTGTTTATCAAGATATCAAAAGCAGATATTGTTGGGATATCAGAGACGTGGTGTCACACAGACGCAAGCAGTGCAGAATTGGAATTTGGAAAGTACACTGTGTACAGAAAGGATAGACAGGACAGGAAGAGAGGAGGGGATTATGCTGTTAGTAAAGAAACACATAAAATCTAAGGAAGTGCATCCTTAGGTTTTGGTGGACAATACAATTCTCAGTCTGGTGTGACATAAGCATTGGAAAGGGAAAATGGGAGTAGGTTTATGTTGTTATAGGCCTAATGAATCTGATGAGTATAATGAGCAATTGTGCAGAGAAATAGAGTGGGCCAGTAAATCAGAATATCTTATCATGAGGGATTTTAAATTTCCAGATACTGACTGGAACTTATGGTTGGTCACTCGCACACTAGCAAGACTTTAGTGGATTTATGGGATGACTGTTTTCTACAGCAACATGATCGAGAGGCAACCAGAGGAGTAATACTCTTGATCTGATTATCAGCAGTGATTATTCATGCATTAAGAATTTGCAGATAAAGGAACCACTGGGTGACAGTGATCACAATGTACTGATGTGAAAATTATTAATGATGCAACTACTATCAAGGCTAAAGGGAAGGCTCAGGATGCCAATATGGCACAAATCAGCCCTTTACAGTGAAAGGGCTTTTACTTTCGTGAAGGTGACTGCAGGGTCTCAGACAGTTTTTAAATTCTGTACAGTGGGATTAGCTGACGATGTTACCAACGTTGAATTCTAAATGGTAAGCCTTCAGGGACTTAATTTCGGAGGCTACTAGGCTTTTCATTCCAACTAAGAAATACTGTTCAAGGTTTAGGCCTAAATGGATGTCAGATGAACTAATGTGGTAGAGAAGAAAAATGCATGGGATGCATATAAAGTATCAGGTGACACAGTAGCCTATGGCAGGTATAAACTAGACTGTAATAAAGTCACAAAAGAGGTTAGGCAGGCGAAGGCAGATTACGAGAAAACCTTGGCAAAATATGCAAAGAAAAACAGCAAAGAGTTCTTTACTTATGTAAACTCTAGAAGGAAAGGGAAGCATCAGATTGGACCACTTAACATAGATAGGTTGACTATTGATGATCATGCTCAGGTAGCTGATAAACTGATTGAGTATTTTGCATCTACATTCACACATGAGGAGTTATTAAGTAAGAAAAATTCCAGAAGTTTATCAAATTGTTAGAAGGTGCTTAATGATTTTGTAATAACTGAGAGAAAAGTGGAGGAGAAATTGTTGAAGCTTAACACAAGAAAGGCACCTGGGGTGGATGGGATATATCCAGTTATATTGAAGGAGGCGAAAAAGAACAAACAAACCCTTAGACATAGTTATGAGAGCATCCTTGGATTCAGGGGAAATCCCCAGGGACTGGAGATGTGCAAATGTATCACCAATTCACAAAGGGGATCGAAGGGTGACGAGTAATTGCAGACCAGTTAGTTTAACTTGTGTTCCGTGGAGAATAATTGAATCGCTGGTTAAAGAAGCATAGCAGGATTTATCTAGACAAGAATGCAGTAATAGTTAAGGCACAGTATGTGTTTGTTAAAAGGAGGTGTTGTCTGACCAATTTGATTGGATACTATGATGTGGTCACAAAGGAACTGAATGCCAAAAATAATTTTGATTTCATATACTTGGATTTCAGGAAAGCTTTTGCTACTGTTGCACACAGAAGACTGCTGTATAAATTGGAGAGGTATGGCATTAAGAGTACGTTGCTAGAATGAATAAAGGGATGGTTCAGTGGGAGACGACAGAAAGTGGTAATCAACGGACACTGCTCTTCGTGGACAAATATTATTAGTGTAGTTCTCCAGGGTTCGGTGTTGGGCCCATTGTTCTTTTGTATATTTATCAATGATATTGATGAAGGTATGTCAGGTTTAATGTCCAAGTTTGCAGAAGATACAAAGTTGGCAGGGTAAGTAAAGACAGTATGCTACTGCAACTGGATCTATATAAGTTGAGCAAATGGGCTGAAAAGTGACAACTGAAGTTTAACATTGACAAATGCAAAATACTGCATATGGGTAGCAATAACCCAAGAGAAACGTACCAACTGTGTGGTACTACACTCAGGGAAGTGGAAAGTGAAAAAGACCTGGGCGTAATTGTGCAGTCAAATATGAAGTTTGCTGAGCAGTGCAGAGGGGCTAGCCGGGCAGGTCATGAAGTCTTCTCAATGATATATAGTAATTTTGCTAGCAGGGACAGGGAAGCGATTATCTCGTTATACAAGGGAATGGTGAGGCCACACATAGAGTACTGTGTACAGGTCTAGAGGCCTCATTTTAGGAAGGGTGTAGAGTTGTTGGAACGAGTTCAGAGAAGGGCCACAAAATTGATGAGGGGCATAAAGTGGTGGTCTAACCAGGAAAGTCTGAAGTTCTGTAAATTGCAATTGCAGCGCTTGGGGAGTAGGCACTTGCGAGGTGATCTGATTGAGGTATATAAGGTCTTGAATGGGTTGAGCAAGCTGAATGCTGATGGGATTCTTCGTCTTGCTCAGATTAAGAACCTGAGGGGGCACAGATTCATATTGAGGAAAGACAGTTGTAGAATAGATGTGCGGAAATATGCCTTTAGCCATCGGGTAGTTGATTGGTGGAACAGACTTCCATCTTTTGTTGTGGAAGTTGATATCCTAAATAAATTTAAGGCTGAGCTGGACAGGCATTTGGAACGAATGGAGGGGTGAAATGGGAGGTTTTTTTTTTTTTTTTTTTTGGCTGATGCTACATAAGCTTACTTTCGTATGCCTCTGCTTATGCTGATACTATAGGTCGCATCAAAATGGGGAAAATTATACTTCACGGCTGCCATTTATGGACAGTAGTCTCATCACGGTAGCGTGGTCAGTTTGTTGCCGGGCGGGGTCTAGATTCAGCTCCTAACTGTTTGTTAAGTTATCGTACACAGTTTTTGTAAGATGGTGATGTCATTTGGTGCGGCTGCCGATTGTGGTAGGTTGTCTCTTCGTTGTGACTTAGGTTGTTTCCAGCTGGGTCTATGTTTGTCTCTTCATCTGGTTGATAAGTATTTGTACACAGTTTTGTGAGTCAGCACTTGCTAGATAGCATCGTCGTCAGTGATTGTAACGCCCAGGTTGATACGGAGTCACGTCTCCCTGCGTTATCCGGTCGGTGATTTTGTCAGCACACGTTTGAGGTGTTTTCTCTCTGTATTTGCGAAAATGAGGTGTTTCCTTTCGGCTAGTTTGCTATTGTCAGCTGGGAAATCTCGCAGACAGGAGGGTGTTTGGGCTGATTTTTTTCACTGTTTACAGTTGGGGACCTAGGAAGGTTCTTCTTCTGCTGAAGAGATTTTGGGCGTACTTAGTCGGCGCCTTGTAGCTGTGTTCCTTGTCTAGTAAGTGGTGCTCCTGGTTGACTGGCACATATTTCTGTGATCAATCAGCAGCGTAGATTCTCATATAATTTTCAGTGGTGCATAAGATGCTCCCATATTTCTGTCTCTCCATAGTAGCAGAGAGGTAGTGTGTTACTGAGGCTGAAGTAAGTCAATTTTTGGCGGCTGGCTCCGTGGCCAGTGAGCAGTAATCCTGGTGATATCCAGTGTGGGTATTTTGGGTAGATGGTTTGAACCTCTCGTATGAATACCCGGGTTATTGAGCCCTTTGGGCAGTTCTCTCAGCGTGTTTTCTAGATTTGCTATAGGTGTTTGGTTAGCCTCTTTTTCTCTGTTTTGATTTCATTTGTCAAGTTTATTGTAAAATCTTGGCAGGTGACGGTTTTGCCCTTGGAGAGGTGGCTGAAGAGACTGTAGCAGACTATTTCCAGGTCCAAGGGAAGGGCACCCATGATGTGGCACTGTGTTGCACCAAATATTTGACGGTTTGTTGCTGTAGTTGCTTTGTGGTACCATACTCCAGCTGCGTATAAGACAATTGGTATAAAGACAGCTTTGTAGTAGAGGGCAAGGGATTTCTTTCTTAAGCCCCATTCTTTACGGGTGACTCTTGCAAATAGAGACGAATACTTCCTGATTTTGTTGCGTGTATAGTTGATATGATGAGTGAAGGATGAGTGCGTGACTAAGATGATGCCAAGTGTTTCAGCTCGGTTTTTAGCTTGATCGTGGTGCCCTGAACTTTTATTTGAAGGGGATCTCCTGATGTCCAGGGTCCCTCAGAGTAATATTGAGTTTGTTTTGGTTGCGGATATTGTTAAGTTATTTTGATTTGCCCATTCTTGCAGGGTGTGAGCGCCAGGTTTGCAATGGTTTCTAGCTGGGACCTGTTGTCTTTGGCTTCAGCAGAACATCAGCATATGCTTGGGACTTTACGTTCCCAAAGTCTAGATTCAGGACCACATTCTATAGGAGCGGGCCCAGGACAGAGTCTTGTGGGCATCCTCTGTGGACTGGTCTGGATACGGAGCTGTACGGGGTTTCGACTTTGGGGTGGAGGGAGGTGACGGGTTAACTCAATCTCCACCAGAAAAGGGGGTCTAAAGTGAGCCAGGCTAGGTCATTCAGCTCATATCGCAAGTAGGCTTTTAGAAAGTAAATATGTACTAGCACTATTTGTAGACTTTGAAGGTGCTTTTGACAAGGTGTGGTATGAGAGCATTTTATGCTCACTGACGGGAATAAACTACTCTCATTTACTGTATAAAACTCTAAGAAGTTACTTAATTGGAAGGAGAATTCAAGTTTGCTCACAACATTTAAAATATGGTAGGGCTATTAATCGTGGCTGTCCACAAAGTTCAGTGCTTGGTCAGGTGTTCTGGAATATGGTGCTAAACCAGTGGTTGGAGGGAATATGTGTTGAGGGTAAAGGTAGTCCAAGATTTAATTAAGTGGGTATCTTTAAAAAAACTTAAGATTTTGGATACCAAGACAGTCATGATATTGCTAAGAGGCAAATTGGATTATGGAAGACCACCTAAATTAAAAATTAATGGGAAAGAAATTCCTTTAAAATCACAAGTGAAATACTTGGGTATTTTACTTGATGATAAGTTAACATTTTTTCCGTACCTTGATTATATTAGTAGTAAGTTTAAGAAATTTACAACGGCAGTTATTAGAGTTACCAAAACTGAATGTGGCCTTGGGAAAAGGGTATTAGGTTTATATTATAAGGCGGTATTTCTGCCTGTAGTAGTATACGCAGCATCTGTGTGGTTTAGAGGTATTAACATCTTTAGTGTAGACAAAAATTATTATCTTTATAGAGAGTAATCATGTTGACTTCAATTAGAGCATGAAAGACCGTGTCAACAAATGCTTAACAGGTACCGCCATTAGATCTACTAGTTGTTTATAGAGCATTTTGTTATTTCTTGAGGAAAAAGAAAAGGGTTAGTTTTTTGGGGATAAATGTGTATTCTGTTGAAAACGAAAAATAAATTTATTTATTTCGTATGATGTGAGCAATACACTATGGAACCAGTTTTTTCCTGCTTCCTTCGTATATCGTGGCCGTGAAATCAAACCGTTACCGGAGGTTCGGCACCATCGTGATATCAAAGCCCGAGGCGGGATTTGAACCCGCGACCGTTGGGTTGCCAGGTAGATACTTAACCCAACTGGCTAGCCCGGTCGACAGAAAAATAAATGATTATTATAAAGTTATTGGAAATTTGGCAACATCGATGGGAAACAAGTGTTACTGGAGAAGTTACAAGAACTTTTATTCCCAATATGAAATTTAATTAAAGATAAGAAGTGGTTTTATCCACATATGGAGACGATCATTTTTAATGACTGGACATGGGTCACGAAATCAAAAATTGTTTTATTTTAGGTTAGAAAACTAACCTTATTGTAAGATGTTCACTGCCTGAGAAGTGGGATCATGTCATGTTTGTCCCATTTATGATAACTACAGAAGGAATTTAATGCTTGCTATACCACACCTTGTCAGAGGGCATGAGAGTGCGTAGATAATTTTAAGGGCCTTTCAAAATTTTGCTAGCTTGGTGTTTAGAAAAAGGAGGGCTTTGTCTGTAGTTGCTTACAGTTCATAAATGCTGTGCACTTTCTTTTTTTATTTATTTTTTGGCGTCAATACGTCTTTAAATTCGATCCGGTATAGGGGTCTCTACCTAAACTCTAGCGACCAGAAAAATGGCAAGTTTTGTCGCGCTTATATCACATAAACTATAAATGATAATGTAATGATTTAAATTTTGTTGGATAGAGGGTTTATGTCCGTAATTTCTTCAGGTTTGATGTCCTTATCTAGATCGAAGATAAGGATAGAGGGCCCTTTTCTTCTTGGTGGTTCGGCCCTAAGTTCCAGACTTTAGATTTTAGGATTTGCCATTATTCGCTTAAACTCTTCAGTGGTCTCGCTTTTTATAACCACTCCTGGATTCCTTGTTTTCCTAACTGCATTGTTTTTTGTGGTTCTTAAGTCTTCGGATAGTTTCTCTATTATCGCTTTCTTTATGCATTCAGTGGAGTGGCCAGAATCATTATTTAGGGGTCTCAACACTGCTAGATTTGGAGGTTGGGTGGTGACTTTCTTCTTTGGCTGGGTTGATTGAGTGGCTATTTGGCCGCTCTGTATGGGTATACTCAGCATATCTGCGTAGGAGGGAGCGCGCTGTTGCATGTTTTGTGCTCCTCCTTCTAGGTAGGCCTCCAAATTGGCGGTGGGCTTTTCACATTCCAGGTGGGTTCCATAGGGTGAACATTTGTCCCCTGAGGCCTGCTGATACTCTGCTACTCTGGTCCTTGAACAGATCTACCAGGGCTGTTCGAAGGATGCGAGTTTGATCCGTGAGACGGATCTAACACGCATCTTTGGGTGCCAGTGCCATCCTGAGCATCTTTAGGTTCACTTTAGTTTCTGGTCTCCCTGTCAGACTTTGGGAAAATTGATTTCTTAATTTTCTTTTTACTCACTGGTGCCAGCTTTCCATCTCCGAAGTCTTCCTGATGGTCACGGTTAGCATGGTCACTATCGGCGTCCAACTGCAGCACCTCACACTGTGTGCTGGCGTTTTCCTGCATTTGCTCTTGCATTTTGATGTCAATGTCGGATAATCCAATCGGCCCGATTACCGAGTAACAGTTCGTCAGTATCTGTAGAGGGTTAAAAGTTACACAAAATGGAATCTCACACAAGTCCGTGCGATGAATGGTCCCCTCGTAATACTTTGGTGTGCAAAACTTAAGGACCACCATTATTTCTAAAGGTTACAACCACAAAATCTTTACTTAAGATACTCTTTACTGATGAGAGTAGATTCAGTCTCAGCAGCGATTCTGGACGTCAGCTAATCTGGCAAGAGGTTGGCACACAGTATCACCCCGCAAACATCACTGAAAGGGATCGATATGGCGATGGAGGTGTTCTCGTCTGGGGAGGCGTTATCTTGGATGAACGTACACAACTCCAGATACTGGAAGGCGGTACTGTACCCGATGCACGCTACTGTACTGAGGTAATCCTTCATCGTGTGCGTCTGTTCCGAGGTGCCATTGGCTCCAAGTTCGTGTTTATGGTTAATAACGCCACACCCCATCGTACTGCAGCTGTTGATATGCTTTTGGAAAGGGAAGACATTTTTCGTATGGATTGGCCTATCCATTCCACCGACTAAATCCCATCGACCACATATTGGACGCTCTGGGGAGACGCCTAGCGGCACGTCCACACCCACCAGAAAATGTTCACCAGCTGAAGATGGCGCTGACAGAGGAATGGACGATGTTACCGCAAGGATTTATCAACAACATTGTTCTAACTATGGACAGGCGGTGCAAAGCCTGCATCGACATTAGGGGTGACCATATCTCCTACTGAGGACCACCTCTTCCCTTTGTTCCATCTTTGGCAGTGATGCATCTGTATCATGGCAGCCAGTGCTATGTTGCCATTTATGAATACCTCTGTACCGTTTTGTTTCCGTTGTTGTGTCGGTGTTGTTTCCTTCATCATTTCTGTACCTCACGAGGTTCCTTTTGTATGCTTTTCCCATATTCCTTTGGTATACTTTTCCTATGAGAAGTTACAGGTGAAAATCTGACTGGTCCTTAAATTTTGCACGCTAGTGCATAGTAACCCGTTGGCTAAAGGCACATTTCTGCACATCTATTCTGAAACTGTCTTTAATCTGGGGGAGAGAGGAAGAATCCCATAAACATTGAGCTTGCTCAAACCATTCAAGCCCTTATACACTTCAATCGCAGGTGCCTAGCCTCCAGACACTGCAATTTCCAGAACTTAAACTTTCTCTGTACTCCTTCGAGTAGCTTTACATTCTTCCTAAAATGAGGCTTACAGACTTGTATACAGTACTGAAGGTGTGTCTTGACTATTGCCTCATACAAGGGGATAATCACCTCCTCATCCCTGCTATAAAAATTCTGCTATATCACTAACAAGACCACATGACCTGTTCTGGCACCCTGTCTGCACTGATCAGATAACTTCATATCTGACTGCACAATTATCCCTGTGTCTTTTTCATTTTCTACCACCCTGAGTGCAGTACCATATAGTTGATACGTTACTCTGTGGTTATTGCTTCCCATATGCAGTACTTTACATTTGTCAATGTTAAACTTCAGTTGCAACATCTCAGCCTATCTGCTCAACCCTTATAGATCCTGTTGCAGTAGCGTACTGTCAGTAGTATCATTAACAACCATGCCAACTTTTGTATCGTCTGCAAACTTGGACATTAAGCCCAATATGCCATCATCAATATCATTAATAAATATAGAAAACAACAATCGACCGAACGCTGAACTCTGAGGGATTCCACTCATAACATTAGTCCACAATGAGCAGTTTCCATTGATTACCACTCTCTGCCTTCTCCCAGTCAGCCATCCCTTCATTCATAGCAGTAATTTGCCCATAATGTCTTACTGCTCCAATCTGTACAGTAGTCTTCCATGTGCCACAGTATCAGAAGCTTTCCTAAAATCCAAATATATGATATCAAAATTATGTTTTGCATCCAGTTCCTTTGTGACCATATCATAGTATCCAATCAAATTGGTCAGACACATAACAAACCCATGCTGTATATGAACTATGACTGCAGTCTTGTCTAGATGATCCTGCAGTGCTTCTTTAACTAGTGCCTCCATTAAATTCCCTGGAACAGAAATATATATATCTACTATAGGCTTCTTTGTCACCTGATAATCTGTAATTACTTTTGTCACCCTTTGATCTTAATTTGTGAATCGGGGTCACATTTGCACATCATATGTCCATGGGGACGTTCCCTGAGTCCACCCTCATAATTTTGGCTAAGCGTTTGCTTCCTGTGATATAACAGGATAGATCTCTTGCACCCCATGTGCCTTTATGTTGAATTTCAACAATTTCTCCTCCACTTTTCTCTCAGTTATTACAAAAACATTTAGTTCCCTGGCAGAGTTTAATAAACTTCTGGCATTACCTTACCTGAATAACTCCTCAAGTGCGAATGTAGATGAAAAATACTCATTCGGTTTGTCAGCTACTTAAGCAGGATCCTCAACAGTCGAACCATCGATATGAAGTGGACCAATCTGATTCATCCCCTTCCTTCTATAGTTTACATTAGTAAAGAAGTCTTTGTTGTTTTTCTTTGCATTCTTTGCCAAAGATTTCTCGCAATCTGTTTTCGCCTGCCTAACCTCCTTTGTGACTTGAATACGCATCAGCTTATGTCTCCTATAGGCTTCTTTGTCACCTGATAATTTATATGCATCCCATGCATTTTTCTTCTCTGCCACGCGTCTCATTTGTTCATCTGACATCCATTTAGGCCTGAACGTTGAACAATATTTCTTAGTTGGTATGAAAAGCCTAGGAGCTTCCAAAATTAATTCTTTGAATGCTTCCCATTTAGAATCTGCTGTTGGTTACATCATCAGTTGTTCTCACTGTATACGATTAAAAACTGTCTCAAACCACCACTGTCACCTTTACGAAAGTAAAACCTTTACCTCTGATGGTAGTTACATCTTTGAGTAAATCCCACATCAGGACACTGTTGTCAATGCCACAGAGTGGTTATTTTATCTTCAGATTCTTAATGCATGAATCACTACTGATAATCAGATCAAGAGTATTATTCCCTGTGGTTGCCTCTCGAACATTCTGCTCTAGAAACAATCATCCAATAAATCTACAAAACCCCTGCTAGTGTGCGCCTGACCAAACCACAAGTTCCAGTCAATATCTGGGAAGTTAAAATCCCCAATTATAAGACAATCTGATTTACTGGCTCACTTTATTTGTTTGTAGAGGTGTTCATTATACTCATCAAAGTCATTAAGCCTATAACACATTCCTGTTCTCATTTTTTCTTTCTCAGTGCTTATGTCACACCAAACAGACTCAACATTGCATTGTCCACCGATGTCAAGTGGATGCACCTCCTTAGATTTTATGCGTTTCTTATCTAACAGCATAACTCCTCCTCCCTTCCTATCCTGTATATTCTTACTGTACACATTGTGCTCTCAAATTCCAATTCTGCATTTCTTTGTCCACCGATGTCAACTGGATGCACTTCCTTAGATTTTATGTGTTTCTTAACTAACAGCATAACTCCTCCTCCCTTCCTATCCTGTCTATTCTTACTGTACACATTGTGCTCTGCATTCCTTATCTCTGTGTGATACCATGGTCTCTGATATCCCAAACATATCTTCCTTTGATGTTTGGACTAATACCTCAAATTCGTCAAATTTATTTAGTAAACTCGTAGCGTTGGTGTACACGCAAGTACAGATGCATCTGAACTTATTCTTAGCTACCCTAACACGTCCCATGTATTTACCTGTTCCGCGATGACTCCCAGTAGTCCCTGAAATCCTCAGCACCTTGTTTTCCAGGCTGCTGCTGCTCGTTCCAATAGAAGCAGTGCAAGAATCACTTTCATCTCTGCCGACACTCAATATGGCTGCCGTTCAGTGTGCATGTGTCAATTTTCGCCCTCCAAATTTGGTTTTCAAAAATGTGTTTTAAGTGTGCAAATCTTCAAGAATTTTGTCCAGCTGCAAGGTTTTAGGAGAGGATACCGGCGGTAAGAAACGTTTTGAGATTTACAGGGTTTTAACCAGATTTCTGCGTTATTCTCTTAATTCCTTTGTGTGTGTGTGTGTGTGTGTGTGTGTGTGTGTGTGTGTGTGTGTGTGTGTGTGTGTGTGTGTGTGTGTGTGTGTGACAGGCACAATGCCGCTCGCAACGGGGAAATAGGGAAGTGCTCCGGCATAACGTGGCTCCCGCTCTTAAATCTGGTTCTTGACTGAGGAGTGACCCAACAAATTGTGTTTTTAAAAAGTGAAAATTCACCGACAGTTATTTTCTCTGTGATTTGTCCCCCCTCTGCCATAAACATTCCATGGTAGGGTCGAAACCTTTTTTCCTGTGTGTCACCTTGTGAAACTGTTTTTACCATCGTGTTCCGCGCCCCCGAAAACCATATTAGAAATTAGTTTTCCCCCCCTGAATTTCTCTGTGGGTATCAGCCCAAATATTTGATAGATGGTCAGGTTGTGTACGTTGAATAACGTTAGACTCCCACATGATTAATAATTCTCTATTTACGTCCCGTAAAATCGGACAATCTGTTGGTAACATTATCAGTTGTTGCTCCTGACAAATACACTCCGATTCTGGACCACTAATCTTTATTGCAATAAATGTTACCTGTTTCTCTGACAATAGTCTCCCAATAAAACTAGATCACCTTAGTCCAGAGCAGCGTACACTTGACTATTTTTTCCTGAACCCGAATCGATGGTGCATCACTTGGCATATCAGTAGATACTTGAGTCACCGACGAGCTCCTTGTTACATTTGTTTTTAGTGCAAGCACTGGTTTCTTCAATGACTCAAATTCTTCTCGTAATGAACCAAGTTGTAATTTGAGATGGGTACACTGCTTACAACCGTTGTGAAAAAAAAAAAAAAAAAAGAACATCGTAGCCCAGTGGTAAAACGCGCGGGTGCATAAGTACTCGTGCCTTGAGTGATCGGAGTTCAAGCCCGTTACTGCTCCATACGGTGCTGTATTCTGTCGATCTGGTGAACTCGTTTGGTCGTCCCGGAGTATAAACAGAAAATTTATTTTTTATTTATTTAGGATACATGCCATAGGCTATACAAACGACGAAGTCTCGACTCACACCGGAAATGCACGTAGGCATTTCCTTTTGAATCCCGATGTCCTTTGACTTTATATTCTAAGTGGATTTTGCAGTAACCATAATTTAAGTAAAACTTGAACTTTAGAAAGATTGGGAAGTTTAAATTTACAATATATTACAAAATTTATGTTAACAAAATATTGCAGAAATTAAACTGTTGACAAAACTTAAATCACAAAAGAAGTTAAATTTAAGTTAACGAACGAAAGTTACGCTATTCCCACCAAAATATCGATAACGAAGACTAAATGAATATTAAGCTGTAGCTTGCCAAATACTTTTCAGATTTAAACCTAAAATATACTACGGAATTTAAATTAAACAGGGTATTACACAAATTATACTGCTGACAAAACTTTTGAACACTAGTGGAATTAAATTTAAGCTATATTTTTATCTAGAGTACTTTTTATTGATTTTTTTATTTAAATATTTTATATATTTTTTTTATTTAAAGAATACTTTTATCTAAAGCCAGACAAGAAGTTCCTCCCATTCCAGCTCGTATGTTTAGACTGACATAAAAATTTAGTGTATGTAGAAGTATTTAATATTTTATTATTATTATTAAAGTATAGAACTTACGCTTTAAAAAAAAAAATGTACCTCACGTGTGTGTAAAGGTCGTACCCTGAAAGAGAAATGCGTACATGTTTAGTTACTAACCTAATTGCCAAATTAAGAAAACTTAAATGCGATAAATATAGTGACAGAAGTGCGCTGATGCAGATTCGTACTCTTTCTTGTATGAATCTAAATTATTTCACTTGTTATAGAAGTCACTAAAGTTCTTAATGACTCTTGTAATTTAAAACGAAGAAAAGAATCATAATAAAAACTTTCTATCTTTGTTAAACATAAAAATGAGACAACTTTACTTTCGCCTAATGATATACGAGGCAAATGTGGACAAGATATAAAAACCAGCACTTATTTTTCGCTTCTTTGAAGCACAGAGCGGTGTCACAGAGCTTTTTTTTTTTTTTTTTACGGATTGTGTCTTTCAAATCTTTTATAAGTATTCTTGATGCCTTTTTAGGCGCCATCCAAAATGCGTAAAGCGCCTACTGTCTTCAACCTATCCGTCTGTCTGTGTACGCAAGTAACGATTCTACTCTCAGTAACCGATCATTATAAAATTTTGCTTTTAGAACGATTTGTCGAGGTGTACCAAATTTCATTAAACCTTGAGTGCTAGAATTTCCCCCCCAAAGTTTCAGTTATTTTTGTGTCTAAATGAAAGTATGCTTCGAATGTTTGAGCATTACTAGTATGGTCTGTGGTAGTACAGCATTTATAATTGCCTTCCTCCCACACTGGGTAAAAAATTGGCCTGTGTTCGAATCACGTCAATAAAGCTAGGAATTTAATGGACGTTTTTTCACAACGTGTCTGAGTAGGTCAATTGAAATGGTTCTTTTATCCAAAAACTCCTGTATATCGTCTAGCAGACAACAACAACCCACAAAACAGGCAGTTACACACATAAATATACTGACGCTACATAGCTTTAGTTGAGGTGGCACTTAACACACATAACCTTGACTAAGGAAAGAAAAGTCGGATCGACATCAAAATTTCAGCATATGTTCTTTTAGTCACTGGGAAGGTTCTAGTATTAATTTCAATTTCATAGTTCCAGGCCCACCGACACAAACATCAATCTGTATATAGTTTTATCCATAATTCAGAGACGGAAAAAGTCGGAACATGAATTTTAGTCTTTGAGCACATGTTTCTTTGGTTACTCGGAAACATTTGAGCCCAGTTGTGATTCCATAACCCCCCGTCGATCCACAAAAAAATAAATAAATTATTCGAGAAGGAAAAAGCGGAGCTACGCCATATATTTAGCGCGTTTTTTGATCTTTAAGGTTCAGTGCTTATATTTCTCCCTACAGAAACGTTTCAATAAATTTCGAACAGCCTTTGATCACTTTCAAAATTTCAGGACTTATTTAGATTATCCTTAGTTTTTTTTTTTTTTTCCTTTTGTCCTCGCCTTTTTCCCATTTTATATATGAGGTCAGCGTTTTTAGTGTTTTGGCATGAAATTTTTACTGCCGGATGCCCTTCCTGACGCCAACTCGCACACTTTATTCGGGCTGGGGATATGCGGTGGTCATTCTCTGGCCTTCCGCATCCTCCGTATTTGGTGGTCACGGGCTGGAACACCGGTCTAATCAAGGAGCCTGTGCTACGCACTGCTGCTCCTGCCCACCTGGTTACGGATAGAGTACGTATTAAATTTATTAAATTTCATATTAGTTGTATTAAATTTCATATACAGTACACATATGCACCTCCCCCCCATAAAAAGGAACTGATACACAAATTCAAGTTTTCATGGTTACCCAACACGTGAGTATGATGATGTTTTGGTTGTTATTCTTATTGTTATTTTGGTTTTTAGGAGCATTAGCAACTAAGGCCATATTGCTCCGTGATGTTTTGGTAAATACTTATTGGTGAAACGCGCGTGAAATGTAACACCATGCTTACATTAGCTAATCTCTTTAAAATACTTTGTAAATACTGTTAGTAAAAATTAAAGTTCAATGCAAATAGACCGAACACCATGTGCTTGTAACTAGGGTTATACATCCTGTGCTTAAGGGGTCATCCATAGTCATCTACAGTGAAGGTGACATTGTGCAAAGCGAAGGTCCCCACAAGATCTTAAAAGGAAAATATTTGCATGTGCCTGCCACCGGATGGAAATTGCCTGGCTTTGAATCCTGTCAGTGACTGGATGAGGAATTTTTATAGGCTTTATTCACAATATGGCTGAGTTAATCGGGCTCAGGCGAGAGTTGCCTGGTTTTTCTACGGAAACTCGGCTTTTTCGTTTAGTAAACAGAAAATCGCCACAGACAATATATTGTGTCTGTGACAAATCGTTTTGTCATTTAACAAAACCCACAAGGATATCAGTGACCACGATATACATAGAATGGTAAAAGTAAAAAAAAAAATAGAATGGTAGGTCGGCTGCAAAAAACCGGTCATTGCACAAAAACAAATAGGTCATACCTAAGGAGAGTGCGGATGGCCAGAAATGCATGGTTGTTATTGTTGATATTGCGTTTAACCACACAAGGGCTACTTAGGCCAAATTGTGTCTGTTCATAGTTTATTTACATGCAGCATATCGTTAGAGATGTTAATTTATATATGCTGCTGTACAGGCCAATATAAGTACTTATTTGCTTAATTTCCTAAGAAGTAAGATAAATCATGTGATATGTTCAATATGGGAGTGACTGAAAAGTGTTTGACGGGATGGTTGAATGTAAGGGAAAAGCAACCAGAAAATGACGGAGCGTAAGTTGTCTGTGACAGGATGAGCACTGAGGTGGGGTTTCTCCTAATAATAGGAAGAAATGAATATGATGAGTGTGTCCAATTCTCAGTCTTCCCAATGCCACTTCCTCTCTCCTTCTCGTCAGAAGCCAGAGAGCCACAGCTTTGAATCTTGTTTTATCTGGTAAAGTTTATTGTTGGTGTTACGTTTACAGATCAGTGACCATTTATCGTAGCATGCTTTGCGAATGATAGACTTATAGTCGGTGAAAGGAACCTGAGGATGTCATGAGAGAGTAGATCGAGGATGTTTAGCGGCAAGGTCGGCACTTTCATTTCCCGGAAGGCCAGAATGGCCAGGCATCCAGCAAAAACTGATTGACTGATTGGACACACTGCAGGAGAGTAACTGGGAATGACTGTATTTCAAAAAAGGATGAGAAATTCTTCCTTATGGCACAAGCAGCACTGAGGGAGTCGGTGTAAATTATGGCAGTCGAGATGGAAAACTCAATAGATGTAGCAGTGAAGATGCTGCATCTAACGATACTGTGACTATAATTGTACATGAAGGAAAAACAGCCGCAGCATCTACCATGCTGTCAATTTTCGATCCATCAGTATATATTTTACAAGATTGTGAGTTCAGATTAATGTAAGCGGAGTGTAACTGTCTGATATTGTGAGGAGGTTCAGTATTCTTCTCTGTTGGAGAAAATGTATATCGTGAGAGGCAGAAACATACGTACATCCAAGGTGGAACAGGCGCAGTTGTGTCTTGAAAAATATCATTTGAATCGACGTTCCAACGCTGAAGGAGCTCTTTGATCCTGAGTGAGGCAGGTCGATTTTCATTTGGCTTATTCTTATAGAAGGAATCCCACCGAGTATTATAAAGATACTCATTACTGGGGTGCGATGGAAGACTGGATCTTAGCAGCGTAGTGGAGCAGTAGTGTTTTTCTACAAAGATGTAATGAAACACAAGTTTGTCCGTGACTGCTCGCAGTTTCAAACTGAGATTCTCAAGAGTCTGATAGCGAGATGAGGTAATCAGCCGCATAAGGCACGCTTATCACTTTCACTTATAGCGTTTTACGCCTACTCGATAACTTACAGTATTTGGCTCATTGTCACTTTTGGACGGCCATCTCTTCTCCTCCACCTTGCCAGTTGTCGACTTGGAAATCTCTCAGCCCGAGAAGACATTTTTCTCTCGGATGACATTAAACTACCATTTCCATCTGAAACTCGGTTCGTTCTTTCCGTATGCTCATCGTTCGGCGTGCACGTCTGAAATTAATCCAAGCGAGCTACTGATGACCTTTATACTGTAATATATTTTCATATTTCATAGCCGCACACAATATTCTGTGATTAGAGTGGTGTCCCTTAACTTTTGGAAGGATAGTTTACACATAATATTAATACTAGCATTAAATGTTTTGATCCATGTGAAAGTTTTCAACCCAATTCCGATTGTTAGCCATCACCCCATCTCCCCACAAAATTTCAATCCACAGAAATCTGTATATATAAATGAAAGTATGTTTCGGGAATTACAATGTATTCGAAATTTTCAGCTCATTTAGAAAATTTCAATTTTGAAGCTTGTTTCTGAAGAAATTCTATGGCCAATTAGGGTTCCATAGTTTTCCCCTTTCAAAGAACATTGTTATAAGTTTTAATCATTTTGAAAACTCCGAACATATTTATGTCTTAGAAAC
Source organism: Mastigoproctus giganteus (assembly GCF_048544385.1). Lineage (NCBI taxonomy): Eukaryota > Metazoa > Arthropoda > Arachnida > Uropygi > Thelyphonidae > Mastigoproctus > Mastigoproctus giganteus. The sequence continues at coordinate 156,469,187 of NC_143581.1, read as the reverse complement.
CTTTCTACCAAAAATTCATACTGATAGGTTAACTGATTTCCTCTATCTATTCATTCTTCCTAGGAAGTACAAAAATCCCCTATCACGGCTACCAGTCATACGATCATCATGTGGTTTTGGCACACTCTCCTTGAGTACAGTGTAGATTCTTTTGATGCAACGTGTGCATTTCCATCTTTTTGGCGTTATCTTTCAAAGCAGACCGAGTGGCTGAAAAACCAAAGCAGATAAGTAATCATTCTTACAAGGTTTTAATTCAGCATGCGGTAAGTGTTTTGACATAGAAAATGAACTGTAAAGGGAAAAATTTCTGCTTCCCAAGCAGCATCATAGACTGGAATATCTCATAATCACCCACAATAATTACATAAACACTTCCATCAATGACGCGACGAATTCTATTTTGTCCTACAACGTGGCTGAATTAGTCTGTCTCAGGCGAGGTTTGTATAGTTTTCGTCTAGCAAACATTCAAATCGACTATAGAATGTAGGCAGTTTACAAACACAACATATTGCCACCTCATAGCCTTAGTTGCTTTAGCGCTTAACACACAATTTTAAAAAAATCCTTTGAAAGAGACTTCAAATTGGAATGTTCAGTCTCTTGGAAGTCAATATAACAATTATAATGAAAACTAGTTTCGTTTTCACGTGTCGCCCGAGTTCAGAGATGTGAGTGGAAATGAGAAGATAGAAAGTTTTCTACAGCAAATCATTTGCTATTAATATGTGCAGTGATTAAACTGCACATCTGATCAGGGTAATCATCATGCCTAAAAGAACTTGGTCATTTATTAGAGACATAATATGTGCGAGCTGTAGAAAGTACAGCATAGATTTGGACTGGTACGGTAGTCTTACATTAGAAGTTTTAGATAACAATCCGAAGTTGGCTAAATGAAGATTTCTGTAGAAAGCAGAACACTTAAATCTTCATTCTGATATAATAAGAGTGTATTACCAATAGTATGAATGCAATCCAAAGAAAGTGTACCATCATCAGCCTCAATTCGAGAAAAAGAAGGGTTATTTGGTGAAAACAAATCTAAAATGTCGGAATTCTGTGTGTCGGAACACATTTAAAATAAATGGTTACTAAGCTGTTTTTACTGAATAAATTGCTTAATTAAGAAAAACAGCTAATATATTGAAATATATATAGGGAGCTTAAAGTAACGGAATACAACAGGATTTATATTATCAGGAAAGTTAAATAAGGAGATCTCAGTCTCTCAGTGTTTTTTCGTCACGCAATTATAAATAAAAATAAATAAATTTTCTGTTTAAATCCGGAACTGGTCAGAGACGTTCACAAGATAAAGAGAATATAAGAAACTGCATCGTATTTAGTAGTTATCCTGGTCACTCAAAGCACGTGCAATTACTTACCCTAGCGGCCTACCACTAGGCAGCGGTGGCCGTATATGAATATGTTCTTCTTCTTTATACTCCTGCACGACCGCCAGGTTAGAGTAGTTTACAATAAATCATGAATAGAAACGTTAATTGTATTTAGCAGTCACAGGCTTGAACCACGGTCCAGTCAAAGAGCGTGTGTTACTGCATTCTTTCTATTGACCACTCGGCTATATCAGGCCTGATCATTAGACAAGTTACTTAAGGTGGTAGAAAATGAAAAAGATGTGGGAGTAATTGTGCAGTCAGATATGAAGTTTTCTGAGCAATGCAGACAGGCTGCAGGGACAGGTCATGGGGTTTTGTCATGATATACAGGAATTTCGCTAGCAGGGAAAAGGAGGTGATTGTCCCTCTGTATAAGGCAATGGTCAGGCCACGCCTTGAGTACTGCGTACAGGTCTGGAGGCCTCATTTTAGGAAGGATGTAGATTTGCTTGAGCGTGTACAGAGAAGGGCAACAAGATTGGTGAGGGAAATGAAGGGATCCTCTTATCAAGAGAGTCTTAAGTTCTGCAAATTGCAGTGGCTGGAGACTAGGCACATGCGCAGTGATCTGATTGAGGTGAATTAGGCCTTGAATGGGTTGAGCACGCTGAATTCTGATGGAATCCTTCCACTTGTTCAGATTACGAATTTAAGGCGGCATAAATTCAAATTAAGAAAGGACAGACGTTGAATAGATGTGCGGAAATTTGCCTTTAGCCAGCGGGTGGTTAATTGCTGGAACAAACTTCCATCTGTCGTTGTGGAAGTTGATAGGTTGAATAAATAAGGAGGAACTGGACAGGCATTTGGAGGGAATGATGTGATTTTTTTTTTTTTTTTTTTTTTTTTTTTAGCTGATGCTGCATAAGCTCATACACTTGCTTTCTTGCATCACATGCCACTACTACTACTACTACTTATCAGTAACTTGTTTCACGAGCAATACACTGTTTGTTTCAGTATAAAGTTTTCCTTTAAATTTGAAAGTAAAGAGAAAATCTCCAATACTGAAAACTTAAAAGACTGTCCTGAGTCTATTCTGAGGTAATTATTGGAATCGTAGATACTGTCATAAAGCTATGATTCAAAAATTAAAACGATCAAAAACAATTACTGCTTCAAAGTATGCAAAAAGTATAAGTAGTGAAGCTGCTGTTCAGATAGAAAAGGAATACCCGAAGAATAGTGTGATTATGGCGAGATATAAGTTCTCGCTAAGAGTTATTGAATTTAATAGTAGAATAATTATTAGAGTTCGGATGGGAGGAAACCTGGTAAATTAAAACTCCATGTGGCCAAATTAAACCTCAATGAAACAAGCTGATCATTAAGGTAGCTGCTGTCAAAACAAACAAAAAAAAAAAAAGATACGAAGAGTGTAGATAATTTAGTAATAGCTACAGTTATTTAAAAATAATTTCTGAAAATATTGCTAAACACAATTAATTGTCACGGTGATAAAGGTATTTTCTGAAAACTGCGAGTCGCTTCATGTCCGATGAACGGCCAACGATGATGTTATTGTCATCATTGATCGTGCATATAGAATTTGCATAGCATGTCTAGGAGAGAAGAGGTGGAAAGAGAGAGATCAGGTTGAGACAGTGATGCAGTGTGATTCAGATACGTGATGATCCTACCTGAAGCAATTATGTAATAAGAGCCACTATTCTATAATGAATCCTGGGACGATAGCTCGAAGGAGATTTCATTAGTACATTATCACTACACTCAGGGGGTGACTTTAAATAATTATAAGTAAGCCCTATCTTCCATATTTTCTGCAAGCTTCCGAGTGGCGACTATTCAACGAAGGATACTACGGAAAACTGACTTGTGCACGTTGAAGAATCTCAAAATGAGGAAGAAGTAGTTGCTCCACCTATAGTAAATCTATGATGCTTGATCAGTTACATCAAGTTGGATGCATGACAATTCTCAATAGGTTGTGGGGTAGGAAACAAACATTTGTACCGTTAACAAGTTAACGCTAGTGCATAATAAGACCTGCTTCGTTTCATTTATTCTTTGTTATGGTTATATGTGTAATTTGTTTGCATGGAATTTCAAATAGACGGCACATTCAAATCAGGTCAGCCTGCGTGATTCACTGTTTAACTGCAGTTACATCACACCAGGCAGATTTGCTCAACTCCGCCCTGTAAATCTGTAGCATTCATATGGGACACTGAGATCGCAATTTAGAAGAGGTAGAAACTAGAACGCCTCCACAGTACGGCCATCCCATCCGCGCGGAGGGAGACCTCAATTAAAAGTCCTGTTGGTCGTCGGATGAAGACAGATAACCACACCTAAAGACGAAAATCTAATCGAAGGGTGCTAACCCTTCGATTAGGTTTAATACTAACAAAAAAACATACTAACAAAAAAAAAAAAAATTCCGGCCAGCGAAAAAAAAATAAACTAGAGAGAGCTCTAAATTTCTCTCAGAGTTTGTTTAACCCAAACATAGCTAAGAAATGTAGACAAACAATCTTGTCATTCAATAACAATTAAGGGAAACCAAAACCTAAAACTATAACTAAACTAATATGGTTACATCTGCATATAGTACATATTTACACTTGTATAATATATACAATACACACATAAGAAAAAAGGAAAGAAAGAATATCAGATGGAAGCATTTGGTACATCTGTATCGAAATGTCTGCATTCACAAAGCGTGAAAAACAAAATCTGATGCGACGAATTCTGGCAGAAAATCGAAGCTGACTGAGCGAGGTCACCGGACATTGAAAAGGATTATAGTCCGAAAATATAAAATTACCGCTTCTAAAATAACTGCAGAATTTAATCCGAGCCGCAGCAATTCACTTTCTAGCAAAATAGTTCTGCGAGAACTTCATAAAGCTAAAATTTATGGCAGAGCCACTATTGCCAAGCGACTCGTTATTGATGGTAATGCTAGAAGAGGATGCAGTGATGTAATGAGCACAAAAACTGGACACTTGTGATTTGGAACATGTCAAATTTATTAATATCAATTTATTTCCGAAGAAATGTCCTTTTACAGCTGTGCAGCTAGAGGACATGAGTTATATGCAGAGAAAAAACATAAAATACAGACATATGCATTGTATACAGAGCCAGATACAATATACGGCCTTAAACAGCCACTGGTGAAGATACAAAAACATAAAGTTATAACAAATACAAAAACATAAAGTTACAACAAGTACAAAAACATAAAGTTACAACAAGTACAAAAACATAAAGTTACAACAAATAAAAGTGCATCCGGATACATCGAAGCGTGGATATTGCGGTATCACAGAGAGTCCACCTAGAGCATGACTAAGGCATACATGTCTGCAAGAATGGAAGATCTGTAGGTTCTGTCCTTGCAAAGTTTCTCAGCGTCTATGGCTAATCTGTTAAATATTTGGAAGGAGTTGTGTG